>NC_056506.1:37592809-37658937 GCF_014905685.2 Nematolebias whitei
GGTATGGCGTTTGTGGGATTTACTGAGTCTGTGGCTGTGTGTGTTTGCAACTGTGGTTCCTTCATTAGTGACATGAGTTCAGCAGTCTGATAGCTGATGAAAGGGCTCATTGTGATGCTTAAACATCTCCACTGTGAAGAAAATGCATAAGCGTTCTTCTTCTCTTTCTTTTGGCTGTTCCCTCTCCAGCAGTCTCACTCTGTCCTCTGCATCCTCTGTTCTCACTCCAACTACCTCCATGTCCTCTCTAACTGCATCCATATATCTCCTCTTTGTCTTTTTCCTGGCAGTTGCATTTCTAACATCCTTCTACCAATATACCCACTGTCCCTCCTCTGGACATGTCCAAACCTTCTCAGTCTGGCCTCTCTAACTTTATCTCAGTCCTTCAACCTGTGCTGTACCTCTGATGATCTCATTCCTAATCTTTTCCAACCTTATCATTCCCAAGCAAAACCTCACCATCTTCAGTTTCCAGTTCCAGTTCTGGTTCTGTCTCCTGTCTTTTTGTCAGTGCCTCTGTCTCCAAGCCATACAGCAGCTGGTCTCACCACTGTCTTATAATCTTTTCCTTTGACCTTTGCTGACACCTTTTGCCACAAATCACTCCTGAAACTTTTCTCCATGCACTCCATCCTGCCTGAACTCTCTTGTTTTAACCCTAAGTTGTTGAAGTCCTGCACATTTTGTGTCCTCTGCTATCTATTTCACATCGTTGTATTTTCAGAGCACATATAGCGACTGGATGTGGGCACTAGTGACTCCCGCGACCCGAAAACGGAAGAAGCGAGTAAAGAAAATGGATGGATGGATATAGTGACAGCAGCAGCTAGCTGTAGCACTTCAGTATTTGTTCATAACCTTTTCACAGACTCAAGCATCAGAAAATCTGAACTTTCTTTTTAAAGAAAAAGCAAAAGCAAACAAAATAAAAAGTAAGAGAGGTAAAAGAAATGGAGGCTTAGATTGAGGTGGGACTGGGATTGAGCTCAGGAACATCATTGAGATTCAGGCTGGCTTCAGAGTCGAGCCAGCGCCATGATGCACAACTGGAAGTATTAAAGGAGATGAAGGGAAGATGTGTGTGAAGGAGCACAAAATTACTGTGCTGCCTAGAGCATGGTGGGAGATAGAGAGAGAGAGAGAGAGAGAGAGAGAGAGAGAGAGAGAGAGAGAGAGAGAGAATGAGAGAGAGAGAGAGAGAGAGAGAGAGAGAGAGAGAGAGAGAGAGAGAGAGAGAGAGAGAGAGAGAGCGGGGGGTGAACTGACAATTTTTTGCACAGTACAAACAATGAAATAAACAAATCTGAGGCAGTGAATTTAGATGGCAGAGCAGATAACAAATATCTAATGTGTTTGTTCCATTACTCAGTGTCAGTAAAGGCCAGTGTGGGAGTCAGTGTTACTGTAAGTGCAGCACTGGCAGTGTGATCAATGGCGATGAAGAGGAATACTGAAGGAATTCATTGCAGGCGTGCCGTGTGAGGACGCTTTTTGCTGACTTGCACTACGAGCAGTAGATACTACCAGAGGCAGACATTAAAGGTGCCAGTTGACAGAACCTCTTAAGCTAATTAGCTTGTTAGGTGGAGACACTGGGCACTGCTATGGCTCAGTCCAAAACCAATAGAGCCATTATATGATGTTATGGATTATCTGCCTTCTGGCGCTGGGGTGTCCTAATAAAAGCATCCATTGTGATCAAAATGTATTGGACAACTATGGACCACAAATGACCCGTGGTTTCATACCACGTCCTTTGATATTGAATTACCCCCCAGTGCCAGTATTTACTTTTGATTCCACTAAGTACTGTTATGGCAGCACGGTGGCTTAGTGGTTAGCACTGTTGCCTCACAGCAAGAAGAACCTGGGTTCAATCCCCGGTTGGACCTGGGGTCTTTCTGTGTGGAGTCTACATGTTCTCGTGCTTGCGTGGGTTTTCTCCAAGTTCTCCGGTTTCCTCCCATAGACCAAAAATGTGCATGTTAGTCTGCCTTCAGGTCCAGGCTTCCCTTGTAAAAGAGATCTTTGATCTCAATGGGATTTGTCTGGTTTAAAAAAGGTTAATAAAATAAAATAAATTATATTTGTTATATGTTATAATATATTTAAAATGGAAGTGCCTTTTAAAGGCTATCCTTTTCTGTTCAACTTGGTTTATTTACTTTATATAATGTCATTTTACAAGGAAAGTTATTTAAGAGCCCTTTACAAAGAAAGTAAACAACTTCAATTCAAATACTACAGATTATATTTTAATTCAATCCAACAGTCAGTCAGATTAACAATTGTTTACACTATAGTTTTCCTATTTTTTTCTGTTTTTGAAACGTCATCTTTTTTGCCATTCATATATATTAGAAAGTTCAGCTGATTCAGAAGATGAGTATGATTATCGTTAGACTTTTTTTAAATGCTAATTTTTAATAAGTGTTTTTCCCATAACAACACATTGCACTCTTGTCAGTTCTTTGAAGAATATTGTTCTCGTTGAAATCTGCTGTAGCAAATTTGCTTCATTTTTGTTTTCTTTTGCACTTTTAATTGTTAGCTATGCTGTAACTTTTAGCTGTGTGCTAGTTTTCTAGCACTATTTAGCTAGCCTTTTAGCTTTTAGTTAACATTTGTTACTTTTAGCTGTTAGCCACCCTGTTTCTACTTTTAGCTTTTAGGTAGGCTTTTCCTTCTTTAGGCCAACATTTGCTATCTTTCGCTACTTTTAACTAACCTTTTGCTAATTATAGCTTCTAGCTAGTGTTCTGCTTCTTTTAGCTTTAATAACCTTCTCAGACGTTCAGCATTCACACTGCATTTTCATTGAAAACACAATCATTCTAGTTGTAATTTAAATTGAACACAGTTGGTTTTAGTAAATCATCAACTACAAAAGAGCACTAGTTAAAATCAAAACCATTTTTGTGTTTAGTTTGTTTTTTCTGGCCAAATGTGAGTTTAGTAGCATAACTTGTTTTTATCAGACAAAGTCCTATTTTCATTTAATAATATAATGTATTAATAAGTTAATATAGATTTTGCTTTGGCACTGCATTGTTGAAAAGAAGATATTCTGTGTGACCTTGCAGACTTTTAAAAGTGTACTTTCAATTTTTGCCCCATGATGTAGTACACTTTAAACTTTTTGCACTTTTTTTAGACTTTTACCTGTTTTTCTTTTGCTTAATTTCTGCGGGCCAAATGGATTTAAGAGCAGATAGGCTATCAGAAGTCCCCAGCTAAGCAAATAAGCAGGAAACATGCAGGAGAAAACTGCTACGAGCAAATGAAAAGCACCGGTGAGGAAATTTGAGAAGCTGGTTTATCTCTGTGTGACTGCAGACTGAAAGCTTGAGTGACGTGATTTTTTTTTTTTTTTCTCCTCCTGGAACGGAGCATGGAAGAAAGACAGCAGGTGAAGCGGAGTACATCTGGTTTGGATTGATACAGGCTGCAGCTTCCCTCCACCTGGCCTGCCTGCCGAGAATTCATTGTGCTTCAGCTGTGTCAGAGATGCTTATAAATATTCTAGATTTTAAATAAGTAATAGCAAGTCCTTCTTTTTTTTTTTTTTTTTTTACTGAACCTGCAAAACCTGCTGTAGTGATTAAAAAGAAGAAATATAAGAAAGGTCATTAAAATGCATGTTAAATGTGGACTACCCTTAAACTTTTTTTTTATTAATTTAATTTCTTGTTAAGTGCATGCCCAAGTTTCTCCCTTTTGATGAATTTTATATGAGTTCTTTCACAGTGTTCGCCTCTTAGTTAAAATTCTGGCTTGCCATGTGTTGCTTGTTCTGCATACAGAGTTGGAGTGCTTCTTTTTTCAGGCTTGGAAAGGTTAGTTTCATTTAGAGGCAGGCCACAAGATGTCTCCCTCTGCTAAAGAAGATGCCCATCCACTGGAGTGACAGTCTGATTGCAGATCATTTACTGTTTCTTTTTCCTCTGGGTTTTGATTTGTCAGCGTCATTTTAAATCTTTCATCTTTTTTGGCAGCTCTGATTTCTCCATCTTTAAGGTGTCGCGTTAAGCTGAATTTGACTGTGCTGATCATACATAAAGCAGCAAAACATATTTTTGATTATTCTTATCTAAAATGGTTCAAGACTGATTTTTAAAAATTGTCTAAATATTTACTTTTTAATACTGTGTTCAATTCTTCGACTATATTAGGTTAAGAAGACAAAAATATAGATTAGAAACAAAAAAACAAAGCTGACAGCTAGGGGTTTACCGATACTAGTCATTTTCAGATCAAGTACAAGTAGAAGTACTTCTGTTTGGGCACTTGTGTATCAATACCGAGTAGTTATTGAGTTAGTATTTAAATGTTCAAAAACAATTTCAGAACTCCTCTATTAAAAATGCAGCTATCAGTCTGCTGTCTTAACATCACCTGTGCTTATCATAAATATCTCTAAACTGTTTGTTTTTCCTTGGTTACTTGTAAAGCAGAAGAAGAAATGATGTCATCAAGCATAAAAGTAGTATCGGTCTGAAGTATTGGAAAGTTTTTATGAGTACAAGTATGAGTACTTGAGGCTGATATTGGGCCCGATATCAGTACCAGTACTGGTATCAGGACACCAAACTGATAACAGCTTTTCATCTTTATTTATACTAGTATTTAAAATCATTTGGGGTTTTTTGTCCTATTATTAGTTTTAAAACATTTTAGATCTTTTTTTCTTTTGATTTTTACTGCTTTAACGTCTAAACAGGTATCTTCTCTAAATTACAGTTTACATTACTATTATTACTGTCAAAATGACCCTTAAAATACTTAATTTTAACATGCAAACTTCTTAACTTTTCAAATATTTTCTGGCAATTAACACACTAAACAGGAAAGTATATTATATTTTAAACAGTAATAGAATGTGTATTAGTAATTGGTAAAATAGCAATAAAAGTAGTGTTCTTCCTAGAAATATGTCACAATTTGAGTTTCAACTCCTAGTTTGGCATGATGAAAAAGTTAATGTATTTGCACAATTATTCCAATATACATTTTATACACAAGAACCCTTATTTTATACAGTAATGCCAGATTTTGCTTTGAACTCTATTTGTAAAGTACTTTTAAAAGCAACAAAATGTTTTATGACTGATATGGAATTATTGCTGTGTACAATTTTATTAAAGACATGGTTTGTTCATTGTTGCTCATCTTCTTCTGTAAGCCATCTGATGTTGTTTATTTGTCATATTAACGCAGGGTGAAGGGTGCAATGAAATGTTCAGGATGAGAAGAACCAATTTTGACTCGCTTAAAAAAAAACAAAAAAAAACAACAACAAACTAAAAAGAAATACTACAGCATGAAATAGAGTACAAAATAAAGTACCAAAAAGTGAAAAAGAAATATAATATTTACAAGGTCCAAAAGAAATATAGTAAACAACAACATGGTAGAATATAACGGTAGTCTGTTAGTCTGGGCTGGATTCAGATCTGAGCAGCATTAGACCTTCCAAGCAGAAATTGATCTTAAGTGGTTAGGACGTGATTAACAGAGAGAGCAACATCAATATTTTAGGACATTCCAACAAGAGTTTAAAACCTGAGTCTGAGCCAGACTCTGTGAAGTAAAGTAAAGATCAGATTGATGGCCAAGAAGCCTGACGCTCTCTGTTACGTGCAGAGGAGAGCTTAAATATCCCTGAAGTGACAAAAGGCTTGTTAGCTATTTAAAAAACATTAGAGTGCTGAGGTTGCAAAAAATATTTTGCCTTTTTAACATCTTTAGGTTCTGTCAAGCCACCCCCCCCCCCCCACCACCACCACCACCACCACCACCACCACCACCTCACCCCCACACACACATCCAATGTTTTATAGCACTTTCACTGCCAAAGCTTGCAGTGGGTGGGATGTTGGGGGGGACATGTGTTTATGTCTTGCCCAGGGACATTTTGGAGCGAGGCCTGGGGATCAAACTCCAAATCCTCCAATTGGAAAGCGACCACCCTACCTCTGGGTCGAATATTTACTATAATTTTAGCCATAAGTCAGGAATTAACCGTTTGTTACCATATTTGTTGATTAATAGAGACTACATGAAAAACTCAAACATTTACAGCTCGGGTGTAGGCCAGGGGTCTGCAACCTGCGGCTCTGGAGCCACATGCGGCTCTTTGGTCCATCTGCAGCGGCTCTTTCAAGCTTTGACCAAAACTAACATAAAACTGAATTTTATAGGATGTTACACCCACAACAAAAAAAAAAAAAAAGAGACTAGTTTTAGCTGTTTTCCTGTTGTTTCCTTTGCAAATATGTGAATACTTGTACTAATACACAGAGTAAGTTATACTCACTTTAACTGTATGTTTTATTTCTTCAAAGTAGAATACTCAATTTCTCCACAGTAAAAAACAAACACATGAGCCTGCACAGTTCATCATTTTAGTTTTTAAAAATTGGCCAAATAATATCGTTTATTGTTTATTTACAAGAATCTAGTCTTGCGACCTGGATATCGGCACCAGTGGCCCCCTGCAACCTGAAAAGGAAAAAGCGAGTAAGGATGGATGGATGGATGGATGGATGGATGGATGGAAGGAATCCAGTTTTTTCTTTTGTTTCAAAATGTAAAAATATCAATAAATGTTAACAATCATTAGATGTTTTCAGTTTTATAATTTCGTGCCTATTGGCCAGAAAAGCCCCCTCTAACAAACAACGTGGCCCATGGGCCACCAGTTGATAATGACAATTGTAGCAGGTTTTGTGGCTCTGGACACATTTAATTTAGTAAACAAAGAGGCAGAAATTGCTCTTTTGATCCTAAAGGTGGTAGACCCTTGGTGTAGGCATTATGTCAATCAAATCTATATATTTGTGCACAAAATGTAAAAATTCTATAATTATAAGCCAAATATGCACAGGCATAACATTACCATTTACTGTATGCTACCAGGACTGATACCGAAGAAGAAATTCAGCTCTGGACTAATTGGACATTAAACTGAGGTGTGACTTGTGTGTGTTTTTTTCCCACCTTCATTATTTTTTTTTTGCCTTGTCTTTGCTCGGTGCATTTGTGATGTGCATGTAATTGCTGCCAGGGTTTCTTTGGGCTTTGAACATTCTCACTGGCCCTTGAAGGAGTTCATCCTTTTACTCAGTCAAAAGTCTGCTCCTCCTCTAATGAGACCTCGGGGGTTCAGCTTGGCTTTGACATAAAAAGGAGACTGCTTGTCCTTCCCTGACAGGCGGCGATCACTGACTCTGGGTTCAGACTGGGCAGTGTGTGTAAAAACCAGAGAAACAAACCTTTCAAAGAGCAATTCTTTAATTTTTCATGAAACAACTCATTTGGATTATGCCTTTTATTGCACTGTGACCCTCTAATTGCATTCTCCAACACTGAGATGAGTATCTTGTGCTTTCAGTTAAACACATGGGAAAAGGAGGATTCCCACAAGCTCAAAGAAAATATTAATTCAAGCAGTCCAGTATTTATACTTAATGCTACAATACTTCCAGATGTTACATTGATGATGCATTAAACACCAGAAAGAAATGGTTAACAACCAGGTTAGTGGGTTTGGTGAGCAAGCACAGACAAAAAGGAGAGTACATGTTGGCTATGGTAAGAATAAGCTTTAAGTTAAGTTATAGGTGGTATTTCTCTTTGTAATCAGTCTAATATGTAGATTTGTGTAATTTCAAAAAGAGCTGGCAGGAATAAAGAGCATTCTAAATATTGATGACCCAGCAGCCCCTGAAGGAATGCATATCTCCCATCATCTTTCATGCCAGAGTTTTAAACTAAAATCACTGTATGTTAAGAAAGCACAGCACGATGGATTCGTGGTTAGCACTGTTGCCTCACAGCAAGAAGGTCCTACGTTCAATCCTCATGTTGGACCTGGGGTCTTTCTGTGTGGAGTTTGATTGTTCTCCTCGTGTTAGCGTGGGTTTTCTCCGGGTACTCCGGTTTCCTTCCACAGTCAGAAAACATGCATGTTGTCTTCAGGCCTTGACCTCCCAGAGATGTGACCTCAGTGGGATTTGCCTGGTTAAATAAAGGTTAATGAATAAATAAAAATAAATAAATAAATATCTTGAACGTAACTTCATCTGCAATCTCATGCAGTACAACAAGATGTCACACTCAGAGTATGTGTTGTGAATTATTGTAATTAAATTAATTCTACCATTAATACCATATATTTTAGCTCAGCATATGTAAAACCGACTGAGTTATATCCATTTTTTATTTTAGTTAATGCAAATTAGTTACTTCGTTCAAGTTTGTTCAAGTATTTAAGGTTAAGATATTTCGCTAACAGACAAAAAAGGTTGACTCCTGCAGTCACTGCCAAAGTTTTAATCACATATTAAAACTGTTCAACTGTTCAAACTTGGAGTACGCTGGGTATGAGTATCAGCAACTACCTCACTAAACTTTTACCAATTTCTGTGAAATTGGCTGATTTAAATTCTTTTTTTGTGTTTTATAAGGGCAGTTGGCTGTGGCAGACATATTGATTTGGGCTGGCTTAGAAACTTATTTACCTCCAATGATTTTCTTTTGCAAGTTTATTTCAAATTGATCCAGTGGATGATGAGATATTTTGGTAATGGACAGACACACAAACAAACACACAGACATGGGCAAAACCTATCGCAGCTTTCAGGAGCGTGTGATTAATATGCTAGTCGAGTAACCTAGAGAATACCTGGTCCTATTGTTTAACTCATTTAAAACAATGAAACTGAATTCCATTGATGACTGCTGTGAAAGAGAAAAAAAAAAAAAAAGATCATGACGATCGTCTTGTGTCTTGGTGTGTAACCGTGGGAGCTCAGCGTAATGAAATGGCCCTTTGATTTAAACTGCTGATGAGGGATAATTCTGAGGGCATCAAGTGGCTTCTGGATCACACCCCCACTGAGCCTGAACAGGAGGAATGAGCTCAGGCAATTAATTCCCTCATAAACCGTGCCTCATGTCTACTGATGTGTCCACAGGAACAGATTATAGAGGAAATCCACACTGTCAACTAGAACTCTAAAGATTTTATTGAAAAGTCCCCATTATATGGCAAGCGACTAATATAGGTCCCCCCCCCCATATTTATACCCCAATTTTTGACAGAGATCTAATGATTTCATTCTTTCTGACATGAAAAATATTAAACATTACCATTTGCATCCGCTAGAGGTGCTAGAGGGCCCTCGAACCTTATGGCAAGCCAAGTGTCTCATTAATAGGTAAAAGTGGCTATTAATGAGACACTTGGCTTGCCATAGGACACCTTCGTCCCCGCTCCGGAACTCCTAGAGCAAACGTCAAATCAGCTGTATTTCGCCGCGCCACCCAGGGGAAATGCAGCTGATTTGACCATTAAAGTGCATTTATTAGGAAAAGTTCAGCTGAGGCAGACCTTGCTATAATGTCGAGCAAACAAGTAATTGTTTTTAAGTGTTAGTCTTGTTAAAATCTTATTAAAGTCTTCCCATGCATGCTCCTGTGGCCGCCATTTTGGCAGCCAATCAATTTTTTGGCACAACACTGACCCACGTTTCCGTGTGGTCAGCGGTGACGCATAACAAACACAACGTGTCAGCGGTGACGCATAATAGATGCAACATGTACGGCAAAGCAACTTATTTATGGTTTTTATTTTCACTTTATTAGACATTTTTGGACTGATGCGTCTTATACACAGGAGCGATTTGTACAGCGGAAAATACGGTATTTATAGATGTACTGCTAGGGTGATAATGTAGCCTCCTTACAGTATTTATCTTTAAAAGATTTGCCCTAAAGAGTCCACATTCCTCATTTATTAAAAAAAAAAGTATTCACACATAAAGGTGAAAGGAAAGCGATGGTCTCTTTAGCCTGAAAGATGGAGAAAAAGCTTGGTGCTGACATGACTTACAGCTGTTGTTTGGGGAATAGATTCAAGTAATTTATTTAGCTGTTCTGCTGCTGGTAAGCTCTGGAAATACAGAAAAACATCCCGTTTCCAACGTGTAGAAGCTGTTGCTTTCTCTCTGTTGTATTTAGACAATAGTTAAGCTTAATAATATTATACTGCTGACTGTATCTATACTAATTTTGATCATGGAAATTGGTTCACCTCGTGTTATAATCTTGCCATGGATTTCTTATTTTGTCAATAAATGTAAAAGCCATCATAAACTAAAATGATGAAACTTATAGGCATCTGCAAACATCATAATCCACGGGGATTCCTGCCTGACCTCATCTGTTAGTCGGTCCATCACCAGAACAAACAAGAAGGGGCTCAGAGCTGATCCTTTATGCAATCCCACCTCCACCTTGAAGCTATCTGTCTCTCCTACAGAACATCTCACCACTGTCCTGCTGTCCTCATACATGTCCTGTACCAGTCTAACATACTTATCGGCCACTCCAGATTTCCTCATGAAATACCACACCTTCTCCCTCGACACTCTGTAATATGCTTTTTCTAAATCCACAAAGACACACTGGAGTTCTTTCTGACCCGCTGTACTTCTCCATGAGCATCCTCAAAGCAAAGATAGCGTATGGTGCTCTTTCTCAGCATGAAACCATACTGCTGCTCACAAACACCTCTCGTCTATATCTAGCTTCCACAACTTTCTCCCAGATCTTCACTGTGTGACTCAGAGAGTTTTATTTGTCATACACACCACATGTGGTACATGTGGTGGAACGAGATTATGTACGCAGGGTCCCAGTTACATCCAACAACAAAATGTAAAAGAAAAACAGCAATGAGATCTTCTAACATTTGAAATAAGAAAAACATCAACTAGATATACACTAAGCACTAATAGCATAAAAACAATACGCCGAACAGCAGCATGAACATGAGTCTGTGTGAACAGATGAGCATGAATGAACACAGCAACATGAAACAGATCAGCAGCAACATGAAACAGATCAGCAGCAACATGATGTGATTTATCACAGTGATTATCCTGATTAGCTATTCATGAGTCTTACAGCCTTAGGGTAGAAGCTGTTCCTCAGTCTAGTGGTTCTACACTTAATGCTCCTCAACCTCCTTCCTGAGGGGAATGGGACAAAAAGTGTGTGTGCTAGGTGAGTGGGGTCCTTCATGATGCAGGTGGCTCTCTTCCTGCATATGGAGGTGTAAATGTCTGTGATGGTGCAGAGGCTGACTCCAACAGACTTCTGTGTGGCCTTCACCACTCTCTGCAAAGCTTTTCTTTCTGCAGCTGTGCAGCCTCCATGCCACACATTGATGCTGGAGCACAGGATGCTCTCCACTGCACACCTGTAGAAGGAGGTGAGGACTGAGCTTCCCAGACCAGCTCGTCTCAGCTGCATGAGGAAGTAGAGTCTCTGATGAGCTTTCTTGATCAGGCTGGTGGTGTTGTTGCCCCAGCTGAGGTTGCCATTCAGGTGGCACATCCAAGTACGTACTTGCAGCTGGAGACCACTTCCACCGCAGATCCTCCCATGTTCATGGTGGGGGGTGGGTAGGTGTGCTTGTTCCTTCTGAAGTTCACAACCATCTCCTTCGTCTTCTTCACATTGATGTGAAGGGTATTATTCCCCTGTAGTTGCTACAACTCTGTACATCACCCTTGTTCTTAAAAATAAGCACCATCACACTTTTTCTCTATTCCACAGGCATTTTTGGAGGCCTTGAAGGGTCCGAGATGGGGTAGAGGTAGGGTAGCCGACTCAGGAACTGAAAGTCCCAGGTTCGATCCCCAGCCATTCCCACATGTTGTGGTGTCTCTGAGCAAGACACCCAATCCCTAATTGCTTTGCGGGCGCTTACATAGCTGCCCACTGCTCCACCTGGGTGTATCCCAGTTGCGATGGGTTAAATGCAGAGAACTAATTTGGCCATTGTATGGGAACATACAATGATGACAACATATAGCACTTACTAATTTTCTTACCCTCAAACATGTCATTGAATATTTGAGTCAAAAACCTCACTGCCATCTCTCCAAGACATTTCCAAATCTCCACTTGTATGTCATCAGATCTTACTGCTTTTCCCTTCTCCATTTTTTCAGAGCTTTCCAGATTTCACCCTCACTAATCTTTCCCACTTCCTGGTCCACAGTTTCTATGACCTCTGCTCTTCTTTCTCTTTCATCCTCTTCATTCAATAGCTCCTCCATGTACTCATTCCATCTTCTGGTCACACTCTCCTCACTTGTTAGAACATTACCATTCCAATCTTTAACAAGCCTAACCTGCTGCACATCCTTTCCAGTCTGATCCCTCTGTCTTGCCAATCAGTACAAGTCCTTCTTGCCCTCTTTGGTGTCCAGCCTCCCATACAATTCATCATACACCTTCTGCTTTGCCTTTGTCACCGCCTTCTTTGCTCTACGTCCCATCTCCTTATATTCCTGTCTCCTCTCTTCAATTCTCTCATTAATATTTCTTCTTGGGTAGTCTCTTTCTTTGAACGGCGTCCTGCACTTCACTATTCCACCACCAAGTTTCCTTATCATCTATTCTCTGTCCAAATGACACACCAAGTACCTTCCTACCTGTCTCTCTAATTACTGTTGCTGTAGTAGCCCAGTCATTTGGAATCTCTTTCTTACCACCCAGAGCCTCTCTGAATTTTTCACAACATCCTTCCTTCTTCAACTTCTTCCATTTGGTCTTCTTCTCTGATTTTACTCATTTTCTCTTCTGCCCAACAACGGTTATTCTACACACAACCATCCGGTGTTGTCTGGCCACGCTCACCCCTGCCACAACCTTACAGTCCCCAATCTCCCGAATGTAGTTGACCTGTGTACTCCTTCCTCCACTGTTGTAGGTCACTCTATGTTAACCCTGTTTTGGAAATAAGTGTTGACTACAGCTATTTCCATTCTTTCAGCAAAATCCACCACCATCTGTCCTTCCTGGTTTCTTTCCTTGACACTGAACCTACCCATGACTTCCTCATCCCCTCTGTTTCCTTCACCAACATGTCCATTCAGGTCTGCTCCGATCACCACTCTCTTCTCCCTAGGAATACTCTCTATCACTTCATCCACATCCTTCCAAAATTTATCTTTCTTCTCCACTTCACATCCAACTTGTGGAGCATAACCACTGACAACATTTAGCATCAAACCTTCTATTTCTACCTTCAGGCACATCAGCCTATCTGACACCCTTTTCACCTCTACTACATTCTTTGCCAACTCCTCTTTCAGGACCACTCCTACTCCATTTAGCTTTCTATCCACACCATGTTAAAACAGTTTAAACCCTGCTCCAATGCTGCAAGCCTTTCTGCCCTTCCACTTGGTCTCTTGGACATATAAAACATCTACCTTCCTTCTCTGAATCATTTCAGCCAGCTCTCTACCTTTGTCTGTCATTGTCACCACATTTAGAGTTGAAACCCTCAGTCTTAAATTCTTGACTTTCCTCTTCTCCCTCTGTCTCCTGACACGTTTCCCTCCTCGTGGTCTTTGACTAACAGTAGCCCAATTTCCGCCGGCACCCTGTTTGTCAATAGCACCGGTGGCGGTCTTTGTTAACTCGGGCCTTGACCGATCCGGTATGGTTTCGCTTTGATGAACTTGCATTATAGTTTTGGCAAAAGTGTTTTACGTTGAATGCCTTTCCTGAAACAACCCTCACTATTTACCCCGGCTTGGGACTGGCACAAGAGATACACTGGCTTGTGGCTGGTTTAGGCAGACTGGCCCATGTGAGGTATAAATCAAATGATTTGGCTTTCCATAAAGAGGCTTTTGTTCTTGGCACTGATAACAGTTTGGATGTTCCTTCTTTCTTTTGATTCTGAAGCACACAGCATGGCATTCTTTCAGCAAAGCTCTGAATTACAGATTAATTATGACCACCAAACTCATTCCAACTGTGTGATGATCCATCCCAGATTCATCAGAACCCAGAGAAGTCAATGTAGTCTCTGGGTAAGGTTAACAGGAGGTTTCTTCTTTGCATTGTAAATTTAAATGTGGCATTTGTGGCCCTTTTCCAAACGTCACTTAAATAAGCACTTGTACTACCAGAAAAAGGTTTTCCAAAGTACAATAATCCCATGTTCTGTCAGCTGATGATGAATGATTGTTCTTAGTCTGGTACCATTTGAGGGATCAGAGATCACAGGTTTCCAGCTGAGCTCTACACTTTTTTCCTCCATGCAGCGAACTTCCGTCAGATTCTTAAAAATGTGAAATTGTGCACTTTAGAGCTGGATGCACAATGCTTCCAAACCAAACTTGCCTTGAAAATCTTTGTTCAAACATATAAATTGTTATCTTGCATATTTTTTTGACTAACTGAATGTTTCCAACACATTTATTTTCTTTAAAAAAATTTTTTTTTTTTTTTTAAATCTGCCTTTTGTGAATAAGGATTTTGTACCAATGAGACAAAAAAATAAACTCTGGAGTTTTTAATGTTTAAACTGAGATAAAAATCTAAGAAATGGAAAAAAACTCACTGTATATCATTTCATGCACATTTTGGACTGTTTATAAATGGAACACCGAACAAAGGAGTGATTTCTTATTGAAATTCTTTGCTGTTGATTTTAATTACTTTACACAAAAAACACCTCATAAAATTGTGGTTTTATGAAGATTGTCAAAGGATTATTGCTTTCACATATCTTGCACTGACAAAATCAATTTGCCAATTCTGCTTCATGTGTAAATGACCTTGCAAGGTTTTTTTTTCCAAGACACTTTATTCCATGTTTCTTACATATCAAAACCTTTTTATTGTACTTAGATATAAATAATGGATTGGTAATCATATTTTTATGACTAGATACCAGGAAACCTGTCATCAGTTGTTGTATTCTCACATTACAGAGAGACAAGATTTGATCTGCATGAAAAAGGAGAGGAAGTAAGATATGATATTACACATGTAATGTAAAAAAAAAAAAAAGAAATGTATGAAATTGAGTTGTTCTCCATGCAGAAACTTGACACTGCTGTGCAAATGGAGCAACATACTTTAATCTGCAGTCACCGTGAGAGTCCTTGTTAATCTAAATTTGTGAAATAATATCTTAAATGGCAAAACCTTGACTCCAAGCTGTGCTGTGATAAATATTCCTGACACATTTCAACAAAAGGGGAGTGTTTTACTGTTTTTTTAATTTCATCTGTCTGCCTCGCCTCATTAGATATGTAGATTTATTGATCCAAAACCAGCTGCAGATCAGACTTCATCGTAGAGTTTCTTTATGATAAGCATTCCTACTTTGATCAATACCACCACTCACCGCCTCTGTACTATCGGAGGTCTATCACAAGAGGAAAACAATTTTCATCCACTAGCTCCACCTCATTCTCCATTCGACTGAGGAGAGAGTGAGTGTGAGGGGGGGGCAACAAGCTTTATTTTCCCTTTCTGCTGGCTTCAAGTGAGCGAGCTAAAATGGATCCTCTTGAACCTGCGGTAAAAGCCAGGGATTGAGATCTGGACAGCTATTACGACAAAGAAAAATATTTTAAAAACACTGAAGTCTGTGAGTATTGTCAGGTACTGGGGAGGGAAATGGAGGAGGGAAAGATCTGATCAAATTAGGTAAGTCTCTGAATTTTCAAAGTGATTACCTCTGGGAGTGAAGCCGTCGCTCACATCTGCAATTATAACATCTGTGCATCTCTTGAAGCATTGGTGATAATTGTGCTGGATATTTTTTTTTATCACTGGAGTGATTCAGCTGTATTTATAATAAAGGAATCGTTATGTAAATCAAATTTACTTTCTCCAAAGAGCACAGTTTCTTTTTTTTTTATTCAGTCTTGGACCTCGGTCATTGCTACCTGGAGTTTTTGGACACGTGAACTAAGTGGTGTTTGTGAAATCCTCTGAGAGTGAAATGTGGTCTGCTGGGGGCCACTGAGAGACTGCGCTTAATCACGGAGCACTCGCAATTATGGTTAAAGCCCCCACGTCTGAACCAGACGCCTTGGGGTCACATAAAACAAACGATGCCCAAGAGAACGCTCCTCAGCACGCAGAGCCCAGCTCGCTTCGAACACCACTCAAAGAGATCACAGTGAATTTCATAAGGAGGACCAAAATCCATGGAGTGAAGTTCATCTTCTGCCCGAACAAGTCAAAGCCTCAGCAGATCATCTGGAGCCTGGCCTTTCTTCTTTGCATCAGTCTGCTCTGCACCTGGTCATGGAACCGAATCGTCTATCTGATGTCCTACCCTGTTGTCACCAAGATCTACATGGTTTGGGCTCACAACATGTCCTTCCCAGCTGTGACTATCTGCAATAAAAATGTGTTTCGTGCATCCAACCTGACCAAGGATGACCTATACCACAGCGGCTACTGGATGGACCTCATGTATCCAAACCACACGGTGATGAAGAGGAGCTTGTCCATCCTTAAAGACAGCCACAAACCAGCTCTCCTGAGACTGCTGGACTTCCACAACTACACCCCGCCCCCTGATTATCAGGCCAACACCACAGAGATGATGGGTCGCCTCGGCCACCAGCTGGAGGACATGCTGCTGCAGTGCAAGTTTCGTGGTGATAACTGCACCCACAAGAACTTCAGCACTGTAGGTAGAAAGAAAAGAAAGATGGTGTTTGTCAGGTGTTTATAACAAAGTGTATTAATAATTCATCTGATGGAGCTCCTTTACAGCACGATTTCTCTCAGTCTGTTGTGAGGCGTTGATGTTTAGGAGCTGCAGACAAGCCTGTCCTGTTTTTGCAGCTCAAACATGGTCATTAAACCTGACATTCTAGAAAACGCCAAATACAATATTGTCACCAAGCCCATTGTATAGCTGTGACAACTTTTTCCAAATGTTGATTTATTTTTATTTTTTTTAGATGTGCTTACTGATGACTTCTGGCAGTGGTAATAATATGAAGGAGGCAAAGTATGGGTATTAATAATTCAGACATCGTAGATCAGTCTAAATTAAAATTTTAGCCTTTCTAATTGAACATCTGCAAGGCATGAGGAAAATATGCTTTTTCCTTTGAAAGTACAAAAGCAATTTCACACAATGTCTGAGTAAACGAAATGGGGAAAGTAGAGGTAAATCATAGAGCTGGTCTATCAAATGTTACTATTTTTGAAAATAAATATAAAGCGTTTCATAATATTAGAGTGACCAGAAATTGTATATACTGTGACATATATACTGTATATATGCGTAAATCAAAAACAGGAACTTGTTAATTACCGTATTTTCCGGCATATAAATCGCTCTGGAGTATAAGTCACATCAGGTTAAAAAAGCATCATGAAGAGGAAAAAAATATATGTCGCTTTGGCGCATAAGTCACATTTATTATGCGTCACTGCTGACCAGTCGCGTTTATTATGTGTCACCCCTGACCTCGGGGAAACATGGGCCAGTGTCGTGCCAAAAATCGATTGGCGGGAGTGCGCATGGGAGGACTTGCTGTTACAATTCTTCAAAATTGAACAAGATTGCCATTTAAAAACAATTGTTTGCTCGACATTATAGCAAAGGTGTGTCTCAGTTTAACTTTTTCCTTAATAAATGCACTTTAATAGTCAATGTTTGGTGGTGGTGGGGGAGGCAGCGGGGGTAGCGGTACAGGAACAACATATACGCCTACCAGTAGTTGTCAAAAGCCTAGAGGGTCCTCGTGCCTCTAGCGACTGCAAATGGTAATGTTTACCGTAATTTCTGCCGTACTTGTTGCACGCCCTATAGGTCGTATCGGTCCAAATATGTATAAAAAGGCGGAAAAATCCATAAATATGTTGCTTCGCCGGATACGTCTCATCTATTATGCATCACTGCTGATGTGTCACGTTTGTTACGCGTCAACGCTGACAACCCAGAAATGTGGTCTGGTGTTGTGCCAAAAAATCAATGGGCTACCAAATGACGGCCACGGGAGCGTGCACGGGAGGACTTTAACAAGAATTTAACAAGATTAACACTTAAAAACATATTTATTTTCTCGACTTTATAGTAAAGGTGTGTCTCAGCCTAACGTTTGCTTAATAAAATAACTTTAACGGTCAGATCAGCTGTATTTAAAAAGTATTCACTGTCTCTGTGCTCTGGGAACGTGCAGACAGAGAGGAAAAAGGAAGGAGGAATGCTGCTCGTTTCATCAAAATTAAATAAGAAAAGCACCTAAAGCAATTAATTGTTTGCTCAAAATTATAGCAAAGGTGTGTCTCAGTTGAACTTTTACTTAATAAATGCACTTTAATGGTCAAATTAGCTGCATTTTGCTGGGGCGGTGCATTAAAATGAAGCTGAGCTCCAAGCAGCGAGCAGAACGAAGGTGGGGGAATGTGGCAAGCCGATTGTGTCATTAATAGCTGGTGAAGATTCTCAGTCATCCAGGGCATGGTAAAGTCAAAAAAGTTCAAGACAAAAACAATAAAGTATAAAGTATAATAAATAAAGTCCAGTTGTTTTAGTCTTGAACTTTTTTGAATTTGTCATTATAGCCTCATTTACCTATTACATGATGCAATGGCATGCCTTACTGCTACTATTACTCTGCTGCCATCAAGTGGCTGAAAGTGGTACTGCTCTTTTTTTCCTTTCCCGTCATAATGAATGAAAACAGTCATATCCCAGCCAAAAATTTGTTTATAAATATGGGGAAAAAATGTTGCTTCCACCTATAAGTTGCAGGGCATGTAAATTATGTAAAAAAAAAACTTGACTTATAGGCCAAAAAATACGGTACTCTGGTTCATGTCAGTATGAATGAACATTTGAAGCATCAGTCAAAATTTGCGTTATGAATATGGGAAAAAAACATATAAGTCGCTTCGGCAAATAAGTCGCAGGACTGGCACATCTATGCAAAAAAATTTGCAACTTATACGCCGGAAAATATAGTAACCTCTGCTTTTGCTGACGGAGATCAAATCATCACAGTTTGTTCACAGTTTGTTCCTCTCTTTAATACCAGTGTCAAAACCATGAAACATTAAACTTCTTGACCAAGAAGTCAGTAAGACGTGGTCATGTTTTGGATTCAAGCTGTGCGTGTATCTGAAGCTTCTCAGGGTGCTGCTGAAGTGTGACTGCCGCTTTCTTTTCTTTTATTTAAAATTCCACCTAAATTTTTAAAATCAGTCACCAGCTAGATAGTTTCAAGTCACTTTGGAGACCTCATTATACAAGCAGCAGGGGTAAAAGACATAAAGCTGTGTCTAACAGTATCTGTCTGAGCCTGGATATGAAACACTGACTCTGATCTCTGGAGAGCAGCTTTGCCTCAGCTGGTTGACTTCTTGCCATCAGACGTTTTTAACGCAGCACGGCGGCTACCGATGTAAACCTGCTTGGCCTTCTCTGTCCTTTCTTAGTGTTTGAGAAATGTTCTAAACACACAAATGAATAGTTGAAATAACATTGTTTTAGCTCAGTACAGTTATGTTGTAACTGGATCAAATAGTTGGACAGCTGTGATCATTAACATTATGACTCAGTGTGGTGAATTATGCTATAATTTTGACAGCCGCTTTATTGCACCCCAACTCTTTGCATGCATTTGAGCTCTTTTAACTTTTTTTCTGCAGAACAGTGCACAATGTCCAAAACAGATGGGATGTGTAGAATGTTATTTGAAACTAAAAGCAATGAATTGATAATCTTATAAACTTGTATTTTATTTGGGGGAAACTTCGGGGGGGGAAATGGAAATTTTGATCTGGATGGCAACAACACATCATACAAATATTGGGGCAGGGTCATGTTTACTCACAAGATCAGTTGCTTTTTGGAGGGAAATGGTGTCTTTTGTTGCAGTTTTTTTTTTTTTTTTTTTTCATTGCTGCCTTCAGCTGTTCAGTGTCATGTGAGAATTTAAGTCTTCTTTAACGAAACATGGGTTCAGTTTGTAAAAATTACGCAGGAAGTTTAAAATCTGAAAACACAGTGTGTCAGCTTGGACCACTGAGGCAAAAGTTACAGCCAAGTAAGTTCAATTAATTACATCTGCCTCTTTTTTGCTAGACGGTTTGCCGTGAAAACACATAAAACATTAAGAACTGCTGAGCTTTACTGGCATTGATTCAGCTCCAGCTCAGAGTTTTAACCATGACCACCCGAATCTTTCTTTATTAATTGATGGGAAAATAGTGCATTCAGTCTGTCAGAGGGAATTTTTGGGAGTGAAATTAGATAAAGATTGATGGTTGGTGGTTGTGCTGAGAAGCCCTCATCAACTCCTCCAATCAAAGCCTGTTCAGTTCCGGTGCTTCTTTTTCTGATAATCAGAAAACCTCTGTAATTACCTGTTCTACACAATTATATGGAGGCGTGTAAAACATCTGTGCACAGCTGGCCACAGCTCTGCGGACAGGTTTTATTTTTCATTCACACCTTTCATTGTTTGTTTGATTCGTCTCTGTGTTCCATTCGTAGATTTACACGCGCTATGGGAAATGCTACACTTTCAACTCGGGATTAGATGGCAACCCTTTGTTGACGACATTAAAAGGAGGCACAGGGAACGGCCTGGAAATCATGTTGGACATCCAGCAGGACGAATATCTGCCTGTTTGGGGAGAAACAGGTCAGTGCAAGTTTCAACCCAAGTCTTATATTAACAGTTTTAAGTTAACCTGTTGTATGGAAATTCCTTCATCTTGTTGTTTCTCTCAATATCTTTTTTTAAAATAAGTAGCAAAGGTGATTTACTTTAAGACTATATGTTTCTCCAGGTGTTCAGCTGACATCAGATCTAATAAGCTGCACTGAGTGATTAATTGATTTTTGTTAACAATGTGCAACAACATCCACAGATTGTACAACCATAAACTAAACAACACACAGTAAATCTTGGGTTGTAAATCTGTTTACAATGAGCCAGCACACCACCACCTTCATTTTATTACCTTTCACAATAAAGTGCCTTATTCATAAACAACTTGAAACAGTAAAAATCCTAAAAATGACTTTGTTCTGATGACTGCACTTGTTTTTTTTTTAGCACTCTTCACATTTTAAAATAACAACTAATACCCTCTGCCCTAGCACTTACCCTTAATAAGCTAATGAAAAAGCAAATATCTATATTTACACTTACACATATACATGGTACACTTAAGCATGCACATCAAAACACATCACTGTGCTGCTCAGACCAGAATTTTCCAGGTGATTTCAAATGATACAACCTTATAACCTGATTTTTTTCCCCCAATGTAAGAAAATCTCTGCAGATTTGTAATTTAGCAGTGTAAGACTCCTGGCTAGCAGAGCTGTGGATTTTAGCAGGAGAGAGAGCAAAGCCACACCCTAAATGAGTCATTTGGAGCAAAATCTTCTTCACAGACAACGTAAGAAAGAATTTCCGACTAGAACTTGATCACACTTGTTGTTGTATGCTCTGGCGTGCTATATCCACAGATGAGACGTCCTACGAAGCGGGCATCAAGGTTCAAATCCACAGCCAGGACGAGCCGCCCTTCATTGACCAGCTGGGATTTGGTGTGGCCCCTGGTTTTCAAACTTTTGTGTCATGTCAGCAGCAACTGGTACCTAACGATTGGCTTTCAACTTTGACTGCATTGCGCTTCGCTTTCATTCAGTGTTTGTCCCAAAATCCCCACAATCCAGCATCCATTATCTGTCTGTTTTGCGGAGCATGAAGCAAAAGCAGATCAGTGATTTTCCTCATGTGGGAATATGAGAGTTGATTCGGTATTCACTAAATGAAACTGAGGAGTTACAGCAGCACTAGAGTATTGACAGCTCAGGGCTGAGTAATGATTGGATGCAACTACAGAAGCATGCTGTGCCTCTTGAAACCAAATGCACTGTAGACTTGACAGCCTGTAGAAATATATACCTTAGATTGAATTCTCCTCACTTTTAGTTTAGTTAAAATATATATAAAGCTTTTTGAAGTCTATGAAGTCTGTCTCTACTGGTGCCTTCTAAATTAATTATAGAATAAAATTCATTAGGTTACAGGCTGCCGTTTGTAATGTTACACAGTCAAAAACTAACAGCAATATTTTTGTTTTAGCCTTTCATAAGAAATTTTTTTTTTTTCAAAAACATATTTTCACCATGTCATTCATACATTTATATATGTCATAGTTCCAAACAAAATATTAAAAAAAAAAATTCCTTGTCCTGTCTGGCATTGTGACACTTAGAAATATTGTCCGAGTGTCAAAGTGATGCCCAACAGATTTACTTTCACAAGCAGAGCATTATAGCTGGCCTTAATGCTCCGCTTGATATATAAATTACATTTTATTAGAATTTGCTTTGGGCTTGTTTCAGCTGTAATGGACACGGGGATGAAAAACAAAGAAGAAAACAAAGCAGAAAAGTGAGAGAAGGGTTAAAAGGTAAAGAATGAGATAGGAATAGAGGAGAGAGAGGGATAAAGAGAACACAAATCAACATCATTGAAGTCTGCCTCTAGACCTGCGGAAAAAAACAACAACAAAAAAACAAGACAAAACCGAGAAACCACAACAACAAACAACATATATAATGATACTTGTAACATAATTAGAAAGTATTTTATACAGTACATGGTAATACAAGATATATTTAGTGGCCACCACAACCCAACTGAGTGTGTATCTGATAAACACCTGAATCTAAACACCTGTGTGAGCATGCTTGTCACTATAAGGTTTCTCCATAAAAATGCACAATAATGGATGTGGGGACCCACAGACCCGTCCCCACAGGACACAATGGTAACACAGGGAAGACCGGAACCACAGACACACAGCGGCCCCCAAGCCCGGAGCTCCGGGAGTCCCCCAACAGGGACACCCACACCCCCCAGAGAGAGAAGCAAAGGGAAGCCCCGGACGATCCCCAGCAACCACAATGCTGAAACCCCAGGAGGCTGCAGCGACGAGTCCACAGGCCCTGCCGGCAACCCGCCCCTCCAGAGTGGATCCGGCCATGGACACCGAGTCCCGAGGTCGTACCACCCCCTAACAGAGGCCCGACAGAGCCAGGGCACCCAGGCCCCGGCAGGCAGCCACCAGGGCAGGCCCGCACACACCCCACCACCCAGCCCCAGCTGCTGAGAGCCACCAATGCACTGGAGGCAGGGGGGGCTCACACCGGAGGGGAGCACGACACATTAAATGGGGGGGGGCAAAATTGATCCAAGAGAGGGGACCACCTAAAACCCAACCTGAGACATAAACAGGCTCACAGAGACAGCCGTCCATGCGCCCCACCCACCCGACAGTGACCGCAAGCCGGCCCCTAGGCCGGGGGTCAGAGCAGCAGGGAGCAGCAGCTGAGGAAGGCCGGCCCAGCACACCAATGATCAGACATCACTACAGCCCCACATCACAGGCTCGGAGAGGCCCCAGCACGCCACCCATGCAACCCCCCTCCCCCCCCCACACCCCCAGCACCCCCCACCATGAATGTCACATCAGGCTGACCAGCCAGCACCCTGTGAAAGTGAAGCCACGCCCCCGACCGCCACCATGCACCACCAACGACCACACACACACAACCACAGCCGACCCCCCGACAGAACCTGGCAGCCACCCCAGGCAAAGGGCCGGCCATTTCAATCAGGAACCCTGATCAAAAGATCCAAACAACCCAGGGAGAACCGGAGCACCGGCCCCACCCCCAATCGCCCCCCAAGGCCCAACACCCACCCACAGCCCAGACCCCAACCAGGCAGCCTACCCCACCTCCCTGCCCTGACCCTAAATGTCAAACGGAGAACGAGGGTTTAAGGAAAAAAAAAAAAGTATATATGTATACACACACACATATATATATATATATTATAAATATATAAACAAAATATTTAATTTAAAAGCTAAATATTTAGTTTACTAACTAAATACTTAACTTGCAAGTTAAATAGTTAGCAAGCTAAATATTTAGCTCCACACTAAATATTTAGTTTACAAACTAAATGTCTATGCCCAAGATAAATGTTTAATTTACAAACTAAATATTTTACTTCCAAGTTAAATATTTAGTTAGTGAACTAAATTTTTAGGTGTACATTAAATATTTAATTTCTAAGCTAAACATTTAATTTCTAAGCTAAATATTTAATTTACTAACTAAATATTTAGCTCAGACCTAAATATTTTCCAAGCTAAACATTTAATTTCCCAAAAAAATATTAAGTTTGCTAACTAAATATTTAACTTGCAAGTTACATATTTCGTTTGTAAATTAAATGTTTAGCTTGGACATACATTTTTAGCTTGCTAACTAAATGTTTAACTTGCAAGATAAGTATTTAATTTGTAAACTGAATATTTAGCTTGTAAGTTAAGTATTTAGTTTGGAACTGTGACATTTTATAAATGTGTGAATAACAGGGTGAAAATATGACTTTTAAAAAAGGCCTTTTTTTTTCCTTATGAAAAGCTAAATAAACCACAATATTGTTGTTAATTTTTTTACTGTGTAACTTTACAAATGGCACCCCATAGAGGTCATTAACACTGTCATTCATTTTAAAATGTTTTATTTGCTCCGATTAAACATCTAACTGAATGTATCTTGTGATTAACTATTTTCAGCTACATTCAGACAAAATGTACCATGTCTGCAGAGGTCAAATGAAATCTGAACTTTAAAGATTTCCTGAGAAATCGTTAAAAATATAACATGCCCCTGTTTTTATGGTGCTTAATTTTCCAACTTCGGCAGCAGCAAAAAGCTGGGTTTAGATTAGAATTTTTAGATTAGAGCAACGACCTGGCTCTTTTTTTTTTCTTTTTTTTTTCCAGTTGTAAAAGTGGACCATGATTTAAGCGCACAATTTCACTGGAAGAAGAAAAGCCTGTGGCAGGTTTGTTGACACCTGAAAATGTGCAGCCCTAACTGTGGCTCCACCGCCGTCAGTGAAGGATGAAAACTAATAATTATAGTAGAGCTTGAATTGATCACAAAGCTCTCATGGAAAGTCATAAGAATAAGCTCAGATGGATTTCCTACTTAAATCTAATGACACAGTGGAGCTCTTGTGTGACGTTGCTGGGAGAACAGATTCAGATTGTGCTTCTTTTGTTCAGACCAGAATAACCCACAAGACAAAGAGTAACCATTGAATTTTCAGTCAAATCCAGCGACAGAAAAGGCAAATAGGAGCTTTGCTGCATACAATTTTAGAGTTTTCAATGATTAAAATGATTAAACATTTTGTTCAAGTGCATTTTTTAATTGAGCTGCAGTCTCATTAAAATCTCCACCTCAAATAATGAATATGTGAGCTGTACATCAAATTAATTTGCTTTAGCAATTAATGGTGCTAGATTTAAATGGTTTTGTTCTAAATGGTAATCAACCCAGTGGCTCTGTCAGCATGAACTAAATAATGTAAAATGTGTCTTGTTTCAGCAGAGTAGCATGGGATGATTGAGGCATATTTCTGGTCTTCTGAAAAAGACACTTGGACACCACAAAACAATGGCAAATTTTATTTTGGGGAACCTGCTCTGGTAAAAAATAAAATAAAAAATAAACATGTTTCTATTTTCTGTGTGAATATTTTCCGTGCTCAGATATGACCATCATTCAGCCATCAGGTATACTAATCACCACTGCAAAATGTATCCATGACAGCAGAAACTCAAGCGTTAGTCACTTATGATCAGAACACGAGGATCAATAAGAAGAGCAGCCCCCCAAAAAACATGTTTATGAGATGAAAATTTGATGGTTCCCAAACCTAGTCCTTGAGGAACACCATTCTGCATGTTTTAGTTGTTTCCCTGCTTTGAAATATGTGATTTAAATGAATGGATGATTAACAGGCCTCTGCAGAACATGAGGAAGTAATTAAAACACACAATCAGGTGTGTTGGAGCAAGAAAACAACTAAAACATGCAGGATGGTGTTCCTCAAGGACCAGGGTTGGGAATCACTGATTTAGACCATGGATGAAATCTGATTGGCGTTTATCAGTGTTGTTGCTTTCAGTGTAATCAAAGAATCCATCCATCCATTATCTTTACCCGCTTCTTCCTTTTTGGATCATGGGGTTCACCTGGTTTATATCCAGCAGTCACTATGCGAGAGGCAGGGGACACCCTGGACAGGTCGCAAGTCCATCACAAGGACACAAAGAGACAAACAACCATTCACTCTCTCCCTCACACCTAGGGACAATTTAGAGTTACCAATCAGCCCAACGTGCATGTTTTTGGTCTGTGGGAGGAAACTGGATTACCTGAAGAAAACCCACTCATGCACAGGGAGAACATGCAAACTCCACGCAGAAAGGCCCCCCTGGCCAGGATTTGAACCGGCGACCTTCTTGCTGAGAGTCAACAGCTCTATCAACTGAGCTACCGTGCTGCCCCTAATCAAAGAATAAAACACTTAAATTAATAGTTCAGATCTTTTAAAGCAAGGTTCTAACAACAGGTTAGGAACAATAAATATCTTACCTGTTTTAGATAGCTATAGAAAAACATTAACCAACAATTTTATTAAGCTTAGACTCGCTCTTTTGCCTTCAGAGCTCCCTTAAGTCTTGGTCGCATAGATTCAACAAAGTGTTGGAAATATTTTTCAGAGATTTTGGTCTATTTTAATGTGAGGCATCACACAATCGCTGCAGATTTGTCAGCTGCACATCCATGATGGGAATCTCTCGTTTCACCACATCTCAAAGGAACTTGATTGGATTGTGGTTTGGTGACCGTGGAGTCCAGTGAATCGAAACTCGTCGGATCAGGCAGCGTTTTTCCAATGACTTATGGTTCAATTTTGGTGAAATTGTAGCTTCAGATTCATCTTCTTAGCTGACAAGAGTGGAACTCTGTGTGGTTTTCTGTTGCTGTAGCCGGTCTGCTTCAAAACTGAACATGCACATTCAGAGATAGAATTGTGTGGACCTTGATTGTAACAAGTAGAAGTTTGAGCGATTGTTTTTTCTATCATCTCAATCCAATATGATCATTCCCATTTGACTCTGGCATCAACAAGCCAGTGCTGCTCACTGGACATCATCTCTTTTTCAGGCCAGTCTCTGTAAACCCTAAAGATGGCTGAGTGTGAAAAACCCAAGTAGACCCACGTAGCAATACCTAAAATACCCAGGTCACCCCACCAACAAACATGTCATTTTTACCATATATAAATCATTAAATGCTCTGAGTTTCTGCCGTGTGTGAGTGGCTGATATTTATGCTGACAAGCAGTTGAACAGATTTATCTAAAAAGTAGCTAATGGTTGTATACATTAGCTCTGACAAGCTTACAGCTAGTCTGAGTGGGTCTAAAACAAAAAGCAGAGTGCTGTCATTTCCACATAACTCCATTCTCAAACCTTTCTTAGTGGTTCATGCAAACACTATTTTATAAACTTTTACACCACATTCACTTTTGCATTACATGGTTATTCAAACAGAGAAATATCTCTGAAGGAAATGTCCCAGGCTGCATTTGAAGTGCTATGACTGCTGTTACTTGCATTTGCAAATACGCATAGAGTTTCATGCAAGCTACCATGTATTTGGAAATCAAACATTGGAATTGTAGCACATTTGTATGAATTGTTGTCATTCTTTTTATTTTTTTTTTTACATTTGAGGCATTTTTAAGACAATGTTACATCACTTTAGTCTTTGCTTCCTTTGCAGTGGTGGAGAAAGTACTCAAACACTGTACTTAGGTGAAAGTACAAATAAACAGACAAAAATGTACTCTAGTAAAAGTAGAAGTACCTTATTAATGTTTTTACTTGAGTAAAAAGTAAATAAGTACTTGCTTTTAAAAATACTTAAAGTATTAAAAGTAAAAGTACTTCCTGAATGTATTACATAATGCAATGGTCTACAATATCTTTAAGGGTGCCTATATGTATATTTTCTGTAATACATTAATAGTGTTGAGCCATTTTAATGAACAATGCTGCAGATAGTGCATGTTTTTATTGTGTTTACTCTGTGACACAGTTCACACTTGGACTTGTGATTCTGTGCGTCAGAATTTCAGGGATGACCTGCAGAGTTAAATGCCATTAAGCAAAATAAGAAAGAGGAATGATTATACATTTGAAAGTTTTTATTTAACACAAAGCAAAACCAATATGTCATTTTAACTGCAGTAAACACATTTAAGTAAAAGTTGTCTGCCTGAAAAAAGGAGCATTAGACCTAACAAAGGAACAGGCTCTGATCAGTTCAACTCCAGTTTGTCATCAACTCTAGTTAAAATACTGTCTAGTCGACCTTGTAATAGGTCAACAGTGAACAATATTTTAACTTCCTGACACCGTTTGGACACATTTCTTGTCTCCTGTCCTAACATCCCATGAACTGACACATTTTAATATTGCAGCAAGAATTTCTTGTTCAAGTTCAGAAGAAGTTGGTTTTTAATGTTTTTTGAGTCCAGTCTGGCTCTTTTGGGAAATAAAATCTGTCCTGCTGTACTGAATAGCCTTCCAATAGTCTTCCAGTAGTCTTTCAATAGTCTTTCAATAGTCTTCCAATAAGGCCATGGGTGGCACGTATCTTCTGGCTGACTTTCCACAGTGGAATCCATTCTGGGTGTGTTAGCGGTGCTGTGGGAGCGCCCAGCTCAATGACATATATACTAGAATAATATACGTCATTGGACCAGCTCTTCTTGAAGGCGGGTCTAACGTTACCTGCCCACTTTGTAGTGATTCAATGGACCAACGCCCCTCTCGCCATTGGTTACTTTCAAATTAACGAGCAAATCAAAAAAACGCAACGTGAGTGTAACTTGTAACGCAACACATTATAGAAATGTAGTGTAGTAGAAAGTACAGATACTTAATTTAAAATGTAATGGAGTAAAAGTCGAAAGTATCCACGTTTAACTCTACTTAAGTAAAGATACATGGAAAATGTTCTTAAGTACAGCAACAAAGTACTTGTACTTAGTTACATCTCACCACTGCTCCTTTGTACAAGACATTAGCTCATCAAATTGGTCAGCACTGATTTATAATTCTCTAAACTGAGTGTGTCCAAAGAGCTTTCCACAACAGGTAAGATATTACCGCTTCATAAAGTATCTACAGAACCCCACTCCACAAGATCCGAACTACTGAATTTCTTCTTAATTTTGTGGTTCAATAAGTTAGAGTTTTGATGTGGAGTGCTTTTACTTGTGATTTTAGTGTTAACCTAATTTTAAGTGCTTTTTTTTAGCTTCAGGTTTTCCTAAAGTCTTGTGGCTGAATGGTAAACTTTCCATGGGTGTTACTCAGATTTATTGTCTTAGAGTGGGTAAAAACTTCCTCGTCCTTATTCTCTCTGTTGCTGATCTTTTTTATTTTGATAATGATGCGAGTTCACCCCCTCACCCCTAGATGAGACGTCGTATGAGGCCGGCATAAAGGTGCAGCTTCACTCTCAGTCAGAGCCTCCTTTCCTCCATGAGCTGGGCTTCGGGGTCGCCCCCGGTTTCCAAACATTCGTTTCCACCCAAGAGCAGAGGGTAGCGTATGTGCGACTGGGCTTGCTGCATGCTGCAAATTGTCCTGTTAAAAATGCTACACTCTCATTTAGTTTCTCACTTTAACCTGCTGCTCCCTCACCCTGTTTGTGTGGCTGCAGTGTGTCCTTGTTGTTGTCTTCTTTATTCAGTTAATAGGTAACAAGCAGCTGATGTGTTTCCTTCCTTTAATCAATTTACCCACGTCTCTATCCTCAGCAAAGCTGTTATTTGGTTGTATTTGTTCATTTCTATGTAAGCATCTTCTGTTTGCTTTTGGTTTAATGTCTCAGTGGAGCAATCCATTGAAGCCTTGAGTTATGAAAGGACCAGAGAGTGTGATACATTAGAGTTTATCACCCGTGAAGAGTCTGGCTGCAGTCTATAGCCATTGCGCCAGGGCTTTTTCTCTCCCGTATATCCAAGAATGAGAGTCTGCTAGTTCGAAAAGAGAGTTCAATGAAAGCTTAATCATGTTTGCCAGTTTAAATCCACTCCATCAACGAGTTGCACTCTATCTCTGTCACTCTGTATTGACTAAAAGATTGCTTGATTGTTAGTTGGCCTGGGTAGAGCTGGTGGATATAATCAGACTCTAATGTGGTGATAACACTGATTGCTGATCAGTTCCCGTTGCACATAGGAAATACTGTAAATACAAAAACACTTGAACAAGTCGTGCATAATTATTTCCTTTTTTTTATGTGGTCATCAAATGTTTGTTGGGTGTTAAACAGCTGCACACACAACATTAAAAGCATAGTTTGTGGTTAGAGATCTCACACAAACACGCACATGCACACGCACACACGCAAGGAAAATTACTTCACTCTAAAGGTTTAAATGTTTCAAATGAACAGAGTCTTTTAAATTAAGCTGTTAAACTCTTTTTAATTACTGATTCATTTCTCTTTCCCTGTGTTAATCATAAATGAAGGACCTGCTTTCCACCTTTTAATGAGAGTCCCAATGAGCCGTCATAGTAAACTTATTTTTTAATTTTTATTTATGAGGCTAAACTGGGTGGTTCTGTAAGAAATACAAAATATGCCTTTTTTAAATGATCCAATCAATCTTAGAAAACTTACATTTACTTCTTTCTTATATATTTTTATACGGTCCTAATTTTTAAATACAAAATATATTTAAAAAAATATGATAACGTTTATCCATACATTGCGTAAAATCTGTTGAAGTATTTTTGATTGTCCAATTTTAAAATGTGTAAAGAGTTTATTGCTCGGGCCTTTGTTGTCAGAGTTCTAAAATGTGTCCATTGATTGTGGTGTCCTGTCTGGCGTCAGAGTTCTTACTCTCAAACCTGCCTCTACTCCCATGGTACTCTGCTCCACGCCAGGGACTAGACCTGCACCGGGGATGTTCTGCATGATGTGTGCTTGCTGCAGCCACACAGCAATCATGTTGTGCCACCTCTGTCTCAGTGCACACTTTGATTTGAAAGCATCTGTTTTTGTGTGCATTTGCGTCTGCTTCTTTTATGGTTTTGCTTCTGTTGCACTGGGTTTTGCATTTCATTACGTTTGGTGTGATCCTGTGAGCTGATATGCCGAGGGGAAAACATGTGCTGTTTGCTCTTTCAGCTTCAGTACCTCCCACCGCCTTGGGGAGATTGCAAGTCCACTCCGATAGAGTCAGACTTCTTCTCCACCTACAGCATCACTGCGTGCCGCATTGACTGTGAAACTCGGTACCTGCTAGAGAACTGCAACTGCAGGATGGTTCACATGCCGGGTATGAACTCAGCCTGGCCCAGCGTGTGGAAAGAAGCATTCTTGTGTCCTCCTCTTACTTGAGTATTGATTGTCTCCTCCCTCTTACCTCTAACAGGGACTTCAACAGTTTGTACGCCTGAGCAGTACAAAGACTGTGCCGACCCAGCTTTAGGTGAGCTCACGCTCTTCATCGTGTTCAACATAAAATATTACTGTTGTGTCTTCTTTTTCCATTAACGCCTACATTCAAATACTCAGCAGCACTGCCACAAGTACATTTCAGGCTTTAGATAATAGTATAGCTTCATTTTGAAATGACTTCATTATCAGATAGTGCTGAACCAAACTTATAAAATTATTCCAGCAATGTTCAGTCAGGTCATCTGGATGGTTTATTTTTTTGTTGTGATATTTCGTCCTTCATCCAAAGGACTTCATCAGTCCGAGGAGCCACAACAAACTCAGTGCCACAAGCAGCCCAGTCATAGTGGGCCAACCAGTTTGCTAAAGATAAGATGGTTTCTGGGGCCCACCCTCTCCCCTGTCAACTCCTCTGAGACAGCCATAGCCAAAGTGGTTCAAAACACCAAAGTTCATGCTCAATAATCCAGGTAGAAAATCCAACAGTTAAGTCAGGTCATCTGGACGGTTTCATTTTTAGTTGAGACATGTCGTCCTTCATCCAAAACACTTCTTCAGTCTGATGAGCCTCAACAAACTTTAGCTATGGCTGCCTCAGAGAACTCGATGGGGAGAGGGCAGGCCACAGAATCTTATCACAGGCAAACTGGTTGAACCATTATGTGATTGTGCTGCTTGTGGGACTGAGTTTGTTGTGGCTCCTCGAACTGATGAAGTCCTTTGGATGAAGGATGAAATGCCTAAAAAAAAAGAACCATCCAGATGACCTGACTGAACTTTGTTGGGTTTTTTAAATCTGGATTACTGAACATGAACTTTGATGTTATAAAATTATTGTTTAAAAATCCCATTATGGTGATTTATGTAACTACGCTTCACTGATTTCAAGTAAATCCCACTAGTATTATCCCCTTGCAGTATTACAGCTTCAGTCATTATTTGCTTTCATGGAAAGTGAACGATGGCAGCGAACGTATTTCTGTTTTATGTGGCAATATTTTTAGCACAAACTGAGAACTACTGCTGGCAGGTTTGTTTGATTCTTCACCGAGATCACAATATCACAATGACTTTGATCATCCACAGACTTTTTGGTAGAGAAAGACAACAATTACTGTGTCTGTCAGACGCCCTGCAACATGACTCGCTATGGCAAGGAGCTGTCCATGGTTAAGATCCCCAGTAAGGCATCTGCTAAATATTTGGCTAAGAAATTCAACAAAACTGAGCAATATATTGGGTAAGTATTAGTTATTCAGTTAATGACCTCTTCTTTCTGTAGACTATAGCACAGCATGACCTGAGTCTCCATCGTTCACCTTCAATGTAACAATAATGAAAGAAAGTTATATAGAAAATGAGAAATGTCCTTTGATGTTATGTGAAAAAGAAAAACCGCAGAAGGTAACACACACTGGCTGTGCTCTTGTCTGTCCTCTTTGCAGAGAAAATATATTGGTGTTGGACATCTTCTTTGAAGCCCTGAATTATGAAAAAATTGAGCAGAAGAAGGCGTATGAAATTGCGGGGCTTCTCGGTAAGATTTTTGCTTTTCATTGGGACAAAAAAAAACTTTGGTATCAACACTCAGCAGATCGCAGGCAAAAAAGAAAAGAAAAAGCATGTTCTCGTCTGAGGCTTTGAGGTTTCCTCTTTGAACCTGCAAGATTGGCTGAACACGGTTTTATAATCTGATGCTCTTGCAAGGGCAGCAGGGTTGGTTTTGATGAGAAGTTGAACCTGCATGTTCACTTTTGTCAATTCTGTTCTGATTGCTGAGAGATACTCTGAATTAGATGTGACAGCACTGGGAACGGTTTCACGCATCGTTGTACAATTACTGTACCTGCCTGTATCTGTTCATCTCTTTTTCTCTAGGTGACATTGGAGGTCAGATGGGGCTATTTATTGGAGCCAGTGTCCTAACAATACTGGAAATATTCGACTACCTATATGAGGTGAAGTTTGGTCTTTTTGTTAGTCTCAACAGAACTCTGATTTTTTTTTTTTTTTGACGAAAGCCGTTTTCAATCAAGAATTTACTTGTTGACAATAAATGTCATCAGGGCTTAATTTGTAAACGATCGATGCTGGAACGCAAATAGTGGAGGGATGACTTGAATAAAGTAGATGCAATTTCCTGCATTTTGGTGTATCTTAACAGGTTGTTAATCATCTACATTTACCTACATTTGTAAACGCTCTGGTTCTGAGCCCGACTCTTCTCTGCTGAATGCACTGTCCTTGCTTGTTGTTGTCCGACTCCACATGTGAAACCTCCAGGCGCCTCCTCCGTCTGCTCATGGCGACTGCCTGTGGGTTCCTGCCCACGTACGACTGCCTGGTTAGCTCGGCACTCACCCCCACCACTCACTCGCTCCTTTTCCAATCACGATTGCCACTGCCTTTAGGTGCTTTAGTTCTCGGTTGTTCAACTAAGAACAACGAGAAGCCTTTTTAAAATTTAAACTAAATTTGACTGTCTTTTCAACATTTTGTTCAATGTTATTTTGACAATTTAGCACTGTTGTTTGACATTTATCTCGTTGTATATAATATTCAAAATTTTATTAACGACCCACTTAAATTGTTGAACTGATTTGCAATTTTGTTGTGCTATTTAATTACACTTTTGAGTTTTTTTTTATAAAATTGCACAATGACTTTGGACTTTTAGGGGCAGAGATTTTTTAAGGGCAGAAGCGGACATGATTACTTGAAGGGGCAGCTCGTATGTGATGTTAAGATGTTCGTAAGTGGCTGTTGTGTTTAAAATGAGTGTTTATGTAATTATTTTCAGTTTACATATCCAATATAGGTTTTATTCATTCAAGGCAGTCATATTTGTTCATAACTTTATTATTAGTAAGCACTGAGTTTTACCAAATCCTATTCTGGCTGGATCCTGGCTCAAATTAAGCCCTGAATGTTGTACTCCTGTGTGGATTTTTGATAGAGTTGTGAATACAGGACATGATGGTGAAAACTGGAATAGTGGATGAAGCATCTGAATGTCATAATTGATTATCTTTTATTTTGGTATCAATATTGGATTTACTTGGATGCATCATCTAAAGTATATTTGTGCTTCAAAGAAGCAATTTTTGTATGAAAATGGCTCAAGTGAATCCTAAACACCTAAACACCACCACTGGGTGAAAAGCGAAACTGCTTTTTATTTTTATTTTTGTGCATTTTATTTCATTTTATTTTAAACAATGCTGTTTTATAATTCTCAGAACTGTGTTACTGGAAAGATTTTTTTGAAGCAAATATGGTTGAGAAACTCTGTGACATTAATTTGTTTTCATTTGCTTAATAAGTTTCTTCAATCACAAGACAGACAGACAGACAGACAGACAGACAGATAGACAGATAGACAGATTTTAGCTGTTTTGCATAGACTAAGATGAAATTTGGGGAGGTGTGGGGGTTCTGCCTGGTTGGGACCAGATGATCTAATGACTGCTAATTCAAGTGCTGCCATCAGTGATTTTGTCCGACAAACCCCCTCTGAGTGTAATTATTAAGTCATTGTCGTACAACCCTCCTGAAATGTCTTTTTTTATCTTCCTTGGTTTGCAGAGAGCAGAAAAACAAGATGTGACACTTTCATTAGTGAGGTGGCAACCACTGTATTTTGTGAAAAAGCACAGCAATACATCTTGTCATCTTACCAAAAAGAACACACACAAAAAAAGAGAGAGAACTTTTCCATTAAACTGAATGTCACTGACTGTAATGTACTTTACATTTATTAACCGTATGTTTCAATCTCTTCTTGCCTTCAGGTGTTTAAAGATAAGGTCTTGGGTCAACTGTTGCGCAAGAAACGACCGCAGCGTTGTCCAAGTGACAATCTGGTAATTTTTACTTTTTTTAAAACTTCTCAGAATGCAGTGGACTGAGTAAAATTAACCTGATGAGCTCAGGAACAACAACATGTCTGATGACGTCTGAAAATGCTTTTATTACAAATATCAGACAGAAAAATAAACGCCACTCCAGATTATATGAGACATCAGTTGTCAGGCAGAAACCGTGGATTTAAAAGAGAACTTGCTTTAATACAGGACAATGTAGCATCTGTATTTATATTATGAACAGGAGCATAAATTACTCCTTATGGTGATAAATCTCAGAGGACTGACCTTTTCTTACTTCACTTTACTTCATTACTCATAAACTTATTTTATTGTCAGGGGTTACATTGCAGTTTATTCCACACACTGACATGTTTTACTGTTTCCTGAAGCTTCTCAATATCACCCAATATCATGTAATTAAAGTTCACTGAGAGCACTAAAGGCTGCAGTTTCTTTGTGCTCCTTCCATACTGGTAAAGTGGGAAAAAAAAACAGTTTCACACAAAAGACAGATAATAACAAGGATGTTCAAGAGATATTAAGAACATTTTATTAGTTTTTAAAATCATTAAAGCAGTAAAGCCAATTTTTCTTCATTTTATTTGTTTTATTTTCTAAATCACCGCCTGTTGTTGCGCTCAAAGTGGTTTTTAACACACTGCATCCAAAAGCCTCTCATTTTGTGCTGATGGTTATTTAACTTTTCTACGGGGCTTTTAGGGAGTGATTTATAGCAGAAATCACCTTCTTAATGTTAGCAGTCAGCATCTGTTCAGCACATGCCTCAGAGCCAAACCCCATACCAACACAGAGCGGCTGATTATACAAATACAGCAAGAAAATGGGACTAAACTCAGATTTTGGAAATAAACCATTTACAGTTGCACTTTAAACTCATGTTTATGGATTTATTTTTCCCCGGAGTCATGTTTGAAGAATCATTTTTCTTTTTGAAGACACTCACCTCTTCCTTTAGACAAGGAAGTTGTGCAGTAAAGACCCAGAACTGCTAACTAACTAAAAAAAAATTAAAAAAGTTAATCTGTTCAGATGCTATTATAATAAAGTGTTGGCTTGTTTTCATTGCGCGGACATTTTTTGTTCCTGAGTTTTTGGTTGTGCGTTGGTTAAGTCTGCGGTTCAAATTGTTGCTCGCTTTGGCCTTCATGTTTGGAGTTTGCATGTTTTCAACGTGCATCCCACAGTCCAAATCACAGTTTAACTTAAAACTGTAAATAGGCTTCAGCCATAAAGGGTCGGGGGGTATCTTTTTCTTGCATCCTTGAACCTTGACCAAGACAAAGCGGGCACAAATAACGTGATAGTGTTGGTGTCCATGTTTCATGGTAAAATGTCAAAATACAAACAGTACAATGTGTGTCAAGCAGGACTACAAACTGTATGAATGGCATGAAATGAATAGAAAGTTTGTTCTTTTTTGTTTGCCTTGCATGAGCTCGTTACTCTTGCAGGCTCAGCTGCCTCAGGTTCCAAATTTATTGGCTGTGGAAAGAGTAAATTGTTGAAAATGACCATTCTTCTATCGGAGTTTGAGATACCGCGTAAACAACGAACATGAAGCAGCGTAACGAAGAAGAATAGCGCTTAACTTTGGTTTTATTGGAGTTTCTAATGAATCAATGAGAGAAGCAACACACATGCTCTTTCACACAGTTTGTAATGCTTTATCTACTCCTCCATTCATGTCAAATTGCAAGGATTCACTTCCAGTGCTTTTTACATACATATATTTATTTATTTAATGCAGCAGCATGCAAACTGGTCAAAAAATGTCCATAATTGTGAAAAGCTGTTTAAGTAACCATCCATCCATCCATTATCTTTACCCACTTATTCCATTTTGGGTCATGGGGGTCGCAGGCGCCCATGTCCAACTATCACTGTGTGAGGGGCGGGGTACACCCTGGACAGGTCTCCAGTCCATCACAGTTACACATAGAGACAAACGAGACAAACAACCATTCACTCTCTGTCACACCGAGGGACAGTTTAGAGTTACCAGTCAGCCTAACATGCATGTTTTTGGTCTGTGGGGGTATCCGGAGAAAATGCACGCATGCACGGAGAGAACATGCAAACTCCACCTAGAAAGGCCCCTGGTTGGGATTCGATGCAGCAACCTTCTCGTTGAGAGGCAACAATTTTACAAACTGCACCACCGTGCTGCCATTAATCATAAAATACCACTAATATTAGTTTAGGCAGAGTTGTATTTTACTTCCTAAGAAAACGTAAAACTTAATAAAAATGCTGCATACAAATGATATTTTCAGTTAAGTCCTTGACTGTGGGATTTTCACCCAGCATCTCTGCAATTTGTACTTCAGGTCCTGTGACACTATACATGAATATATTGTAAAAAAAAAAGTGATAATACCGTTCAGATGACTCATTTAGGGTTGGATTTGTGCATGTGCACACTAGAAGAGTTTACTGCCTATGTGGTCCATTTTAGCATGGGCAGCTATTTAAAGATACAAAGTGTTTTCACTTGCCGTCTTCTCCAGCTTTTGTGGCATCAGTTACGTTAATTTTCAAAGTCCTATGCTGCTGCAAGGAGACGGGACTGCTGATTGTTGACAAACGCTTTGAGGATCTAAATCGCTTTTAAACTGAAATATACATACTAGTTACTTTCTGACTTTATGATGCTATTGACTTTAAACAAGTTAATTTATGAAACCTTGGATTAAGTTATCTGAGAGGCATTATCTCTTTGTGTGCTTAAACCAAAACTCATCTAAAAAAAAAAAACAGTTTTCTCATGTTTTTTTTTTTCGGGAGTAGTGATTTTTTAAAAAATTTTTTATTAACTTTATTTAACTTAACTTAAAGAGGAATTTTGACTGCAAGCATCCAAACATTTGCATTTCATTTCTCTGTCATTTCTCCACTTCAACTATCTGTAATTAGACGGTGTTTTTAAGTTCTGTTCATTTTACCCATTACTCATCAGCACATCTGGATGGAATTGAACCGTTTCTTACTTTCCCTGACTATTAAAAAGAAAACCGGCACATTCATGTTCTAACGGAAGTGGAAACACCTTTAACCACATTATTTCCTCAAGAGTTCAACTTTTAATCTTTACATTGTGTTTATTTCATTCCAGTCACCCTCACCCATCTTTCTTTTCATCATGTCTATTCCAGGACTTTCCAGAGAACCCAACCAGCCCTGGTGTCACGCCTAATCATGCCCCCAGGTAGCACACCTGACTGATAATAGATGCTCCCTCCCATGCTGTCCCCCTCTTTCATTCATACCATCTCATGTATCATTTCCTCAGTGGGGATATTTGGTCGGTCAATACAAAAAAAGTGATAAATTAACTCCACTAAGAATTTTATTTGTTGCCATGTCAGGGAAGGTCAGTTGTGGTATGTGTCTGTAATTTTTTTGGCTCAGCTAAAAGAGTTGGTTGGATTCTCGTAAAGATATTTACCCTCCGCACTATCTAAATGATTATGCTTTTCTAAAGTGCAGTGTTTCTGAGAAAATTATACTGTGGGGTGTTGTTTGTAAAGTTACACAGTCAATATTTAACAGCAATATTTTGGTTTTACGGCCTTTCATAAGAAAAATAGTTTTTTTTTTCAATGTCATATTTTCGCAATTTTATTCATACATTTATAAATGTCATAGTTCCAAACTAAATATTTAATATACAAGCTAAATATTTAATTTACAAACTAAATATTTATGTTCAAGCCAAATGTTTAATTTACAAACTAAATATAAATATTCAATTAGTGAACTAAATATTTAGGTGTAAACAAAATATTTAATTTCCAGGTCTGAGTTAAATTTTAGTTAGCAAATTAAATATTTAGTTTAGGAATTAAATGTTTAGCTTAGAGAGTAAAGAAAGTAAATGTTTAGTTTGGAAGTTAAATATTTAGCTGGGACAATAAATATTTAGTTTGGAAATGAAATGTTTAGTTTTGCAAATAAATATTTAGCTTGGAAATTAAATATTTACTTTTAAATATTTAGTTTACAAACTAAATGTTTAACTTGCAAGTTAAATATTTAGTTTGTAAATCAAACATTTAGTTTGGACATAAACATTTAGTTTGTAAATTAAATAAATATTTAGTGTGGAGCTAAATATTTAGCTTGCTAACTAAATATTCAACTTGAAAGTTAAGTAGTTTGTAAACAAAATATTTAGGTGTAAATTAAATATTTAGTTTGGAACTATGACATTTATAAATGTACGAATAACATGGTGAAACTATGAGTTTGAAAAAAAAAAACTATTTTTTTCTTATGAAAGGCAAAATATTGCTGGTAATGTTTGACTGTTACTTTACAAACGGCACCCCATACATTACTTTACTGAATTGTATAAAGTATAAAACCACATGGAATCTACATTTGTTCCCCAGTGCAGAGAGGTAATGTGTTTAAAGCTTGTGCCAGATGACATCATTAGATTGTGATGTTATCACAGGTCTGCATGCAGTCAAGTTTTATTTATTAAACAAAGAGTTGTCTTTTTGCTGAAAATGTTATTTTTTATCATCAGTTATTCTATCAGCAGCGTATTCAAAAGAGAGTACAGGCATAAATTATGCAAGTCTCTCAGGTTCCAAAAACATTACAATTGTACTTTTGTAAAAGCAGACTAAAAATATGCTGTTTTCCTTCTCTTCTCCCTCCTTTTGTTCATCTCACCCTATCATCCCTAAATCTCTTCTTAACACATGAAACATGTGCAACGTGTCACAACTGTTCATCGTGTTTTTACTTTAATGTCCTGTCTTTTGTTCATGCTCAATTCTTCTTGTTTGTGTCTCAATGTTGCCTCTTGTAAATATTCTCATTGTTTCCTGTCTTCACGATGACTTCCCTTTTACCTGTGGCTCACCTTTTCCCTCCATCACCATCACTTCCTGCATCTCTCCTCCCTTAACCTCCCTTGATTTCTCCCCCTTCTCCCTCACCTGTGTTTTGCAGAGCACCTGTGACACCCTCCGGAGTCACTCGGATAGCCTCGGATTCACGCCGAACATCTTACCTCGTCACCCGACTTTAGGCAACTTTGAGGAGTTTGCTTGTTGACGACTTACTGTGGGGTGTACCGAAGCTCATCTGGAGACTTGACGGCAAACTGTGAAATATTTTAGGAATTCAACAGAAAAGGGTTGAGTGGAGGCTCAAAAATAGTACAACTTAATGCCAGAATAGACACAGAATATTATCATCCCGCAAAAATCAAACACAGAGAGAGAAAGAGAGGCCACTTCCAACACAGATCTCAGGTTTAACTGCCATGTCAAGGGCATCAGCGTTAATTTGGTAGATTTTATTGCATTTTGTAGAGGGTTTTTTTTATGTCATGCAGGAATTTTTGAGCGAACAATCAAACGAACGTGTCCGAAACGTTCTCGGAACTGTTAAGTTTTGTGATAGCGCTATTACTGTTCATCAAGTAACAAATAAAATAATAATTCGGATTCGTGCATGCAGTTATTAGCATCTATAAACTATTTTTTCACCTGTTACTAGTTTAAAATACTCTTTTTTTTTTTATCTGATCTGATGGTTGATTAAAAGAGCTTCTCCCACCTGAATAAAAACACCAGTGTTTAATGTTGCCTTTCACTACAAAGAGACTGATCGTGTCATTAATTAGACAACTGTGTTCACGTTATAAAGAGCAGGAGCTAATTTGTGCACATGCAATCACTACATTTTGTTTCTTGTGGCTTCTGGGATGATTCACACTGGCATAAGATGCTTTTATTGACATTAGTCATTTTTGTTACAAACAGTTCAATTATGAAATAACGCCAGGAGGGGGAAGGAGCAAATGATTGTATCTTTATAGAGCTGCTTTTTCAATACAAAGTTCAGTTTTAGGGCTTCACTTCAAATGTTGTCCTCTAGTTATTTTAAATGGTAAGCCCTGTAGGTGCACCTCTTCACCTCCAAGAGGGCTCAGTCTGGAGTTATCACCCATTCTGATGGACAAACAAAAGGCAACTCAAGATCTCCTCCTGATCTTGTGTGATAAAGCACAAGTAAAACGTCTGCTGTTGTCGACATGTGGCTTAATTTAAACCCTAAACGTGTTCACTTATCCATCAGCATTTAATAATTTTCCTTAAGACTAACCTGAAAGCAGAAAGTACCAAGAGTTAAATGAAAGGACTTCTGTTTCTAAAGCTCTGCATCCAATCATCAGCACCGTTGACCTATTAATGAATCAATTTAAAATCTACATGCAGATTTATAGGTTAGTCAATTCTACATCAATACCCCATTGAGATTTTTTTTATTTATTTGTAAGCAGGACATCACAAGCAAGTGTTTTTGAATGACACCTATTAATTAACATAGTTGCAATCCTTAGTCACAAAATCCTGACACTCCACAATAAACCATTATTTACTAAATGATCACTGTGCTGTAATGAAAGACTCACTTTTCTGAGGATAACTGACAAATATATATATATATATGCCTTTGTACCAACCTTCTGGAGAAAAGAATCAGATGACCAGTGGGTGAACACCCATTAAAAAAAAGAGAACAGAGATTATATCCTGTGCAAAAAAGGAAAAGTGTACATAAAGTTTGGACACAAATTGAAATACTAAGTTTGGTAACACTTTAAGGTACACAAAATTTGATTTACTTATAGGGAACGCCTCAGGAATGAATCAGTAACAATTCAGGAGCTAATGGGTAAGTTAACCAGTACTTACTGGGGAACACACAGCCAAGCCTTATTAGGGGACTACTGGTTTGTTAAGAACAAACCAGTAGGAAATGGTCAGGTAGTGATTAAGTAAGGAATGGTTCCTCAGTAAGTACTTGGTATGATGCTTCACTACATCAGTGAACAAAATAACAACCAGGCAATGATTTGGTATCAGTATGTGATAGTCAGATAGCCATACAAGATTATGAAATTGATAATCAATGGTAAGAATCCAATAAAATTAGTAATCACTAGGCAACAGGTGGGCAGCACGGTGGCGCAACTGGTAGAGCTGCTGCCTCTCAGCGAGCTGGTCCTTGGTTCAAACCCCGGTCCAGGGGCCTTTCTGGGTGGAGTTTGCATGTTCTCTCGGTGCATGCGTGGGTTTTCTCCGGGTACTCCGGTTTCCTCCCACAAACCAAAAACATGCATGTTAGGCTGATTGGTAACTCTAAATTGTCCCTAGGTGTGAGTGGGAGAGTGAATGGTTGTTTGTCTCGTTTGTCTCTATGTGTTCCTGTGATGGACTTGCGACCTGTCCAGGGTGTACCCCGCCCCTCGCACAGTGATTGCTGGACATGGGCACCAGCGACCCCCGTGACCCAAAATGGAATAAGCGGGTAAAGAAAATGGATGGATGGATGGATGGATAGGCAACAGGTTTTTAACAATTAGGAGCTGTGACCTCACTGGTCCAGGGTTTATTCAGAACCCACATGGAGAATGTATCCTCTGTTTCTGTGGTAACAAACCAGTAGTCCCCCTAATAAGGCTTGGCTGTGTGTTCCCCAGTAAGTATTGGTTAACTACCTGATTCGTTCCTGAGGCGTTCCATAATAGTTAATCAAATTTTGTGTACCTTATTGTAAAGTGTTACCCTAAGTTCTAGCACAGGATCCAAGTTTGGGTTTCCTGTGTCAACCCTTCCAGCGTTTGCATTTCCAAATGACATATGTTGGTTTGAAGGTTGAAGTTCAGCCTCCTGGGAGGTGGAGAATGGCACTTTTCCCCCCCATATAAACTAAAGTGATATCGATTTAAATAATTAAATCAGGAGCGTTGAACTCCATTTAAAGAATATTGGCTTCTGTTTCTTTAAGTTGGACATTAATTTGATTTGACACAGGATTCATGTTAACCTCATTTAGCTTTTAATTTTTGCATCTGAGTGTTTGACAGCTACTCATCAGCACAATCCCCTGTGGTAGTGATCTATTCTCTAAGAGGAGTTTTAACAGGCTGGTGACATTCCTAAACTTCATGAACTGTGTAAATAAATACATGCAATCAAATACCATCAAAATAAATTATGTGAAACATTAAATACAAATATTTATATACAAATAAATAGAGCTTCTCATACGTTTATTTACTAGAGATATTTGATTTTTTTTTATTTGATTTTTTTTTATCTGGATGGAACATAAGTGCAGAAAGACTTTAAGATGAAAGAGAATTTGCCTCAAAACGTCAGAACCTCAACCCAAATCACTTCGGATGGTATATATAAAAACAAGAATGTACAATTCGACCACTGTATAGTTATCATCCTTATTATTATTATTCCACAATATGTAACAAGTCACAAATAGCACTTTGTGATGTATAAATGATCAAGCATAATAAACTATATTTACCCATCATTTTTACGTACAAAACTTTCCTTCTTATCCTCGTGTCAGTCTACTTCCTCTCTTGGTAAACGGTTATTTCCGTCCTCGTGGGTACTATTTACTAAAAAGTCTGAATCCTATTTGTTTTTTATGTGAAACCTTCTGGTATAACCCATTTAATGAAGTGCTGTTCATAACACTGTAGCTTTATTACTCTGTTGTCTTTGTATTAGATGACTGTTGATGTGAAGCACAAACCCTTGGAAATCAGCCATCATCTGAAAGCCAATGACTGGACGTCTATGGTTCTGACTGCCTTTTTTTTCGTGGCTCTAAAGTTGTTAGCTACACACACACTGTTAAACATAATGCGCCCACGGCTACAACAGCTGGAGTTGAGCTGATGGGGAAGTTTTCAGGAAAAAAAAAGGGACATTTCTGTGGTGTTGTGTCATGAGCAATAAAATGCACCGAATCAGATACTGTTGTAATGATTGATGTAAAAAAAAAAAAAAAAAAAAAAACGGGGGGGAAAGAAAAGATGTTATGGGGTGCTGGTTGTAAAGTTGCACAGTCAAAAATTAACAGCAATATTTTGGTTTATTTAGGTTATCGTAAGAAAAAATTGTTTTTTTTCCAAAGTCATATTTTCACCATGTTGTTCATACATTTATAAATGTTATAGTTCCAAACCAAATACTTAATTTCCAAACTAAATATTTAATTTGCAAGTTAAATATTTAGTTTGTAAGCTAAATATTTAGGTGTAAATTAAATATTTAATTTCCAAGCTAAATATTTATTTAAAAAACTAAACATTTATTGTCCAAGCTAAATATTTAATTCCCAAACTAAATGTTTAATTTCCAAACTAAACATCTAATTTCTAAGCTAAACATTTAATTCTGAAACTAAATATTTAATTTTCTTAGTAAACATTTGGCTCTGACCTTAATATTTAATTTCCAAAATAAATATTTAATTTGCTAACTAAATATTTAGCTCTGACCTAAATATTTAGCCAGCTAGCTAAATATTTAACTTGCAAGTTTAATATTTAACTTGCAAGTTAAATATTTAATTCCAAGCTAAACATTTTGTTTGCAAAATAAATATTTAAAGAATTAAATGTTTAGCTTAGAAAGTAAATGTTTAGTTTAGAAATAAAATGTTTCATTTTGAAAATGAATATTTAGCTTGGAAATTAAATATTTAATTTACACACAAATATTTAGTTCACTAACTAAATATTTATCTAGCAAGTTAAATATTTAGATTGTAAATTAAACATTTAGCTTGGACATAAAACATTTAGTTTAACTAAATATTTAGTGTGGCGCTAAATATTTAACATGCTAAGCAAATATTTGACATGCAAGTTAAGTATTTAGTTGTACACTAAATATTTAGCTTGTAAATTAAATATTTAGCTTGGAACTATGACATTTATAAATGTATGAATAACATTGTGAATGACTGAAACAAAAACTTGTTTTTTCTTATGCAAGGCTAAACCAAAATAATGCTGTTAAATTTTGACTGTGGAACTTTACAAATGGCACCCCATATGTTGTGGAGGCTTCAAATGAAATAAAAAAATTGATGTAGACTGAACAGTTACCAACGGCAACACTGAAAACCATTGTATAAAAAGCCATCATCATCATTCCAGTTAGAGTGGTGCCGATTCGTGTTAACACTATGATGCTGCTGCACTGAAGAAATGACTTTCGATTGTGTGTAAAATTGTTGCGTCAGAACGCAGAAAATAAAATGACTGAAGATTCCCACAAACTGTGGAGATAACTGAATGTGAGCTCTACGAGAATGTTTACATCGTTGTCCCAACCCCTGCCTTACTTTCAAGAAAAAGAACAGCAGAGTGTACCCGAGCTGGCAGAAAGAATCATCAGTATTTAGCTGTAGCCAAGTAGATATTCTATTCATTATGGTCACTTTAAACCTACATTTGAACCGTTTTAGGCTATACGGCACTTCGCTCATTTTCCACCCTGCATGGTCATAATGTATTCCTATTACCTGAGATATAACGATGTAATGATAGCGATGCTATTCACTTTGTATTGTTCAAAGTATATTTCTGGAGTCAGATGAATCAAAAGTTTTCTCCTCCTCCACTGATCAACACAAATATCTTCCTGGCATTTTCAGCATGGGTTGTTTAAATGCAGTGCAGCTTAAAGTGAAATGAAAATGTGCCTTTAAGACTGATTCTTACAGGACACATCAGGACTCTGCCCCAACACACATCTGGAGAACTGGAGCTGCTTCATCTGGCTCGACACGCTCTGTGCATTTTATTGTAGATATGTGATTTTAAATCCAACTGTACATTAAATAATTACACACTTGACTACGCAGTCGTTTGTAACTCAAACCGGTCGGAGATTTTAAACTTGTTTACTTTGTGAATAAAGGTGATTGTGTGTTAAAGGTGATAAAACGGCAGAGCCTGGAATAAACTTAAGTGACCTGAGGTTGTCATACTTGGAAATAATTACAAAAACAAGTGTTTTAGACTTAAGAAACAGCCCTCGCCATCATTTAGTGATCATGTTAACTAACGCACTGTGGATTGGAGATTTTTTTTTATTTTTATGATAGTAGGTTCATATTTTGTCTTTATATAAGAAACTATAAGATCACTTAGTAATTAAGTTTCAATAGATCTGATTTTTGAATAAAAACTGTGAAACTGAAACTATTGCCAAGTTTACAACCAAAACAGTCCATGCTCAATAATCCAGGTATACAATCCAACAATTCAGTCAGGTCATCTGGACAGTCCAGATGACCTGACTGAAAATTGTTTTATTGCCAAGTTTCTAAAATAAAATTTCAGTCACCATGTTTGTCAGAAGTCAAAAACACTTCAACATTATACAACGTTGGATTGCGTCATTCAAACAGGGCATCACCGACTTCACATTTATTGTACGAGTATTGATTTAACACGCAGCAGCATCTTAGCTCTTATTTGTGACACCTTTAAGAAACTGCTCAACTAAAGGAGCATTGTTGTGCAAAATACTGTATATTTAGTAAAACCACACAAACTGTAGTTTAAATATTGAATAATTTATTAATGAACTGGGTGATTTTATTGTGCTGTGGGACTACACTTTTTAAAACTGGGTGTAAAATGAACATTACTGTTCTGTGTACACAATCTGAAAATGATTCACACCGACATGACAACATGCATTCATGTTGACTTTACTGAATACTGAATCTTTTCTGGCTTAAACATACATTTTTTTTCCCCAGGGTCTACCAGCAGAAGCAAAGACAGAAACAAAAGTGCAAAACCAACCAACCCTTCATTTAAGCTGAGAAGAAAAATACAGACAGTAGAAAATAAATAGTGCCATTATCACTGATGTAACAGAACATGACATAGTAAAACGGTTTGTCTTTAAATGATAAACCAAACGCACACATCCTTCACATATATGCAAACTTTAAAAATAATTATTAAAAGCAACAGTTTACTTTAAAGTAACTACGATGAATAAGTTTCTGTATCCAACAAGCCCATTCTTAATAAATACATGCATTCGATATCCTGTTTTACAGTTAAATGTGGGGAATAAAACTTGAAGGAGCTGCTTTGTACAACTCGTGTATAGCACTAGAGCACAATTAAAACCAAGTTTATACTGGAAACAGCTAATGGTGCAAGCAATTGCCATATTTTTCAGACTATAAGGCGCACTTAAAATCCCTTAATTTTCTCAAAAATCGACAGTGAGGCTTATAATCAGGTGCGCCTTATGTATTAATTCTGGTTGTGCTTACTGACCTCGAACCGATTTTGTGGTTATTGTGAATGAGTTGAATAAAGTTTGACTTTTGTTTTGCTTAATGCACCTTATAATCTGGCGCGTCTTATGTATGAAAACAGACCCGTTCACTGATATTGCGCTTTATAGTCTGAAAAATATGGTATATGAAAAAAAATGATTGAAATACTGGTAGCCTTTTTTCCCCCACTTCTATTACAAAAAATAAAAATAGCAAAAGACAATAAAAATGGTCATATGTATAACAATCTAATGGTCAACAGCGTATAAATTGGTCTAATTATTAACTGACAATAAGTCTGCATGTCAGTTAACAATAATAATATTGATCTCTACTCGTGACAAAGTGCACATATTTAAAAAAAAAAAAAGGAAACTTAAAGCCTGAGATTTAACAAAACAGCTTCTTATAATAATCATCTAACGAACTAAAATGTAAAAAATGTGAGAATCTAAGCATCTAAATTAAAAATAATAATAATAATGTCTGTAGTTGCATTGTTTTTCCAGAAAAAAAAAAGTGGATTTGGTAAAACTATGCTCAGAAAAACATACATTTTGCATTTTGAGAAAATTCTTGTTTTCTAGTTCCAAATGAGAAAATGTAAAACCAGAAAACCCACAAAAACAAGACGTAAAAAAAAAAAAGCATAACCGTTTAGTTTAACAGGCAGACAAATTAGTGCAACACAGAGTATGACGTAGGCGGCCCAGGGAAAACAAAAATTAATTTATCACAGCTTTCAGCAAGTCTGTTTATCCACCAGTAAATAAACTGCAACACAGAAATGCAAAGTCTGTAAAAAATATTTACACCAATCAGCTATACAGTTAAGACTACTGCATAAAAAGATGTTTAATTATGTGAATGGAGAAACGCAGCTCAAATGGCCCATGCTTACACGGCACCTTTAAATATTTCAGCTCCATGTTACTGCCACGTCTGCACTGAGTTTTTTTTTTTTTTGGTAGACAATGGAGAAATCAAGGAAAGTGAGTGAGCCACATCAGCTCCCGTTTAGATTAACATTAGACTACGTTTGTAGAAAACTACCTTGCGATGGCTATGACAGATGTTACTATTTCACTTACCACCTACCCACAGTGACAGATGGTTATAATCTTTGTGATTAGTATATATATATATATATATATATATATGCAGCCATTTTCACACAACTCCTTACTGATGGGAGATGATAAGCTTCCCTTGCACAACGATGTCATATTTAAAAGTCCAGAGGCTGAATAAAAGGGAGATAGATGGTCTACCTGAATAAAGAGTCAAACTAGTGAGCATGTGTGAAGCGTGTGGTGGTGGTGAGAGGGGAATACAGTAGATATTTGTATAAACACTAATAGGATCAAATCTGTGTGAAAAAGGCTTATGAACTCATGTAAATCTAGTGCCCTATAGTATATACAAACTGTCTACACGGAGCTGAGCCACAAAAGTTTATCAGAGGATTTAATGTCGTATTTTCCCCGTTCCTGTAAATAAATATACAGGCTTGTTAAGATGAATATTAGTAAGAGAACATTGCAGAACTATTTAATAAGACACGTTCGTTCTGGAACAGAAACTAAATCTTTTCGAAGGCTGTGTGATTAAGTGACGCACTATATACAAGCACTTTATTCTCAGGCATCCGACAATAATTCACCAAATTACAGAACCACAGACTGAGCGCAAACCCCAGTTTAAACTCAGTCAACACGTCGGTTGTGCTATTTAACACGAACGGGAGAAGACTGAACCTATGAATGTAAAATGTATTCAATGTAGTGTCCTCCCTTGTTAGTGTTAACTCACTGAGAGGCATGTTTGAACAAATTACACAGGCTGTCAACTTAAAAGAGCCTTAAACATGGCAGGGCCACTGGAGCTTTGTTCCACACAGAGGCACAACAAAATGGACTGCAGGGGAGTGCTTGAATCCCAGCAAGGGATTTGCCTTGTTGAGAACTGGTCCTAATGACCAAACAAGAGTGAAGGATGATTGATTCCTGTGGCTGCGGCTCAGTGAGAGGCAATTTAGCATTTAGGGTGGGCAAAAATCAGCAAAGTATGGGTGCTGCAAGGCCTCTTCTGCTGAAATCCTCTGGACAGGATTACATTTCAACAGGTTCTGGATCAGAGCAAGGGAAAGAAATTAACGACTGAAACGTCAATTTATGCAAGTGAACTTGTCAAACAACTTACATTAGTTAATGAAGCAACTAAAATTTTCCCACAAATAATAAATATTTTTAAAATATCCTAGTTGGTTACTATATATGCAAGTAACTAGTTTAACTAAAGTCCCAACAGATATTTGGTAAATAAAAACAGTACCTGCAGTAAATCTCGTCCTGTGCTACTTAGTTTAGGAACCACATTCACGAGTGATGTGGTGGCTGGATACATGGGGTATGGCTAAAGGAAAAAAAAATATAAAAGTTTGTCAGTAATCTTAATTATTGTACACAATACAGTGTCAGATATGATCAATAAATGTACCTTGTAATCAGGAAGTTTGGTCATTGTCGGCCACTGTTCCTCCGTCGGTGTACCCAACAATGTATGCAGTGGTTAAAGACAACATTTAAAGCATTTATATAAAACCATTAAGAAAACCGACTTCTTTTTGTCCATCCATGTACAGCTCGAGTCATTAAAAGATATCTGAAGATTCTTTTCAGCTGGTCGTCAACGTCATTGCCAGGAAATAAAGGCCGCCCGGCATTAGCTAGCTCTGGGGGGAAAAAACGAAAATTTAAAACAGATATGTAACAACATAAAAACTGAAACTGTTCTTGTTAATCTTTTAATATTAGCATTATTGTGTTTTTTAAAACATACATGTGCCCTTATGTGAAGAAACAAGCAGGCCATGTTTTTTCCATCTCTGTTGGTCAGAAACTGAGTCTTTATGATATCAAAATGGTAATCAGCACTGCCTCAGCTGGCAAAAGAATAGCCCATAATGGGATGAATTCAGTTTTAAAATCCAAACAGACCTCTGCTTTGCTGTTTGCCTGTTATATCCCTATTAAATCTCCTTTTGCCAATTCTAAAATACCACAGCAGGACCTGCCAGACAAAAATATTGGCTGCAAGAATGAACATGAACTCGGAGCGTCTGTGGAACTGAAGACACAAGGGATCCCTGTGACATTTAAGGGCAACGCTACAAAACAAAAAACAGGAAAATCTGTTTGATGATGATTTGGCAACTAAAATGTAAATAAACTGTGACGGTAACTAAAGTCCTTCTGTTTACCTTGTTCTTTCTGTGGTTACATAATATACATTTTATATTTATTCAACCTTTAGTTATACAGGTTAATCCCATTGAGTCTCGGGGACTCATTTACAAGAGACCTGATTTTAACCAAGCGTGATGACAACAATGAACAATAGACAATCATAAAGGATGCAAACACATTTAAATATATATTTTTTAACAATTGAAAATAAAATGGTAATTAAAAAGGATAACCAAAAGGAAAAGTAGCAAAAAAAAAAAAAAAAAAACCCAGCTAGGTTGTAAGGAGGTGTAGAATACAAAGAACAGGAACATGCCTGCATTATGTCTGCATATACATTTTATATGTTCGATTTATCAAAATAATAGTAAAAATAGGTTATTCTTATTGACAAATCTTCAGTTTCTGTAATTCCAGAGAAGAAACATTGCATGACTTACTGGTAAATTTGGCTATCAAATTGTTAATTGGCCATTGTTGCCCCCCCCCCCCCCCCCCCCATACACAAAGCACAAACTTTTATAATAGTTTCACTCAGACATCTAAGGCAAAAATGTCTAAAATACCCATTTACCTGTGATGTTGCCTCCCTCTGTGGGCATATTTTAATCAAGCCTTGATTGAAACCCTATTGAGATTAGATTGGGAGGTCCCTAATCTTTTTTATTTCAGCCAAAAAAATGTGAGACAGGTGTGAGGAAGGAAGCGCTTTTGAAGTACTCGCTCTAAGCTTCTCTCCTCGTAGAGCATTTAAGGTGATTAGAAGAGGAGATTTCCCTTTCCTCAATGATGGAGGGGGAAATGATTTCTGATTCTCAAGAGAAAAGAGGATGTGAGCAAGCATAAGTTAGCATAATTTAAAGCACTCACTGTGTCACTGACGTTACTTAGCTGCCTTAAGTTTTCTCTGACACTAGCTATGTTTACATGGACATAAGTAGTCGGATCAAACAGCCGTTCGGAATAAAAACGCGTCAGTAAACACCCTGTTCGGGTTGTTTTTTGTTTATTCAGTGTGATCCGAAATAATTTGTGATCAGAACGAAACGGGTGGTTTACGCCAATTCATAACCTGATCGGTGCGCGTGTAAACGCTTGATCTGTTCGTTTTTATCTGATGGTGAAAAACTGACCTGACTGCGCATGTGCGACTTTGCCATTTCCGCCTGGCTAATGCTAATAATATTAGCATGTCGGGGAAGTAAAACTGGTCGGTGAGAGACACAACATTTCTACTAGAAACTTTGAAACAGCTCAAAATGATCTGTATCACCTGTAGCTCAGACAGGGAGTGCAGTAACGTCTCCACCGCCATTAAAACCCGTCGCGGGTCCATTTTGGGTTCTCAGGTTTGTTTCTGTTTATCCCGGAAGTAGAACTTCTTCTTCTGTGTTTTTTAAGGAGAGTTTACCACTCTGCGCATGTCAGTACTGCTGTTCAGAACAAAACCCGCTGCATGTAAACGCTCGTCATGAACGGATTGTGCCCATGTAAACGATACATTTCAATTATTTAATTAGGGGGAGTGGTGGCGCAGAGGTTAGAAGATGGGCTTGTGATCGGAAAGTCGCAGGTTCAACTCCCGGTACCGTCAACATCAAAATGTGGGTGGAAAAGGTGAAACACCCACACCTCCCTCCACCCTCATTCGCCCCACCCAAGCAAGGCCCTTAACCCCCACCATCTGCTCCCTAAACAGGTCTCTCTTGAAAATGAGTTCTTGTGGCTCAATGAAACTACCTGGATAAATAAAGGGTAAATGGAAAAAAAAAAAAATTATTTATCTGAAAACATTTCAATCCGGTCAAAGAATTTTGTGCATGTAAACATAGTTAGTGACTGAACTCTTCCTGAAAGGAAGACAAACAGCCTGTGATATTTAAGTTTTACCGGTATAAGCGATATAAACATGGTATAAAGAAAGAGCTGTGGTATTTGAAAAAGATAAATTACTTAACTTGTTACTGTAGACTACACAAATTCAGTTACAGAAGTCATTTTGAAATGTTTGCCGTCTGCTGCTGCACTTTGTTCAAGTATCCTCAAACGTCTGAATTCAGTTTTGTTCATGGGGATTTAGGCTCTTCGGAGCTGCATTTTACAGAGCCTTTTTCGCAGTGATTAATTACTGCGGTTATTCAACGTACTATCCATGTGGATGAAATATGAATTTTTAATCACATTAACTCCCTTTGCAGCCAAATAAATACACAACAAACCCACAGAGACACAAAGAAGTTGTAACTTAATTTGTGGAAATGGCAAACAAACCTGCAAATATGCATCCAGCTGACCACATGTCAATAGAGGTAGAATACAGTTTAGCACCAAAAAGCACATCTGGTGGTCGGTACCATAATGTCACCACCTGAGTAGAAATGATAGAAAATGTCAATTATTTTAGCTACAAAATTGAATAAAAGTATCAAAACAACAGATTAGTGTTGTGTTGGTCTTTGAAAGTGGGTGTCAAATCAAACTTAAAGAGCTTAATTCACTGTTTGCCGGTAGATTGTGCAACATGCACTATATACATTTACATTTCTTCCCATGATGAGGTCATTTCTCTCTTATAAGAGTGAATCTCAGAGGAAAACATCTTCTGAAATGACCTTTACAGTGGCCTCATATCAAACTCTAGGCTCTATTTTCACATCAGTGTCACCCTGGGTCAACCTCTTCCCCCTCCCAGAAGAATGGCTCTCTAGGACCTTAGGTCAACCAACCAGAACCCCCAAATAAATCAAGCTTTATCATTTTTCTTTGAACAGCATTATTTATAAAATCTCACAATCTTCTAAATTTTCCATTATCTTCAGCAATGAGCTTAACAGATTAATTCTGGTTTAAAAAAATGCTAAAAAACAAAAAAAACAATTGCATCACAAAACAGTGATCCAACAACTGTGGGCATGAATACTGAAGGTAAAGAGATACAAGAGTATACTAGCTTAAAATCATAGTGTGAACTTGTCAACATGATTTCAAAAGATTGCTGATGATGTTTTTTCTTCTTAATATTTCAAATAAAGATTTTTTTTGTATTTGGCACTTTGGCAAGGCTGCCTCAGAGGAGTTGATGAGGGAGAGTGCGGGCCCCGGAGGCCGTCTTATCACTAGCAAACTGGTTTTTTTTTTGTATTCTGATTTTTTTTTTGTATTGTTATATCATTTTAAAACAAAGGTTGAGCATGGGAATTTTACTGTAGAATATTAGTTCCAGTCACAGTTTGTAGACTGCCTTTGAATAAACTCTAATTAGTTAAATCCCCCTTGAAAAATCTTTTGACTTGATTCTGTTACAAGAGGGTACCAATAATATGCAATTTCATATTGCCATATTTCATTTTTGTTTTGGTATGTGCTGTGTTAAATATGCACAACGTACCTCTGCTGAGTAACACCTCACAGGAATGCCAAATGCTCGAGCCAAACCAAAGTCTGCGAGCTTTAATTCCCCATTCTGCAAATGAAAAAACAACTAGTGATTTTTAGCACAGCATGTAGCTAGGCCTCTGCTATGCACTGGATTCAACAATGAATTACTAATGAATATATTTAGATTCGTATTAAAAAAAAGTCACAATGTATTACATTTGGTTCGATCATTGCAAATATGTTAAAATGACAGTTAAAAAAAAATTGCACACACAGGAACCAATGATTACCAGTTGCTAAATCAGAGTCCAACACTCACTCGGTTGATGAGGAGATTCTGGGGCTTCAGATCTCTGTGAAGAACATTTCGACTGTGACAGAAAGCAAGGCCTTTCAGCAGTTGGTACATGAATGACTGCAGAGGAAACCCAATGATATGCAATTAGTTTTAAGCTTCCAAAAACATTTTAATTAGATTGACAATATCGATCATTACCAAACAATAAACGCAGCAGGCTTTTGAGCAGCTGTCATGCCCTCATTTCTCACCTTTACAGTTTCAGGATCAAGATCCCCATTACAGCTGTCAAAATATTTCTTTAAATCCTGCAATGGATAGGAAACACTGTTTAGCCTGCAAATATTCAGATCAAGTATGATATGAAGCATGTTCAAATTAATGTAGGAGTAATGCACCTGATCACAATATTCAAAAACCAAGGTTAACTTCTTGTCACTGTGCAGTACATCGTGTAGTCTGGAAAAGACAGAATCTCCTGTGTTAATATCAAGGTTAAAAGCACAATGATTGGTATTTAACTTATCTGACAACATACTGACATTCATCAACACAGAATACGGAACATTTTCAAATGGAGTAGCAGGCTAACCTGACAATGTTTTTATGCTTTAATTCCTTCAGAAGACAGATTTCTCTCAAAGCAGAACTTGGCACCCCCTGAAACAATTGAAATATATTTAGATTTAGCACTAGCCGGCTAACTGGTTGCTACTGTCAACAGATTGAATACCTCGTCGTCGTCGTCCAGCCTGACCCGTTTCAGAGCCACAATTTCGTGGGTTTCTCTGTTTTTAGCCTTGAACACGGTCCCATAAGTACCTACGAAAAAGACCAATGCTTAGTTTAACCAAATTAATGTTCCCGATGAATGGAAAAGCAACGCCATGCTAGCTTCTTACCCAGCACAAGCTGGTGACATGAATGTTAGCATGTTTCAGCTAGCTTGTATTGACTTTTATTAAAATGCATAAACCTTACCCTCTCCGATTTTTTCCAGCTTTTCATATTTCTGCATGTTTGCCTGGTAAAATTACCGATGGGAAACGCTAGCTAACTAATGATCTGTAAAACCCCAAACTGGGGTAGATAAGCTAGAAAGGTAGCTAATAGCTACAGACGCTTAGCCTCAATCCTCCAGAAGCGGATCTGCTCTGCTTCGCCACCTAGAGGCCAACTGGTGAACTGCAGGCAGAGGCAGGAACTATTTCAAGGCGCACAGTAAATAAAATCTACACAAAGGCAATAAATATGTATTTTTAGTGAATACTGAAGAATACCGAAGTGAAATGACTTAAGAAAAAAAAAAAGAGGTAAAAGCATGTATTAATAACAAACTGAAATATAAGTGAAGTATGTGATTTGTCTCTTTGACTGACATATCCCAAAGAGAAGAAGGAAGGTCACCCAAGTGAACTTCAAAATGTTTGTACAATTATAGAAAAATAAACAAGACCATGAAAAAAAATAAAAAAATAAAAACTTCCATCCCTCCATTTAAAAATCTTCAGCTCTAACATGCTTGAAGCTGCTTTAGTCCTGGTATCTGAACACTCTCGGGTATCTTCTCATGTAAGATGATCATTAAAAATTGAATCTCTATCTGTAAATGTGTTCTTGGAAGCCATCAGACTGAATGTTATGGTAATTATATTTGCCCCATGAGCTAATTTATCTGTTTAACTGTATAAATTCCATTTCAAAGTCAGATATGTTTCAGCTTTTTATTCTTCAGTTCTGCTAACAAGCCTATAATCCAGTTTACTAATGATACTTCTAGATTTTAGATGAACACAGGCTGCATGGCTACACAAGATGAATAAAAGGCTTCTATTTTTTTATTTCTACGGATTAAAAACAGATATTAAATTTCTTGTGAAATCAAAAGGGTTAAGCTACCTAATAACTCAACAATAGCAAGAAAAATACTGATGGTGCCCAAGCCAGTCATCTCACAGAAAACCATATTTACAAGAATAAATTCTTCGTAAACAGATCAAATAAAAATTGAAAAACTGACATCTTTCAGTCACATCTTATTTAATTTTAAATGAGAATTTATAACTCTATACAAGTTTAAATAAAACTCAGAGACAAAATTTTCAGTTTACTGTAGTTCAAATCTGTACAGTAGTGAATTTTAAAATCATCACAGCTTTATTTAGTTGGTCCATTAATAAATATATAAATTGTTCTCAAATTTGTAATTCTTCTGTACAACTTAACAGAGAGCTGGTAGATGTGCAACATATCTGACATAATTAATAAACTCTGGTATTTATTGTTGATCTATTAGGAAGAGGTTTGTTTGTTTTTATTTTTGCTCTTCGGCTCTTTGTCTGCGGATCAAATCTGAATAAAGTCCTCCTTTGCTCAGCAGTTGCAAATGTGTCCCAGCCTGGAAGAAGAAGAAGAAAAGGCTGTTAGATCAAATGAAAAATAATATTGCACAGTCGTTCCCAATAGATGGGAATTACCAGTTTTCCCAGCACAAACGTCTAAAAACTGATACAAATATATTTTTCGGTGCTTATTTGAACTTGCAAGCTGTTTTCATAAATTAGCCGAAACATTTAGCCCGAGGCAAAAGCACCTCCACAATGCAGCCGTTGTTCATCACGCAGATGAAGTCGGCCCCTTGAATGGTGCTCAGTCTGTGGGCGATGACGAGCACGGTGCGACCCTTTGTGGCTTTGTCCAGAGCTTCCTGCACCACTCGCTCAGATTCTGCATCCAAAGCGCTGGTAGCTTCGTCCAGCACCAGTATGCTCGGGTTCTTGATCAGGGCGCGGGCGATGGCGATGCGCTGTTTCTGACCACCTGACAACGTCACGCCTCGCTCCCCTGTGTTTAGAAACCCTAAGTTCAGAATTTGCAAGCAATACAATCTCAATCAATTGATAAAAGCTTAAATGAAACTACGTACCGACCATGGTGTTATAACCTTCTGGGAAACTTGTGATAAAGCGGTGAGCATTGGCCTGCTTTGCTGCGTTTACGACCTCAGCGTCTGTGGCTTCAGGCTTCCCAAAGCGAATGTTCTCCATGATAGAAGATCCAAACAAAACTGGCTCCTTTAAACAGCAAATTAAAACAGCGGTGAAATCTCAACACAGAAGTTAAAATTCTAAAACCGCATCTGTAATGAACAGTCTCTACCTGGTTGATGAACCCAATGACTTGGCCTCTGAGCCAAGCCAGGTCCAACGTTCGAATATCGAGCCCATCCAACATGATCGCACCGCTGGTCGGGTCATAGAAACGTTCCAGCAAGGCAGCCACTGTAGACTTTCCTGCAGGGTTTAATGTTTATGAACACACCAATTAAAGCATTTCCATGTCACCAACTTAAGAATGAGTAATTGGGGACGGTTTAGTATATGCATCACCTATTATTATCCACCCAGCTTGGGTTTCTCAACTTTATTTATTTATATCTTAACTCTTCCGCCAACTTTAATGCGGCCTGAACCGCAAATTGTACTCCCACAAATGTTATATCAAAACGACCGTCTCAGCGCCGTGATGTGTGCCATTACTTTTATTGGCGTTTCAAGTTACCATGGCAACATAAATTACTAACAAAGACGCCATATTTCTCATTCATTTTGTTCCATATTTTCCTAACAGAGCACTTCGCTCAGACTGCAGGTTTACTTGTGGTTCCTGGAATTTACAAAAACAGAATGGGAGGCAGATCTTTCAGTTATCAGGCTCCTCTCTTGTGGAACCAACTTCCAATCTCTGTCTGTGAGGCTGACACATTATCCAGTTTTAAAACTAGGCTTAAGACTTTCCTTTTTGCTAAATCCTATAGTTAGGGTTGGCTTGGGTTTCCTGAGCTGTCCCTTAGTTATGCTGCTATAGGGTTAGACTGCTGGAGGACAAACTGACCACAATTTTCACTCTGCTACTGTCTTTACTTTCTCTACTCAACCTGTTTTGTATTTGTAATATTTTTTCTTTCCTTACATGTGTTTTTTTGTCTTTCAGGTACAACTGGACCTATACCTGGACCTACCATTCTGTGTTGGTCTGTCTCTCCTTCCTGTCCTCTCAACCAGCCGGTCAAAGCAGATGGTCGCTTGTCCTGAGCCTGGTTCTGCTGGAGGTTTCTTCCTTTTAAAAGGGAGTTTTTCCTTTCCACTGTTGCCACTGTGTTTGCTCAGGATGGGAGACTGCAACGAAGCCAAGATTCAACTTGTCTGCTGGATTCCTTAGATAGACAACTTGACTAATTGGCTTTTATGTATGTGAATGTTCCTGTAAAGTGCCCTGAGATAACTTTGTTGTGATTTGGCGCTATATAAATAAACTGAATTGAATTGAAAATGCCTGATGGAAGTCAAAAGAGGTTAACTGCATCTAACTGCTATAACTCAGTCATTCTTTGAGAAATTGAGCTGAAATTTGTTCTGGTTGCAGCTGAGACCGAATTTACATGTACTGCAAATATAAAATCCAAGATGGCCACCTGACTTACATTTAAACGGCTTCAAGTCAACTATTTTTATACATATAGAGCTGAAATTTGGTGAGGTTACAGCTGAGAACATTCCCCATCACATAGTGAGTCCAAATCAAAACTCAAAGATGGCCACCTTAGCTCAAAATGAATAAATACAATAACTCAGCCATTTTTAGAGCTAATCAGTTGCAACATGGTAAAGTGGTAACTGAGAGCAAACCCCAACACACAGTACTGTCAAATCAAACTTTTAAATTGGCAGCAGCCTGGCAGTCCCCGTCAAAGGAACTTACTAGTTATCTAAAATTACCTCCTCCAGATTCACCAACAACAGCAATAGTTTTTCCAGGTGGCAGCGTTAAGGTGAAATTCTTTAGGACTTCGTGGCCAGGTCTTGTCGGATAACTATAAATATACAAAAAAGGAGCACATATTTATTATCCTCTTATGACTTGGTTCAGCTAAAGTCTATAAATGTATTTAGATGTAAATGTAGTTGGATTTAATAAGATTTAAACCTAAATGAAATGTCCATGAAGTCGACTCTTCCCATCATAGAATGGTAGGGGATACGGCTTCCCCCAGAGAGAAGGATGGTAGGCTGCACAGAAAGGTACTCAAAGACCCGAGCGCCAGAGCTTATTCCTCTCACCACCTATAATAAATGTAAGAGAGTATCAGCTTAATTCCAAATGAAAAGTCATTTCAGAGAAAACAATGATGCTACAATTAAAACAATGTATAAACTATATATAACTTTTTTTCTAACCTGTCCAAAGAGGATGGAGATACTTGCCAAGGACCTGCGCATGAAAACATTGAAATGAGTTACTTCTCAACGAATGCATGATTCATTTATAAATAATGTAGAATAAAAATCACTGCAGGACATATACCTTTGAACAGTCTGAGACGCCACCAAAAAGGACATGAGATCTCCAGGAGATATTTCATTGTTGGAAATTAAAGTCCCTCCAGCAAAAATAGTTCCAAGAACAATGCCTGTGTGAATGGCATGCAGCACATCAACATTACAGACAGTCTGAACTACAGTACATTGTGTCCAACAGCGATACTAATGAAAACGCACTCACAGTTCAGGGCGACGTTTGACAAGCCTTGAAAAATGGCAATCCCAGTGCCAAGATTTTCATTCATTTCACATGATTTGTCAACTTCATATTCATACAATCTAAGGGAAACAATCATAATTGTTAAAATATTTATAAATTATTACAACTTTTACACAAGGCACTTGAACTTACTGGAGCTCTCGTTCCTCCATGGCAAAAGCTTTCACTGTGCGTACGTTACCCAGAGCCTCGTCTGCCACTCCTGTAGCTTTCGCTACCTTGATTTCAACATCCAGTCAGACGGCAAATAAAAACACATTTTGAGGATAAAAAAATAGCTGCAACTCTTGTCTTTTTGTTTTAACTGTTGATTTTCAGCAGTGCATTTACATAAATCTACATAAAAAACTAAATTTAACTTAAAAGACGGTTGGTGTCACCTGTTCTTGAGCCATACGAGACAATTTGCGCAGGAACGAGCCAATAAGAGCCCCTGCTCCCACTAGACACGGGAGGACAACCAAAGTCAAACCTGTGAGTTTTGGGGAGATGATATATATGGACACAAAACACCCGACTGTCTGTGTGATACTCCGCAGACCCTAAAAATATACAAGACATTTTTAAAACGAGAGAAAATTAGGAGACTCATTTTGAAGAAATGTACGTTAAAATACTGAGTCGTGCTTGTGGTAATACCTGAGAAATAACCAATTTAAAGGATGATTTAAACTCCTGAATATCGGCAGTCAAACGATTTACCAGCTGTCCGGTTTTATTGGCATCAAAAAAAGCCACATCTTGCCTGAAAAAACAACAACAAGAAAAAAAATAAAATAACTGAATTATAAACTTTTGGGATGAAGGTTTGAACGGAAGCATACTAACTACACTGAACCTGCTTTTTTATGATTTTTTTTTTTACATAAATATGTATCTTTAAGTAAAACCTATGGAATACCTCAGCAAGGATGCAAATAGGGTCTTTCTCATGTCTGCTGCCACTCTTTCTCCTACCCTTGAAAGGAGGATGATGTAGCCACTTGTTAATAGGCCCTGCACAAAGGAGATGATAAATGACCAGAACAATAAAACGTTTTGTTTTTTTTTAGTTATGACATTTCTATATTGGCATGATTATTTCATCTGAATGACGGCAAGTAAAGGAGACTGCACAATTGCTACAGACATCCACATACACTTAACAGGTTATTAGATGGAATAATTAAAAAAAAGTTAACAAATTTTAATAATAGAACCAACTGTGCCTGCCATATTTTGGTACATTTATTTTGTACTTACTTGGATGCCATACAATCCAAGTAGTTTCAGGGCAGGTCCTTTTATCTCAGTCAAATAATTCCCCGTTTGTTCTCTGAGATATTGTGCAACAACATTCACCAGGTTCCCAAGCATCAGTGGGATTTGAATGTTTAAAATAGCAGCACCAAAAGCAAGCTGAAAAGATAAACATATTTAATCTACTTGCATTTTATATTTTGTAAGTTTGACACCATCTTTGATGCTTACCATGACAGCACCAACAAGAGCATACCACTGAGGCTTGACAAATTCCCACAGAATATGCCATTTGAACTCAGGCTCTGGGTGTTTGGATGCAACTTCCACTAAGATGTTGTTATTCTCATCTGCCTCACATTGTGCTATGTGGAAAAATAGGCGTGCTGAGACTGCAAGCACTGCAGGTCCAAGGATGAATTTCAAACTTGGGGATTTAGTTGATCGAGTAGAAGACTGGCGAATGGATCTCTGAGTAAGACTCCAAATGCGACTCGCAGTACTGCCAGACTGCTGCGAGGAAGTATGAGACCCTGGAGATGTATACCACCTGGATAAAAACAGAAAATTAATACAGTTCAAGGCTGAATATACTAAACCACAAGATATAGCTGTTACTGAACTGAAACATGTAGTTTTAAAAGCTAATAATTAAAAAGTATCAATGAAGAATATTATTTTTGAAAGGCTAATTGAATGATTTTAGCCTTTCCGAAGTCTGTGACTACAAGTCTGCCTGTCCTGCCAACAGGCATTTATCAGGACAGACGACTGAATTAAAGTGAAGATTTGATGCAATGTATTATTTTGTTAATTAAATACAATTAAAAATGTTAAACACTAACCTAGACTGTGTGGATTTAAATTGAATTTAAAGTGGTGCTCATTTATTTGGCCTGAATTAAAACAATCAGACTTGAAACTATTTAATTGGTGTATTGATTGCAAATTAAATACATTTGACATGAACAGAACAACTCATGTAATTAAAATGTTTTAAATTCATTTATTTGGATAATCTTTATTTGAATGGACACTATACAAATAAAATTGAATGTATAATACTGTTAAATATTTATTACTAATAATTTTAAAAACTCTATTCAATGAGCTAGATTATAGAATTGAAAACTAGTCAGTACTCTCCGATTGTGTCTGCACATAGAAGCCGGTTTAAGTGTTTCAGTATTATCTAACATCCAGTTTACACTACTAACAAATCTCCAGGCATAGCTAAACTAGCTATTAGTCCAGATTAACCTACCGTGAGAGATTTAATTTAACTCCTGTTTTATTGCAAAGCGAGTAAAACGATAGTGACCGTGAAGGAGCAGTGGTGCCCAATCTACAATAAAGCATCCGAAACATGATTTATACTTCTTTTAACGACAAACACTTCATTAAGTTAAGATAATCGTTAAGCTATTCATTGACCTAGCTGTACTAAGCAGGCTGCCATATTATGACGCGGACTCAATTCTTCTTCGTCGGTTTATTTCCGGGAGACTAGACACAGCTTTGGTGTGTTGCTGCCTCCTTCAGTTCGTAAAAAAAAAAATCCGGTTAGTCTTCAACTTTTTTGCTTCTTTTTTGCTTTCTTAAAAGAAAGATTTCGCTTAGCTGAGTAAAATATTCATATTCACGCCGAATGACGTTAGTGAAGAAGAGGTTGTCGAGTATATTTTAGAATAGAATAGAATAGAATAGAATAGAATAGAATAGAATAGAATAGAATAGAATAGAATAGAATAGAATAGAAACAGCGTCCCACTGATGGGAGCAACAGCAGCAACAGATAAAAATATTAAAAAAAAAAAAGATTTCACAGAAATGTTTCTAAATGTTAAAAACACTATATAAAGAAATAAGATAAACAATATCAATAATAACGTTCAGTATGTTTTGAACAATTTTTGAAAATTTATTTAAAACATTTTTTTTATTTAAATTTTATTTTTGAAATTAATTTGTGAGAACAAAATACTGCTCTATAAAATATTATTAAGTTTACTGATATTTTTAGGTGCTTTGTGTGCCTTTGTTAGAGTAAAACAAAAAGAGAACCGTACTGTAGTACTTCTAACAGAAATGCTATGAAAAAACTACAACTGCACTCGGAAATGACGCAGCGTCTAAACGGAAGTGACGCAGAGATGGTGTTTTGTTGACATTTGTTTGTGAAAGACAAAAACAGTAGCCACGCTTATGGTGTGGTTTATATTTTTGGAAATCAACGAACTGACGGACGGCAGAATCCCCGGTCGTTGGTAAAACAATTCAGGAAGCGTCAAACGAGTTCTGGCGAGGACTCAAATCAAAGAAGAGTGAAGATCTTCGCGAGAGAGCAAGTCGGGAACAAAACAAACCGTGTCACCCTGACTACAGAGGCTGAATCATCCACATGCTAACCGGCTTCCAGACTCTCGGCTTTGATTGTCATCTTTTATAAATGTGACCGTCCTTCACTAGTAACCCTACCGAAGCTCAATGGACTGAATTTTTACTTCATCGGAGCATTTGACGTCGTATCATGTAAGGTTACGCAAACGCTGTCCGTCAGACTAGCTGGTTAGCATCTAATGCTAGCTATCTCGATTCTTTTTGAGCTGTTCAGGTGCAAAGTGTCTATAGAATGTAGCGGAGGTCGTCCTTTTCTTTAATTATTTTGTATAGTCTTTACTACAAGAAGCTTGTCAGTTCGGAGTGAATGAAGAATATGAAGCACAATGGCTAATCTTGAAGCTTATCAGGAGTATCAGAGGATTGAGGACTTCGAGGAAGACTCCCCTCCAGGAGAGGAAGATTTACTGCTGCATGTACCTGAAAGTCTAAAAGGTAAACACGTTTATAAAAAAGCAGATTAAATGTGTTTATGTACTTTTGACGTTTCTTACTTTGCAAATACTGCTAGACAGTCATTTGAATGTGTTTGATGTGCAGAAGTTTCATCACTGGGGATTTATAATGGTGCATACTTTTTATTTACAGACTCATGGCATCATATAAAGAACTTGGATAACTTCTTTACAAGAATATCCTTTTATGTCTCATCTTTCCAGCACAAGTGCGAGTGTTCACAGTTTGTTTTAATACTGAATTGCATAATGTTTACCACTGACAGATTGCGAAACAAGGAACCTCATGGCATAAAGTTGAACAAGTTCCCCAGGTTCATTTACAGAAGATAAACGGTCTGGTTTGAAAATTACTGAAATTTTGTCATATACCTTAGAATTGCAAGTGATCATAAATGATTTGTGTCTCGCAGATGTGGGTTATCTTGTCATCCTGATTATTATAAAAAAAAATTAGCTCTGTTTAAGTAGCAACAACAACACAATGTTCTGTGCTTCATATTTCAGGGTTTGAGGAGCTTCACTCACATTACGATATACATTTTTTGTCTTACTTTGAGAATTTAATCTTCATTTAACTCGGAGTGTGTTTTCTCACACCTTTTTGTGTCTTAATTTGGTATATTTTCAGTAATCCTGCAGAGATTACTGGTAAATTGTCAACATATGTGATGTCTCTGTGCCAATTTTTATGTTACGATACCAAGAGATTTTCCTTAACCACACTGTCTACATCTATCACTTTCACCAAAAGAATGGCTTTGCCTGTATGATGTTGTCTGAATTCTTTGAACTTGTGTAAGTATTAAGTTGTTTAGACACTTGTAAATTGCGTCATAAGATATGGCATCATGCTAAAAAAACAGGATGCTTGTTTTCAATTAGACTTGGCCTCATTTATGACACTGGTAGTTTGTCATGTGGCCATGACTGTGCCAGAGGCTTTAGCAAGAATAAGTTTACTTTTAAAGTTATTAACAGCAACTACATATACATATGGAAACTATGTCTTAGTTTAAGAGGTGTGTAAAGCTAATTTTTTGGCATAATTTCATATGGAAATCAATAAATATTGAACATTTATTGTCAAAATGCACCTCAAAATATTTTGTCAAGATGTTTAATTCTTTTTTTCTCTCTGCAGTTCAATAATTGCTTGTCAGAATGTACTGTTTGTGATGTGACTAAACGCAGTTGCAAGTTTTTATGCATTTTACCAACATCAGTTGCCGTTGTTCATGTTTTGATTGGTGATTCCTCATGTTTTACATTCATGAAAGTTAAACTCTATTTCTTCTTTTTTCCCCCCTCTCGTTTTTCCAGTCAGTTTTTGTTTGTTGTCACATTCACTACATTCCTTGTCAACTGTGTGGAGTATGATGTCCTTTTTGCCAATCGAGCAGTCAACCACACGGGACAAGGCCAAAACCCTTTGGACAGAAACAAAGTCACTTTACCAGATGCTATCTTACCAAGTCATCAGTGCACCCAGAGGTAAAGATGTTCAGTTTATAGCTACAGGCACCTCATGTTTTTGAAGTTGCCTTTTTCTTATGGGTATAAAAACTATTTGAGTCGGTTGAAATCAGTGCATTTTTAGAAAGTGATACATGCCTGTTCTCTCATTTCACGCAGTGCAATGAAACGCTTTGTTCTCAGTCTTAGTCTAGGATTAGAGACAGGCCTTTAGAGAGTAATTTAATTTGTCAGCCTTTACACAGCTGCCCAGCCTATCATAGTTATACAGAGAAATACATTTTAACACTGCAATTAATGTGACTGCAGACTGCAAGATACTGTCACATTCACAAGGTAGTAATATTCATCCGAAGCCTAATTAGCTGAAACTCAATCGGATTCTGAATTAAAATATTTTTTATGATACTTTTGCCTGTAATACTAGGAAATAACTCTTTAAGACCTATTAAATTGTCACTAACACGAAGATGTAAGCAAGAAAGTCATATTTAAAAAAAATAACCAAGCCCCTTTACATGACGGCAAATTTGACATGATCTTCCTCCCAGCTGTCATGCATGCATGAATTAATCACTCAAGCCAGCCAAGTCTTGTCACAATGTGTGTCTGCACACATGGGGCCAGAAACATTGAAGCAACAGGATGACAGCATCGCCGTTTGTTGGATTGGAGCGCTTCAAGCGTTGCCCACCACAGGAAAAAATTGGCTCTGTTACTGCCTCTCTTTCTGTCTCAGGGGAA
>NC_056506.1:37659337-37669342 GCF_014905685.2 Nematolebias whitei
CTGTTATTTTTGGTTAATTCAAACATGACACCAATGCTGGAAAAATACTTTGGGTTCAGCTTGAAAACGTGTGAAACAGGCTTGTGTTAAGTTTGGTTTGTAATGTTATTTCATTACTCCTTCCTGGTGCAGATTCAGCGCCGGTAGCAGTAACAAACTTCTGGTTATCATTCAAAATATGTCTAAAATTAAAAGACACATCGCTCAACACAAGTTAATCTTTATTTGAAATGGATCTGTTTATTTCATTTTATGAAGAAATGAAATGGGGAATTTTTTAAATGTTTTCCTTCCCCAGCTAAGTTGTTTTCAACATATTCACCTTCTACTCAGAGCATTCGTCCAACTCATAGTTTCTTGGAGGAACATGTTTGTGTACCCTGCTCAGGCTGGTTTTAGACACCAAGCCAGTGTAACTAATAGTTTTGGTGTGGTGTGACTGGCCAGCCAAAATACTGTCGAGCTGGCTACCACCTGACCTACTGCTTGCTACACAGAACAACCTCCCACACACCGCCACAAACCTATGGTCGCATTTTCTTTTTTATAACGTCTTCACTTGGCTTGTTGTTATTTTCTCCACCTGAGCCACAAGCCTCTCATTGCCAGTTTGAGCTTTATTCCGACTGTGACTCAAAAGTTGTTTATATCAACGTCAGTGACGTCCATCCGCTTGCAATTCTAATTTGGGAACAGCTTGTCCTAGAGTCTGGAGTCGCTCTGTCCTCTTCATAGCTCATATCTAATTTCACATTTAGGCTGATTTAAATCACATGTATGCCAAAGTCAATATTATTTTTGATGTAAAATAGACTTTGAAACTACTTATAATAGTATATTCATGGTTGTAGCATTCATAAACTTTCTCAATCTTGGATTAAGCCAGGCTACTTCACCTTAATCTGTATACAAAAGTTTCATACGTTAATTTTTATAATATGGTCATTATATGTGCATTTACATGTTGCTTTCAATTGTTCCGAAGGAAGACGTGGTGTCATTTGTGTGCCTCTGAGTTCTCATCGTTTCTGACCATGGGTTTAACTTTGCCCAACTCACTTGATGCAGAGCAAAGGCTCATGGGAATTTAAACACAAAAGCAATAAAAACAGCCTCGTGTTCAGTTCGTCTTAACAGCCCACTGTATGCAATCCCTGTGATAATCCAATTGTTTTGCACAGTCCTGCTTGGCTAAATTTTAGATTAAACCAGCAATAGGAGGACGATGAAAGAGAATGCATGTAAAACAGGAAAATGTATAAATGAGAAGCACACGCCCATTTTCATACAGTTTTGGCATACGGAATTATTTTGGTCACTACAGTTTTTGCCTGAAAGCAACATTTCTATCAACAGAGCAAACAGAAACAAGAGCAGACTACATTTCAGGCCATTCCACCCATTGTTCTTAATATGTTTAACATCAATCTCTAAAGGCGCCAGGAAACTACAATATACTATATCGGTATGAGAAATCTGTGTGCACATGTGAGCAAAACACCAACAGAAAGTTGGTCTAAGCTAAGACCATTAGTTTAAACAAAAGGAAGCTTATTTCAGGCTTCTTTGTTTGCTAAAAGTCATATCTGAGTAACAAAAGCTGAAAATGTAATGAATATATAAATTCAGTCCATGTCTGAAAGTAGCTCTGTTTTTATCCAGTATACAAGAGAACAGCTGGATCATCTTCCTTCTCATCATGGCAGCCATCTTCTGGATGTACCGTCTCGTAAAAGTCTTTTGCAATCTTTTGAGCTTCTGGGAGATCAGACAGTTCTACATTAAAGCACTAAAGATCCACATGGTAAGTGCTGCACCTACTGTTTCAAAACGTGCTACCACAGTTATAACTTACTTCTAACACCTTCTATGTTTTTTTTTTTTTTTTTTTTTTTTTTTGAGTCTCGGTGATTTGTCGCAAGTAGCTTTGTCACCCATTTCTGTAACGTGAGTTTTTTTATTTTGTATTGCTTTCCTCGTGCCAGGATGAACTATGCAACTTCACATGGCAGGAAGTCCAAGACCGACTCATCAGTCTGCAGAGAGAACAGCAAATGTGCATTCACAAGAAGGAGCTGACTGAACTCGATATCTATCACCGTATTCTTCGTTTTAAGAACTACATGGTGGCCATGATAAATAAGTCTCTGCTGCCGGTGCAGCTGCAGCTCCCCCTGCTTGGCAATGTGGTCTTCTTAACCCAGGGCTTAAAGTACAATTTTGAGCTCATTCTGTTTTGGGGCCCTGGCTCTCTGTTTCAAAACAAGTGGAACCTGCACCCCAAGTACAAGCGCAGTGGAAACCGCCTGGAGCTCGCCCAGCAGCTCAGCAGAGTCATCCTGCTCATAGGTTTGGCCAATTTGCTGCTCTGTCCTTTCATCCTGGTGTGGCAGGTGCTTTACGCTTTCTTCAGCTACACGGAAGTGATCCGCAGGGAACCTGGAAGTTTGGGCGCCCGCCGCTGGTCCCTGTATGGGCGCCTGTATTTGCGTCACTTCAACGAGCTGAACCACGAGCTGCATGGACGATTAGGTCGTGGCTACAAACCCACGTCCAAATACATGAACTCCTTCACGTCACCGCTGTTGACTGTGCTGGCAAAGAACGTCACCTTCTTCTCAGGGTCAGTGTTGGCCGTTCTCATTGCACTGACCGTTTATGATGAGGACGTGCTCACGGTGCAGCACATTCTGACCGCCATCACTGTGCTGGGAGTGGTTATTACAATTGCTAGGTGAGCTCTCACAGACATCTTGTCTTTAGGGAAGCTTTAATATCACTAATAGGAAGTAGCTGTAACTGATTTAATACTACCGTATTTTTTGGACTATAAGGTGCATTAAGCAAAACAGAAGAGTCAGGTAAGTCCAACTTTATTCAACTCACTCACAGTAACCACATAAAATTGGTTCGAGGTCAGTAAGCACAACCAGAATTTATACATAAGACACACTGTCAATATTTGAGAAAATTAAAGGATTTTAAGAGCGCCTTATAGTCCGAAAAATACGGTAAACATATGATGCTTGTATACTAATATACAAATGTAAAATATGTGCATTACAACTGCATTAAAAGCTTTATTTCTTTTTATTTTAAAAAATAATTTATTTAGTCATATTGATTATTAAATTAAGCTTTTTTTTTATATATATATTTCACTTGTTTTTTCTGTTTGGAACGAGGTTTTAGGCATTTTTGCCCCAAACTTCACATTAAACTTTTCAACTACCGGTACTTTTTTCATCACCATTCTCTCATTTCCTAAAGAATGGCAGTAATTCAGACATTTTTGTACCCATTTCACCTAAGGTCTTTCATCCCGGACGAGCATATGGTGTGGTGCCCGGAGCAGCTTCTGCAGTGTGTGCTGGCACACATTCACTACATGCCAGACCACTGGAGGGGCAATGCCAACAAGAGTGAGACCCGTGATGAGGTGGCACAGCTGTTCCAGTACAAAGCGGTGGGCAAACCAGCAACTCGTTTGTCGATTAGGGTTGTATTAAAAAAACTGCAAGTTTTTGATGAGCCTCCTGTGTGTTTAAATCAGGTGTTCATCCTGGAGGAGTTGCTCAGTCCTATTGTCACACCATTCATTCTCATCTTCCTCCTGAGAAACAAGTCTCTAGAAATCATTGACTTCTTCAGGAACTTTACTGTGGAGGTGGTTGGAGTTGGAGATATCTGCTCCTTTGCACAGATGGACATTAGGCGTCATGGAAACCCAACAGTAAGACTAATTTAGCTTGTTTACGGCTAGCAGCTTTCTGAATTAACGAGAAAGCTGCCTTGTAAAAAGCTGCAGTTGGTATTTCGTTGACATTCATGTGTTTATGATTATGGTTGCAGTGGATGTCAGAAGGCCAGACAGAGGCGTCTGTATACCAACAGGCTGAGAATGGCAAGACAGAGTTGTCCCTTATGCATTTCACTATAAAGAACCCACGCTGGCAGCCACCTCTGGAGAGCTCACTGTTCATCAGCCACTTGAAGGGGAAGGTGCAGCACGATGCTCAGGGTGGGCCCTCCACTCAGCTGCTACTTTCTGAGGCTCCTCTCTGCACATCACTGCAGTCCAACGAGTCTGCCACTGGGGTATTAAACCTTACACAAATCTTGACTGAGACATTTATTTGCTCTTGACATCAGTTATGTTGTCAAAAGCCTTTTAACATTGAATATATGAAGAGATTTTCTAAAACATATATGCATAACTAATTGTAAGAATACTTCTATAATTCATAAATCACTACAAGAGAACATAACTTACCACTTTCTTTGTGGTTTTCAGCCTGAGAGTCTTTTAGCCAGTGTCCTGGCCCACCCCATCCTTACTGCATCTGGACTACAAGGGCGAGACCACCGCTTCATCCCACCCAGCACTGCTGCTTCTGCTGCAGCCAGTGTCCTTGCCTCTTTGTCCACCTCCCAGCTTCCACACACCAGTCGTGGCCGCTCACATGGTTTGCCGTCCTCCAGCCACCCTGAGACCACCATGTATCACAGCGATCGCACAATTCTTAACAGGTTGAAACAATACATTTAAAAAAGCATTGTTATTCCCTACTAACTACATATTTATTGAAACTGACAGATTGATGAAAAGGTCTAACATCGAATCTCTGTTTCCACCAGTGACTCTCACATTCAGAGCAATACGCTGCACTCAGAGTTTGCCTCTGCAGAGATGAGTCTCCATGCCATCTACATGCACGAGGTAACGTTCTGACCACAAACTCTGTTTGTATATTCATGTGTGCGCTCATTGTAAGCTTGAAAAGTTTGCGTTTGTTTCTCTCGTGGCTACAAACAGCTGAAGTTCCAACTGTTTACAGCACATTATCAGTGTCTTCTTGTTTTATTTTTGCATTGATAACATTTTGTAAGGTATGCATTTTTTTCTAATACTCAAAGATGAGGTCTTTGTCAGTGTAGTACTTTTTGAAGTATCTGCTTTAATCCATCAGTTTAGCACTTTATGCTGATGTAAACTGACAACTGTTTGTCTCTCCAGCTCCATCAGCAAAGCTCTCACCCACAGAGGACATCAGGACAGTGGAATGCTTCAGTGCCAATGAGAGATCTGCACACAAACACCGGTAACTGCATTTATTCACTGCGGATGTTTTGCAAACGTAGTCAAAAACAGAGCCGAGTTAGATTTTAGAAGCAATTTTTGTCAAACTTAATAAGTGTGAGATCTTGCTAAAATCACAATATCTCTTCCTATGAATTCTCTAGATAAGTGTCTGTATCACTTGTAAGCTTATTATGGCATTACCAGCCTCACAACTGGTCACACAACAAGAACATGTCATGAAATTCACTGCTGGTTTCTAACTCTAGCTAAAGACAAATTAAACGCCTTAAAGGTTCACAGTGATATTCAGAGGCAAAGCAACACTAAATCAGATTCATTAGTCAGTCATCATGACCAGGGGTCTTCAACCTGTGGCCACATGTGGCTTTTTGGTCCCTCTGCAGCGGCTCTTTCAGGCTTTGACCAAAACTAAAATAAAACTGAATTTTATTTAAATTATTACCAACAATGAAAATGGCTAGTTTTAGCAGATTTCCTGTCATTGTCAATAATATGAAAGATAGTACAAATACAAGGTGTAAAACATGTGGACTACATCATGCTAGTAGTTTGTTAGCCACTTAATTAAGTCGACTTCCAGTCTGACAGCGTGCACTCTCTTAAAACCACCAGAATGTTTTGGAATATCTTTAAGACAAGCTGCTCAGAAGGAATATGTTGAGTAACCTTGATAGCAATAAGAATTAAACATACAAAAAAAAAAGTCAAAGTAAATGAAAGTGTTTATTTTTCTTTATAAATATAATTGGATATCCAACAAACTGGTCTAATTTTATCCTGCCTTTAACTTTATGCTTTAAGTAGGATACTTAATTCTTCAACCATTAAGAGAACTCACACTGACCTGCAGGGTTCAGTGTTTTAATTTTTATAATATTATTACAAATTATATATTTTTTCTTTCTTTATGTGAATATGGTATTTTATTTTGTATTAAAATGCAAAACTACCAATAAATTTTAATAATAGTTAGACATTTTTTGTTTTATATTATCACCCCCACTGGCCAGAAAAGCCATCCCCAACAAACTTGTAGTGGTCCACGGGCCACCAGTTGACAGTACACAGTTGTAGCAGGTTTTGCAGCTCCTGACATCGAAACTTGTAAGCAAAGCGGAAAAAATATGTCTCTTTTTATCTCAAAGTTTGCAAACCCCTGATCATGACTGAAACATGGGAAAATAAATTGTATTCCTCAGACCAGTCTCAAATAAATTTAATAAAGAATAAAGAACAGTTTGTTGTGTGTATTTTTGTGTTGTAAATGTCATGCGAAACACGTAGAAAAAGTACTGCGTTCATTCAAGTAAAATGTTTAGATTAAGTTTTGTTTATTAGAATCAATTTTAATTATAACATTTAAAAGAACAAATAATATATATATTATATGTGAACTGGACTGTACCAGGTAACTTTTGGCTCTGATTCATCAGGTTTTCAGGTTCAAAGTGGTCATGGTTCCAGCATTTCCATGCCCAGCCCAGTTCACCTGGGTGGCTGGAAAGAAGAGGATGAAAATGATCAGGAGCTCAACAGTGAATCTACGCAAAAACAGGGCATGGGGAGTACCGGTAGTTGTTAAAGTGCCTTCGTCGCAAGGTAAAAATGTTATTTTAAACTCCGTAAAAATATTGTGGAGTGTTGGAACTTGTGACATTTACTGTGCCTAAAAATATCCCTTTATGATTAATAATCTATTGTATTTGTATTGTTTTTTTTTATCTTTCCCCCACGTCTTTCTAGTGTTTACATTTTTTTGTTTGTCCTGAACATTGTGGCCATAGATGACCTTCATGGAGAGTTCAGCATGGACCTTTAAACCATTCAGCGTCTGTTGCAGGAGGAGCTCGTTGATGAATAACCACTGTCTCTGCGCCTCCATGCTTCATCCCGTCATATAAGGCAAACTGTGTCATCAGGGAAACCATATGTCTTCCATCCATTTTATCATATTTTATTATTGTACAAACCACATAGAAACATAAAGTTCATAAAGAAATGTACATAAAGAAATGGATAGACGATGTGTGGTCAGTGTAAAGGGCGAAGTGGGCTTCTTTTTTTAATATACATTGGAATGCTCATCACGGCTTCTGCTGTGCTTCTTCGTGTGCGATTCTTGCACGTATCTGTGCAAGTCGTTTTCTCCCCCCAACACATTGACGTCTTGATCTGTGCTAAAACACAAAAACTGCATGTTGCATCTCCCTAAATAGATTTGATCATTCGTTGGGCGAGGGAAACTACAATATTTCAACATCTTGTAAATACATACTTGTGGTTAAAACATTTAGTTTTTTTTTTACTCAGATTTAATCCTTGATAAAGTATACCAAGTATAGATATGATGAAAAGCTGACTATAGAATAACTACCACTACAATGTCATTTGGGAGCCCTGCTGGCTCTAGATAATATGAACTGAAATAGACTGTGCATACACACACTCTCATGCTGCTGTTTGTATTTAGTAGCCTTACATACAGATTTTGCTCAGTATTACTATTGCAGGTGATGAGTCACTTTTCTTCACACACAATGAACAATTAATTTCAAATGCAGATGGAAGATGCCTGTAAAGCCTATTGAAGCTGAACACAAGGTCGGCTTAATACGACATAGAAACAAGTATTTAAATACCAGCTATACTTAATACCTCAATGGTGGTGAAGACAAACTTATTCTCAAATAATACCTCTGCAATGTAAAGGTTTATATGTAAATATTCTTATAATTTTTTTTGCAGTGCACCGATGCATCTTTTAGCTGCATTTGGATTTTCGTGGTATTTTATTTCCATATTATCTTATCCAGCAGTAAAAACAAACAAAAAAAAACAGCTTTAACGTCTTTTTAACAAACCAGGATGGTATTGCGTCTACATTGTGCTTTTTTTTTGTTTGTTTTGTTTTAATTTTATTTTCACCAAATTGTCATGTTACAAACGGAAGTTTATCAGAGGGGCACTGTTACCTCTGCTCCTTTGGATTTGATCATTTTATTTAAATCACAGTTGCATTTAAATTGTTTTCTTTAAAAAAAAATGGCATGAAGGGGGAAATGCCACCATCCTTTATTAGCTTTAAGATCATTTGTTACTTGTCTTTTCCCATTCATGTAACTGATAAAAGTATATATGCATTATTTATTTGAAAAAAAAAAGATTGTTTTGAACAATAATTTAATAAGCGTCCCACCTGACATGCTTTGCTTTAACTTTAATCAGTTTAAAAAAAGATAAGCCCATATGTTAAATGTCAAATCATTTGTATATAAGCATTCATTTGTATTTGTCACAACATATCACAAGAAAACACTGTGGCCTGTTGGATAAATATCACATAGACGTGTACTATCACACCTAAATTTTCTCACATGGGTTTTTTTTAGTCTTTGTGTTTTTCAGGTGCATTTTTTTTATGTTGTAAGAACACTGGAGCTCCACTTTGTGGACAGTTTAGACATTCTCCAAATTTACCAACATTTAGGGTTAATTGCTCATTTGCAGTGCCTTAGTAATAATGAATCATTTTTGCTTATTTAAAAGCCATCTCGTAAACATTTTACACTGTATTTGATAAGTGAGTCATTTTTGGATATGGCATCAAATACATTGTGGATGTAACCTAAGATAAATTATTAAATGATGTTGAGAACTCGTCAGTCTTTTTTTGTATCAGGCAGCACTCTGCTTCCTGTCATAATGTCTGGGATTGCGCTGTCAGAAAAATAACCTACAAAGGTGGGAGTTTGACTTCTAATAGGCCATCATACTATATGTTTAATCACTACACACCAGTCAAAGAATTACAGTGACTGGAACAAGGTGCTAAGTTTTCATCTTGAGATGGTGAATCTGCTTGTGTTTTTGTTTTTCTCTCAAAAGTTTGATCTGTAAATTAGTCATTCACTGACAATGGAAACTCGCCAAAACAACTTGTTTTCAGCACACTTTTCTTATGTGTTTTCTGTGTGTGAATAGAAACTAATAAATCTTATTTTGAGTGTTAATCATTTCATGTGTGGTTTAATATGAAATCTTTATTTGAAAAAAATAAAAACAACAGTTTGATTTTTTGTGGTTGGTAAACTGTCATCTTTAAGGGCAGATTTGAATCCTAGCAGCAATTATTCCATCATTACTCAAAGAGCTTAACGTCAAGAGAAAAGACGTGAAAACTAATGATGCTCGACTGACTCGGTAGTGTGGATGGACAAACTAAATGGGCACGGACCACTGTGGAAAAGTGACTGCAGCTGTGACGAATGAGGAGGAGGAACAGATGCAGGTGGACTTGGCAGGCTGACACAAGACGTGCACTAGTGGCCCAGAAGGAACATGGGCTGACAAAATCAAAACATCCAGACACATTTTTCTTGTGTATATTCTATTTTATTGTTTCCTTTTATTATTTAATGTCTGTTTGTGTCAGGGTTTGGTTCTTATAAGTTATTTTTGGTAGCTTTTCATTTTTTTTGGCACTTTAGATTTATTCCCTTTGTTGTGCATTTGTTTCTTATGTTTTTCAATTTTTTTCCCAGTGTCTCCTGCATCATCAGTTCACTTCCTCAGTTCCCTCCCGCCCACTCTCACCTGTTCTCTGTTGTCGGTTTGCCCAGTGTTCCCCACTTCTCACATGAGCCCCCATCCATACAGTTCCACCGTTTTTTTTTTTTGTTTTTTTACTTCACATCAGTCTGGCATGCCTCATTTCATGTCAAGTATTCTTCCATGGTTCCTTGAGTTTTCGTAATGTTTAGTTTTGCTGCCACACCAGCCCTTTGTTTGATAAATTAAATGTTTTCTTGTTAAATTTTACTCAAGCTCTTCATTTCAGTCTGCACTTTCTGTATCATATATATATATATATATATATATATATATATATATATATATATATA
>NC_056506.1:37669352-37706730 GCF_014905685.2 Nematolebias whitei
ATATATATATATATATATATATATATATATATATATATATATATATACATATGCATATGTTATAAATATATAATATATATTATTATATTTTAAATCTTGGGCATTTGCTGGCTCTTGTTGCAGCACTATAATATGTTGTGCTGCTCTTGTTGCCCTGGAAAACACTTGTCTGTACAGGTGCTTCAAATAATATATATCTTATTTTTCAGACTGTAAGGCGCACTTAAAATCCTTTAATTTTCTCAAAGATCGACAGTGAGCCTTATAATCCAGTGCGCCTTATGTATTAATTCTGGTTGTGCTTACTGACCTCAAACCAATTTTGTGTGGTACAACAATGTTAAGAGTTATTGTGAATGAGTTGAATAAAGTTTGACTTATCTGACTGGTTTTTTTGGGTTAATGCGCCTTATAAACCGATGCGCCTCATATATGAAAACAGACCCGTTCGTTGATATTGCGCCTTATAGTCCAAAAAAATATGGTAACCTGTAAATAAAATAATGTTTTATTTGATTCTTATGTATCAGTTTTGTTCTCAAGCAGTTGTCTGTGCTGTTAAAATTCCTCCTGCAAATAGTAGACGTGTGCGCCATCTGCTGTGCATCCTGTGTAAATTGCTTTTTGGTGGAAACTAACATTTATATAATGTTTACAGGCCCCAAACACCCATGTGTTCATGCCTGTGAACATGATACAACCATGCCTTTACTCTTGAAATGTCTGGGAGATCGGGTCACACTGGAAGGTACACATGCTAAACATTTTTCATAAACCATTTCAACCTGACACAATGTTCAATGTGGAAACTGTAGCCGTTTGATCCTCTCTGGCACGTTGTGCCTTCAGCTGTCATGAAAGACTATTTACTGCCAAGGAGTGATCTTCAGTTTACCAAAAGCTCTAGAAATTTTGAGTGACCTCCTGCGCAATGTTTGCACATTGAGGAATTATATAAAAGAACACAAGAAAAGAAAAAAAAAAAAAACACCTATTTTAAGTGAGTCCAACGTTAGGTTTGCATAAAACGTTCTTCAGTGTACATTCAGGGATATGGAAACTAAACACAGCAGCCAGCACAGGATGAAGCAGAGACGAGCAGCAACAGTAGATTAGTGCCCGCTAAAGTTTCGGAGAGTTTAAATCAGGGTCCAGGCGACCTGCTGCTGTCACTCACAGACACTGGGGGAAAGCCCACACTGAGAGACCAAGGAAATACAAGAGATGCCAAAGAATAAAGATGAAAGGTTAAACCATGTATTGTTTTTTTTATACCATCAAAAAGTTGCAATGGAAATTTACATGTAGAAAAGGAGGTGCTTTACAGTCAGCAACTTCGGTTATCCATCTCATGTTTCAATAAATGCTTACATCACACTAAAAGAGTCAAAGAGAATCATTTTATAGTAACCCTGAATTATTAATTTCCTCTGAAGTCATAACCTAATTATGAGCCTGACATGCACCGTGCAGCTGTCACAATGGTGACTGCAGAAAAACAGCATGCCACAGCCTCCCACGTGACTACAGTCAAACTTCCAACCAAGTCAAGTCTGTGAGTGTTTTTATGACTGAAGTCAAACAGGCTCAACAGAAAAATGTCATAGAAGGCAAATTGAATGTAGGAATAAAGCAGAAAGACCATCAGAAATGGTTAAAACACAAAATTAGATTCACATTTAACATTCTAGAGCTCATCTCAACGCACAGTTGAAATAAGGCAGGATTTCATTTGATACAATAGAAATTGTCTTACAAGGTTACATTTGCACAAATAGGCAAGGATCAAAAATTGTATTGCATTACTCAATATACCAAACTGACTGATTCAAGTTCAATAACCAGTACTTCATAACTTCACTGCAAACTGTCCACATTAAAAATATGTATCGTTTTCTTCTATATCTTTCTTCTAACCCAGAGCAAAAGGACCGATAAAGAATAACTCAGACACATTAGTATAAATTCAGTGTTTTTATTTACAGTGAGTCTGGAAGTATCAGGAACCCTGGGAAGCAAAGAGATGGGTCAGGTCCAGAGCTAAGGTTCTTACTAGTAGATGGATGGCAAGTAGTTTGGTTCCAAGATCCTGTACAACCATGGGAACGTCCGGTAGACTCAGGAGGGCGTGTGGTTGGAGGGCAAAGGAAACAGCTGGAGTGCACAGGTAGGTTTCCAGAGGTTCACTAGAAGGTCCGATAATCAGATAGGTCTCAGGAGGCACACTGGAAATATCAGGCAAAAGGTAATCACAAGACTAGAGATTCACAAAAGGGCTAGAAGCACAAACCATATAAGCAAGGTAATGCTCCAGCATGGAAGGGAAGTCATCAGGTGCCTTATCAGGAAACATTGTTCGCAGGTGTGTTAGCATGGTGCTCTCTGGTGACCAAAGACAGACGTGGAACAGGAACTCCCACATTCACAATATGTAAACATTTTTGAAATTTAACTGAAGAGACCAGCTACTGGAGTTTTGGGAGGGGAACATTGTTTCAATCTTACCTGATGTAGAATTGTACCTGTTCTATGGTCCCGAGTCTTTTTGTTCTGAATGGGAATATATGTTGATCTAAACCCTGTCTAAAGTTCTCTGTATTGATGCTGCTTTTCCAGATATCTAAGCTGCTCATGCCAAAGGCACTAATGCACCCCTATACCATCAGAGCGACAGGCTTTGGAACTGTGCGCTGATAGCAGACTGGATTATCCTTAACCCGGCATGGCGTCTGCTTTCTAAAAAATAATTTCAATTTTGGATTTGTCTGACCACAGAACAGGGTCTCACTTTGCCTCAGTCCATCTTAAATTAGCTTTGGCCTGTAAAAGATGGCAACATCTCTATATTATGTTTATGCATGACTTCTTCTTTGCATGATAGAGCTTTAAATCTAAATTTGATGATGGCACAACAAATTGTGTTTACAGACATGTGTTTGCGAAAGTGTTCTTGAGCCATGCAGTAATTTGTTTGTAAGGCCGTGCTGCCAGAAGGCCTGAAGATTACGGGTATTCAATATTAATTTTTGACTTTATCATAGAGCTCAAAGATCTCTACAAATATCTTGAATATTTTACTATATTATGAATAGTAAATAAGTATTCCTAATTTTACATTGAGGTACATTATTCTGAAATCGTTCCACTAATTTTTGACTTAGTCTTTTTCAGAGTGGTGAACCTCAGCCCATCTTTACTTCTGATACATTGAACGTCTCTAAAATACTCTCATTATACTCAACTTTCTTACTGACCTGTTGCTAAATAGGCCGTGTACCTTTCGTTCAATTGTTTTTTCATTGACCATCAAAAATCAAAATATGAAAAAACGACTTGTCCTTTCATCATTGGTTTTTATGTGCGATTCAAAAAATACAATACGTCATTGTTTTCTGCATTTTTGACTTTAACCTCACATCAAAAATCAAACTTTGGTAGACTCGTCCAGTCATTGTAATATTTGTTTTCTATCACATGTGTGACCCGGAAGTTGTTCTGATGGTGGCCACCATAGAGTAAGATAACACACAAAAGGTGGCCGTAGCCAACATAGCCTTTAGAAATGGACAGCTACGTTTTGTTCAAGAGAAACAAACAAGTTACGCTTAAAGATGAAGATATGACTTCTTTAAAAAAAAAGAGTATAGATTAAGACGAAACGTTTCAACAAAGAAGAACTCATCCAGCGGAACTGACTCAACCTTGTTAGATATAATTTTTTTTAGTTTCAACATTTGTTATGTTGATTAATTGCGAACGAAATATGGGTTTTTAAGAATTGCATTCTGCTTTTATTTACATTCTACACTATGTAGCAACAATTTTGTAATTAGGGTTGCATTAACCTGAACATGTTATTGAAAATGTAACCTTTTTTTTTTTGGATTGATGAAACCCCAGAAGAAGAAAAACACTAGAAAAAGTTGCTTAGCTCATAATTAATCATATGAGTTATATTCCCAAGATCCTTTCTATGGTTATGATCTGCTGAAAGCCACCACTCTGAAGTTGTAAACATCCACAGTTCAATATTCAACTCAGTAAGAGTGATTTGTTAAACTGAGTGGTGTGTTGAGTTTGCAGCAGAGGCCTGGCCTGTCCTCCAGGGCTATCTCCTATCTGCACTGCAAATAACACGTCTATTTTGGAAAAGGAGGCTGCACCAAACCGAGCACGTCAGCTCTGTGGCATCATGGGCCACCAGAGAAGAAAGGGGTGGGAAAAGGTCCCACCAAAGGAGACGGGGGGAGCTCCATCACCATCTGGGATTTATGATCTTTTCACTGGATATTCACGCACAAAAAGACCTTTTAAGTGGGGATTTTTTAAATCATTATTGAACTGGACACACCATCTGGAAATTTAAATGGCCCAGTGACTGTCACGTGATTGGATGGACTTTTAACTGAGAGGCTGAAGGCTCAAGTCAAGGTGACTAATTAACTTAAGCAAAAATAATAATAACAGCAGGTAATAATAATTTTAAAAAAATTCTGCGCTAGGAAACGTTACTATTTAGTGTTCACCTTATTTTTTTTGTTGGTAATTAATTACCCTTTCCGCCCACCTGTGAACTACAATGCTACTTCAGTGTTAGCTAGCTAGCTAAAGAATGTTTATGCTACCATTTTGTAAAAAAAAAACACTAACTAACGAAAATACTTTTGGTCATTTATACAGGCTTTATTAACCACAGTTTGTCGTTATGACATTGCAGAAGCGTTCTCTGGCAGGTAGAAAAAGGGACAATGCTAGAAATAAAGTGTGTTTCCGAAGTGGGAGCCTTATCAAACGAGCCCGCGTTTCTACAAATGGCAATGGACAGAGACGGGCTCAGACAGCTGAGGTTATTTTTGGGACATGCAGTCCGAGCTACTGAGGTGACAAAAGCTGGCAAATGTCAAACTTTGAAAGGCAAATATATTCTCCATATGACCTTGTTACAGAAGTATTTGTTTGTTTTTGTGCTATTAACCTACCTTATTGATTGACTTAAATGTGTGCAGTACGACGGGGGGGTTTGTACTGTAGTCTACTGTAGCTGTCATCTATAAATATGTCACTCAGCTCTGGTTTTATGTCTATTTTCATTGAGCAACATATTTTTAGTGTGCACGAAGGAAACTGTAAAGTACATGTTGCATCCAACAAAGTCATGTTGCATTAACTGCTTTTAGTCAGAGTCAGTCAGAGTCAGAGTTTCTTTATTGTCATTCGCACCTCATGTGGTACATGTGGTGGAGCGAAATTATGTACACAGGGTCCCAGTTACATCCAACAATAAAATGTATAAGAAAAACAGTAATAACATCTAAGATATGAACTAAGAAATGCATCAACTAAATATACACTAAGCACTCATAACATAAAACATTGAACATCACCACAAACATGAACATGAGTCTGTGAGCAGATGTGCACGCATGAACACATCAACATTGAAACAGATCAGCAGCAACATGAAACAGATCAGCAGCAAATTTAATTTATTAATTTTTAATTTAATGAGTGGAGAATTGTACACATAATGGACCACAACTGTGTTTTTCACAATGATGTGTGAAAAAGCTTCTTTTTTTAAAATTTATTTATGCAGAGTTCGTATTAATTTAGATTATTTATTTAATTGGATCCAAGTATAAACTCAAAATGTTTATACAGCCATCAGGTATTTCTGGACATTGGTCTTAAATTGTGTCAAATGTTGTTTTTGTCTACCACATGAATACATTTTGTTTATCTGGTATTTAAGTTTTGGTTTAGAGATTTGCTTCTTCTTTTTCTTTCGGCTTTTCCCTCTTCAGGGTCGCCTCCTCCATCTCACTCTGTCCTCTGCATTTTCTGTCCTCACTCCAACTACCTCCATGTCCTCTCTAACTGCATCCATATATCTCCTCTGTCTTTTTACTGGCAGCTGCATTTCTAACATCCTTCTACCAGTATTCCCACTGTCCCTCCTCTGGACATGTCCAAACCATCTCAGTCTGGTCTCTCTAACTTTATATCCCAGTTGTTCAACCTGTGCTGTACCTCTGATTATCTCATTCCTAATATTATCCATCCTTGTCACTCCTGAGGAGAACCTCAACATTTTCATTTCTGCCACTTCCAGTTCTTTTTCCTGTCTTTTTGTCAGTGCCACTGTCTCCAGACCATACAACACAGGTGATCTCACCACTGTCGTAAACTTTTCCTTTGACCTTTGCTGACACTCTTTTGTCACAAATCACTCCTGAAACTTTTCTCCATCTACTCCATCCTGCCTGGACTCTCCTATTCACTTCTTTAGCCCACTCCCAATTTTCCTGGACATTGGACCCCAAGTACTTGAAGTCCTGCACTTTTGTGACCTCTGCTCCTTGTAGCCTCACTGTTCCACCAGCCTCCCTCTCATTCACACACATGTACTCTGTCTTACTACGGCTGACTTTCATTCCTCTTCTTTCAAGTGCATACCTCCACCTCTCCAAGTTCTCTTCTACCTGTTCTCACCACAGATCAAGTCATCTGCAAAATATCATAGTCCACGGGGATTCCTGCCTGACCTCATCTGTTAGTCGGTCCATCACCAGAGCAAACAAGAAGGGGCTCAGAGCTAACCCTTGATGCACTCCCACCTCCACCTTGAAGCTATCTGTCACTCAGCACATCTCACCACTGTCCTGCTGTCCATTTGCTAAACATTCATAATAAAAACAATGAGATATTGACTGTTTCCTTCTTACCCAAGTTTTTTTTTCATTCAACCTTTATTTAGACAGATAAGTCACACTGAGCCTAGAAGACTCATTTACAAGTGATATCTGTTTAAACAGACAAAAAAGGCTGTAATTTCGCCCTGTAATTTTCACTATTAAAATAAACTATTCCTAAAAAACTATTCTTCTTTAGTTTTTGTAATTTAAATAATGTTTGCTTACTGCTTCAAGTTTTCATACCTCCCTTGAATGTAATGATAATTACTCTTGGGCTCGTTCTTAAGAATTGGTTTATGTTGAAATCAGCCACATGGGGCATTGTCAGAACTTTTAAATGCCACATTGATTTCCATATTCTGTTTCTCACCTTTCAGTAACCTTTATTTGTTTTGTCTTACATGTCCAAATGCCAACCATTAACACTTTTACTTAAATGTGGGCCCTCAAGACAGTTGTAAGGTTTAAATATTGAGTATTGTTCTTCTAACTGTTGAAACACCCTCCAACAAAATACCCAAAACATTGACCCCTCTTACATAATTCCTTATTACTTCACCAAATGCAAATTATTTTTTCATTATAAATATATCCATGCTTAGTGTTAATGCATTATTTCATGTAATTGTATATTGCCTTTTTTAAATTATGTCTATTTTTGATAAGTGTGTGTTGTATCGTATTAAAGGCCTCTAAATAAAGGCAGTACTGTTAGGGCTGCATGATATTAGAAAAACTTGTGATGTTTAATATTGCAATAACAACATCATTTGCAATAAACTCACATTTTCCGATTCATTGTCTTCACAATCATTGAAACCAGGTCCATTGGATTGAACAAATAGATTATTAGCATGTAGAAGTTCATGAATGCACGGTACTTGAAATATAATGGCCTACGATTTATTACAGTTCAAGCAATATGCTCATACTGCTCTCACTCATATTGTAATGGCAATAAATGTGTAATATATTGTGCAGCTTCAATATTTATTTATTTATTTTAAATATGTCTCCTTTTTCATTGCAGGTAAAAAAAAAATGGATCAAAACATGTTTGGAGGAGCCCCCAGGTTTCTCACCCGCCCTAAAGCATTCTCGGTGTACGCAGGCAAGGATGCCACACTCAGCTGCACTGTTGTAGGGAACCCCACTCCACTAATCACCTGGGAAAAAGATAAGCTAAAGCTGACATCTGGAGGCCGTTTCAAGACTGTGGGGGATGGAGATGTGTACCGCCTGACCATCTACGACCTAACACTGGAGGATAGCGGACAGTACATGTGCCGAGCCAAAAACAATGTTGGGGAAGCTTATGCTGCTGTGACCCTTAAAGTGGCCATGCCAACAGAGATGGCTCAGAGGGCCCCCGTTTTCATGGTGAAGCCTATTTCCACACGTGGGAGTTTGGGCGGGGATGTTGTTTTCCACTGCCGGGTTGCAGCTCACCCTGACGCCAACTTTGATTGGGAGAAGGATGGACGCTACCTGGGGCAGACTAACCGCATCAAGATAGTTTCCGACAGTGACAGCAGCACCTTAAAGATCCAAAGCGTACGCAACCTGGACAGCGGCACCTACACCTGCAGGGCCCAGAACTCTGTAGGCCGTGCCCAGGCTGCAGCAGCGCTTGTTGTAGAAGCTCAGGATGATCGCCGCATGGCTGCAGACAAAGACAAGAGCACCTCTCTCCTCTCCCATCTGCAAAAGCGCAAAGAGGAAATGAAGAAGGACATTTCCATCTATCACACTGAGGAAAGTAGTTCCTTCTCCACAGCCAAAAAGAAGGATTTATTGAGTTCCCTGAGTCTAGAACATGAGCTGAGGGCGTCTGCGCTGGCTAATCTTCCTAAAGGTGTTTTCACCCGTACCTGCACAGTGACTGAGGGCAAGCATGCCAAACTGAGCTGTTTTGTGACCGGTCACCCCAAACCACACATTACCTGGAGGAAGGATGGGACAAACATTGGTGAGGGCCGCAGACACGTCATTTATGAAGACCAAGCTGAAAACTTCATCCTCAAGGTTTTGTATTGCAAGCAGACTGACAATGGTCTCTACACCTGCAATGCAACCAATATGGCTGGGCAGACCTACAGTGCTGTGTTGGTAACAGTCAAAGGTAAGCTCTTAAAGTGTTCCTCTGTTGAGACTATCTTGACTCATGGCAAACATATTTTACTCACTTTTGAGACTGAGCTTTTGAATATAACTTTTAAGGCTATGCATCATCTTATATTTTAACGTCGTAGTTGGTAGCACATTCAATTTACCATAATCTGTTTTTTCAATAGCTTGCTGTCAGGTTTTGCAAAAGGATAATATTCGCTTTTATGGTTATGCTCCAAGTGTAGCTGTAATCACCATGTTGAAGTCTCATTTGGATCTTTTGGAATGTCTCAAAATCCGTTGGGCTGTTCGTGACAAGGTTAAACTCAGTCTAACACTCTGAATCGACGTATTGCATTGCATCTATTTTCTGCTGATGACGAGGAGCTCAAAGTTGCTTACTGCTTTACTCCATATCATGTTGCCACACTCTTAGTGTGACTTCCCATGGGAAGAAATTGGAACTCTTTATCATCTTATTTTTGTTTATTTTTGTTTGCTCTTAATCTCCATTCAGTCTAATGATTGAAGAGCCACTGATGCCCCTGTTCATTAAAGGTGCAAGAAAATAGATATCTCACGGTGTCTCTTGCACTTTGTTGGTTGATGAAAAGTAAACGATTTGAAGATCGAATAGCTATTGTTTTAATATATACAGCAATTAAAGAAATACATCTAAATCCGTAAAACTAATGTCAGTTCACTTTTTCTTTGCTTGCTATAAAAAAGTAAATGCAATTGCTAATGTTAATTCGGTTGTCATTGCCTTTGATAAGAAGTTAAAGAAAAAGTTTAATTTTCAAAGTCTATATCCCATCAAATCATGATGCCCAAATATTTAGATGGACATATTTTTCTTTTTTTGTTTGTTTTGCTATTTTTCACATTTTATATTTAACACCGATGATTCAACACAGAGATGTTGAAAAAAATTAGTTTTGTAGCATAAAAAATGTCTGCTGGATTTGTTTTAGTCTATTTGCAGAGGTTTTCCACTCAACCCTGTAATAAAACTCATGGAAGATTGTTGAGTCTTACAATGTGTGGGCGTAATAGTAAATATAGAGAATTTGCTGCAGTAGTGAGCGTGCATACAAGTAAAACTTGCACCTTCATACATACTTTTTTACAAATGCAATCATCAGAAAGCTTTATTCTTGATCCATTGTAAAGAAAACATCAAAATCTCCACAACATTTCAGCTTTTTGGGTAGTTGTGGCCGAGCAGTTAGAGCAGTCATCCTCCAATGAGAGTTATACGCTTTGACTTCACCAGTACGTAGTCACGTGTTGAAGTGTCTCTGGGTAAAACACTGAACCCCTCATTAAGCCTTGGATGTGTCCCAGTGTGATCTAAAAAGCACTGATTAAATTCATTTATTCACATTAGCTTTGCAGAAATGTATGAATGATCATGTTGCTGCTTTAAAGTGTAGAACCCACGTACAGGCTGAATACAGGAGACTCTCAAGTAAAATAAGTACATTTATTGTGATAAAATAAAACAGAACTGCCGGGGCAGCTAAAAACTTACTTCAGAGGAATAGAACATGTAGCCTTGGAAGGACAATCCACAGACAAATAACAGGACACAAGGATGCTGAATAAATACAAACGCTGATGAAACAGAATGACAAACACCTGGAGTGATTAAGATTTGACACAGGTGGGACAGGAGCTGAACCACGAGGAGGAGGAACACTGAGGGGTGCTTGAAACATGAGGATAGAGAAAAGACAGGACAAAACCCAGAAACCCCACATTAGTGTGTGTGAGGACTGGTAAATGACACAGACTGTGTTGTGAAGTACTTTCAGCATCTTGATTGGATAGAAAGGAGCTATATAAGTACAGACCAATTACCAGTTTGTTTGTTTTTTTACTTTATTTTATGGCTCCTGTAAACTCATCAGATCTTTCTCTGCATTTTCTATTTTACCACATGCATCTCTAGCATCAAGTCTCCTACTGTAAATAAATTATGTCAAAAGCAACTGTGGAAAAAGTTCAAATGAAATTGTCTACACATTCCTTATTCCTTTGAACTTGTTCTGGTGTTCATATCAGAGGACTGGTTGGGTTTAGTGTTCAGTGGATTAAGGAAAGTTAGATTACAGAAGAACTAGTAACTTGTGAAATGTACACTACACCAGGATATTAAAATAAACCAAGTATTACAATGAGCTGTTACCTTTAAAATGTGTTTGTTTTGTTGCATTGAATCATAACAATAATCAGAACCCAAAATCTAAACCCAGAAACACCCCCCCCCCCCCAAAAAAAAAAATATATATATATATACCATTCTTACTTGTTACTTTGTTACTGCTGGAATTACTTTGAAGTGTCATGCAGATGCTGCAGTTTACAGTAGATGAATTAACACATTTATTAAGCTATTAAAATAAATCATATTGTTAAGTTATCTGAACATTATATTTTTTTCTGTGTCAGAGCCTAAATTGCCTTTCAAGAGGAAGCTTCAGGATGTGGAGGTCCAAGAGAAGTCGTCAGCCTTGCTCATGTGTGAGGTTCCCTATAGCGCCACACAGGCCAGCTGGTTCATGGAGGAAACACGTCTGGAGCAAAATAGCAAATATCGCATGGAGGAGGACGGCACCCTGCGTAGTCTGACCATACACAACGTCACCACTAACGATGATGGTGTTTACATCTGCGAGCTGAAAGAGGGCAGTCGCACCGTGGCTGAGCTCACAGTCCTAGGTATAAACTTTTTTTAATTCATCTCGTTTGTGGTTGAAAATTTAGTAAGCATTTTTCACAAAGCAGCTTTACAGTGTAACTAATATTATAAACTTTGTGACAGGAATAGTTCCCATTTAGTTTCTACTACAAAGTATAATGACATAATTTCTGTTATCCAATTCCAAAAATATTGTTTTCTGTGCTACAAAATATTGCTATTTAAAGTGTATTTATCCCAATTTCCCAGGTAACATCACCAAGAAACTTCCTCGGAGGACAGTAGTCCCTGTCAGTGACACTGTCATCTTCTGTGTTGAGCTGCAGCATCCTTGTTTGGATGCCTACTGGACCCGAAATGGCGAGAAGTTAAAGGAAGATTCTCGTATTTCCATTGCCTGTGTGCTCAGACAATACACTCTCACAATTAAAAACTGCCAGGCAGATGATTCAGGAGAAGTAGCCTTTGTGGCTGGCGACTGCAAGACTTCCACAAGATTCACCGTCACTGGTTAGTCAGATCATTTAAAAAACTTATGGAGTCAACCTAATTTTTGTCATATGGTTACAAAGTTTCCTTTATTCTTACCTTGTCAATTCAAATAATAAAAGAAAGGAACGAGAGGAAAATAGCATATGGTAAAACAAAAAACATGTAAACTCCCACTTGAAATACAAAGTTTGTTTTCTCAGTCATTCAGTCTTCAGTCATTCAGTCAGTCTTTTGAAACCATTAGTGAAAAGGCCAGACTTCAGGGGTATCTGAGGCAGGCTTGAAACACAAGAGTCAGGGTGGCTTCTGGGTAATACCAGATGGCTAGGCCTCAGACTGACGAAGCCTCTTGGACGAGGGGCGAAACGTTTCTTTTTAACAAAAAAACGAAGTCCAGATGACATGATTCAACCTTTTTTGTTCCCACTTGAAATGTTTGTTTTCACTGTCACTTTTTCCACTCCAGCTGCACGGAAGCATCCGCCCGATCCCCCAGTCAATGCTGTGGTGCAGAACAAGACAGACTCGTCTATCACCATTCAGTGGTCTCCTCCTGACAGTGATCGTCCTGTGCCCATCAAAGGGTACATCGTGGAGAGAAGGAAGGTTGGTGCTTCTATGTGGCAGAGGTGCAATGCTGGGGAATCCCTTGTTTCAACAGAGATCACCATCTGTAACTTTGCTGAGGAAGCTAGCTACCAGTTCCGAATCTTTGCCATAAATGACTTTGGCCAGAGTCCCTATCTGGATGTCCCTGGAAGCTTTTATCTTGGTAAGACAGACGTTTTTATTCAGATATACGTCTTTGGTTGGTCCATTTTTAAATGCATTGGTTTTTTTTTAGAACCCACTGCAGAAATCAAAAAAGGCCTAATAAACAGCGCTGCAGTAGTCGGTGAAGAATTCTCTATCTCCTTGGAGCTGTCTGCTGTTTGCTCGGGCTTCTGGTCCCTCGGTGGGCGCCTCCTGCGTAGTGGAGCTGACTACCTCATCACCAGGTCAAAGACCGTACACACACTGCTCATTCGTGCTGTGACCATGGAAATGAATGGCGCTGAAATCAAATTTGTTGGTGGAGGTTCACAGAGCAGCTGCACCCTATCTGTGAAGGGTATAGTCTTAATTATTTTTATTATGTTTTCTGTGTCGCCAGTGTTTTTGCTTAATTTTCTGTGAAACCAACAAATTATTGCATCTGAGCAAAAAAACTGTATTTTTTAGCTGCTTTTATTAGATTCATCAACAAGTCAGATCGTGCAGAGGTTGTGATCTGCAGCGCCCAAGACTCCGCTCAGCTGACTGTTGAGGTGTCAGATTCTGATGCACAGGTTCGTGACAGAATCATATTTCTTTTTCATTGTTTTCAATTGAAATTCTAATATATCTAAACTTTAAGTATCACTTTCTTAGCATGTCATGTATGATATTTTTGAGGAAGTTCCTTAAATTGCAGTATTACTTACAGAAGCCAAGGAATGACTCCAAAACATCCATGCATCCATCCAATATCTTTACCTGCATTTTCTTTTTGGGTCACGGGGGTCACTGGTGCCCATATCCAGCAATCACTGTACGACAGGCAGGGGACACTCTGGACAGGTCTCCAGTCCATCACAGGGACATAGAGACAAATGAAACAAACAACCATTCACTCTCTCACTCACACCTAGGGACAATTTAGAGTTACCAACCAGCCTAACTTGCATGTTTTTGGTCTGTGGGAGGAAACCAGAGTACCCGGAGAAAACATTTTCAGCTTTTTTTACAATTTATTTTTATTTTTTTATCTATGATGCATATATTTTAACAGATAACTTTTAAATACACTCTTCAGTTTTGCCTTGTCAAACTGTGAAGAGTTCAGCTTTCTGTCTGTTTCTATCTGTGCTGTCTGTGATTTTATTTAGTCTTTTAGTTCATATTATTATTTCCTTTGTGGTTCGTGTTTTATTTTTGTCCTTTGGGTTCTTTTGTGTTTCTCTTGTTCAGTGTAGATTTTATTATTTTTTTAGTTTGTAATTCTTAGGGTTCATTTGTAGTATTCTGGTTTAAGTCTAGCTTTTTTCCCCAGTGTTTCTTGTGCCATTTTCCATTCACCCTCTGTCATCTTTCTCAGTGTTTGTTTCAGTTAGTCTGCCCCTTCATCTGTTCCTAATTAGCAATCTGCCCAGGTGTTACCAGTCACCACCTCTCCAGTCGCTCATTGTATTTGGTTATCTTTATATCCCAGTCCTCCCTTTTGCAGGGGGGAGTGGTGGCGCAGAGGTTAGAGAAGGTGGGCCTGTACGACTCCTCGTACCGACAACATCAAAATGTTGGTGGGAAAGGCGAAGCACCCACACCTGTCTCCACCCTTATTTGCCCCACTCTGGACCCTTGAGCAAGGCCCTTAACCCCGGCTATCTACTCCCCCAGGTGCCCTAGATAGCAGATCTCTGCTCCACACAGAGGGCTGTGGTAGCTCGGTGGTCTGTGGTTACATCAGGAAGGGCATCTGCCATAAAAACAATTGCCAAGTCTTCGTGCAAGATAGTTCACTGTGGCGACCCCTGAGGAAGAGAGCAGTTGAAATATAAAAAAAATTGATAAGCTTTGCGTATTTTACTCGAGCTCCTCTGGGTCTGTCTACATATGGGTCCTATCCACCACTGACCATGACAGATATGGTGGAAAATTTTAAACGTGGAGGTTTAAAACAACTAATCACAAACATTTGACTGTTGTCATGGTGGCTTTAATATTTATTACAATATTTAGTAAGCTTTTTTTTTTATTGCACTGTCTAACTGCTTGTTAAGTAAAGATTATCCAAGGCTTGCACTATATTTTGCACTTTTACCACAATTTGTTACACAAATCTGCAGAACATGGACTTAACACCTTATTTACAGAATATGGTTAGACTGTTATTAAATTGTGTTTTTTTTACTCTTAGAAACCTCAAGGGACATAATTTCAGTTAATCACTTTGTCACTTATATTTCATTAAATTTTACTTTCTTTGTTTTTCCAGGTGATTTGGATGAAGAATGGGCGGGAGCTGAAAATGGGCAAGAAGTATGAATATGTGTTGCAAGATCGTAAGAGGATCCTGGTGGTACACAATGTTACGGAGGAAGATGTGGGCATTTATGAGTGTGCTTTAGCTGATGACAAACTGTCCATTCAGCTTGCTCTTAAAGGTATATTCTTCAAAATTACAATTACTGGTATTGTTTCACAATTGAATTTGATTGTGGAGCAGAGTTTACTGCTTTTCGACACCATTTTATCCTAAAATAAATTGAAGTGTTTTTCTTTCACAATGATAAAAAAATGTATATACTGGTCTTCCTTTTCTTTCTTCTTTTTTCTTTAGATGAACCTGCCAAATTTTTAAATAAAGCCAGAGGTCCTATGGGATTATCATTGTCTCTTAAAGGGGATCTTGAGCTGAGCAGTGAGGTGTCTCTAGCGAGCGCTGTCGTCGTGTGGAAAAAAGATAAAGTGGAGATCAATGAGGACCAAAGAACCACTATTATCTCCAAAGGGACTCAAAGGAAACTCATCATAAAGAGTGCCAAGAAAAGTGATGAAGGATATTATTCCTGTGAGACAGCAGGTGATAAAGTCACATTCCATGTCAAGATAAAAGGTAAGACTGTATGGTAATATTTAGCAGACAATAGAAGTTAAATTCTTAGTTACATAGCTGTTGTAAAATTTTAATAAACTTTGACCATTATTATTTTTTAGAAACCCAAGCAGTTGCTGCTTTCTCCAACAAAGAGTCAGTTCAAAAAGAGGTCAAAGCTATCCTTTCCCATAAAGCAAGTCTTAGCTGTGATGTATCTGACAGCAAAACAGAGGTGAAATGGTATAAAGATGGGAAGTTGTTGGAGTCCAGTAGGACGATATACTCAGAGGCGAAGGGCACTACTCGTCAGCTGGTGATTGAAAAGGTGGAGAAGAGTGATGCTGGAGAGTACACGTGTGAGGCTGGAGGAGACAAGCTGCTCTTCAAGATATTTGTGTCCGGTAAGGCTGCTTGATTGGTTAATTTAAAATGTTATGCCTGCTTGTAAGTTTCTGGTTGAAGACACTTGGCAGTAAAAGTTCAGATAATATTCTCAAACATATTTGGACTTTTACAAGCCTGTTCAGAAAAGGGTTGTAACAAGGTGTAAGAGAAATCCTTCATGTAAAAATCTCGATGATTGGGAGAAAAACATAATATTTACACTTTTTTTTTTCTTGCAAACTCCTGAATACCTTTAGAGCTATGATCATATTGTCTGTCTGTTGGTCATCAGGGATTCGAAACAGTGCTCATACCAGTTGTGCATTTGTCATCGACTTTCTTTTCAGAGGCTCAGTCAGCTTTCTGCAACAAAGAGTTTGTTCAGAGGGAAGTGAAAGTTACTCTCTCCCAGAGAGCTGTCTTGAGCTGTGAGGTAGCTGACACCAAGACTGAGACAAAATGGTACAAAGACGGTAAGCTTCTGACATCCAGCAAAACAATCCATGCTGAATCAAAAGGCAAGAGTCGCCAGCTGGTGATTGAAAGTGTGGAGAGGAAAGATGGTGGGGATTACATCTGCGAGGCCGGATCTGAGAAGCTGGCTTTTAAAATCCACGTGGCAGGTAAGAGTGTTGTGTTTTATTATTTGATATTTTTAACTTTATATTAGGGATGCACAATATTATCGGCATGGTATAGGTATCAGCCGATATTAGCGATAGTTAAATATCGGACATCGGCCATTCCATCAAAATAACTCACCAATATAAAAGGCTTCTGTTTTAAGTTAATTTTTAATTTAAGAAACTGTCAAATATATCTATTAATGCACTACTACTTATGCACTTTTCACTTGTCGCTTGTGAACAGGTTGAGTTTAGATTCGTGAACATTTACAAATTTGCACTGTTCGAGTGTTGTCATTGTGTTAGAGAGAGTAAATGTCATGAATAAATTTGACATTAAACATAATCCAAGTTGAAGTGTTACATCATTTTCAGCCCTCTTTTTGGCATCTGCATTTGGTAGCAGGCCAAACTGACAAAGACCATGCAGAATAATGTAGTATTTTAATTCCACAGCAGAGAAAGCTATGTAGTCTCTCTAAGTAGGTCTAGGAGAAAAAAAATCAGTATTTGTATTGGTTATCAGCCAAATAAGTTTTAATATATTGGCATATTGGATATCAGCCAAAAATCCAATATCGTGCATCCCTACTTTATATAAGAAGTGTCTGAAATGTTCTCTGTTATGACTCATTCATCAGAGGCCCAGTCAGTCTTCTCCAACAAAGAGACTGTTCAGAATGAGGTGAAAGCCACTGTGTCCCAGAAAGCCACTCTTAGCTGTGAAGTTTCTGATTCCAAGACAGAGGTGAAATGGTACAAAGATGGAAAGCTCCTCACATATGGTAAAACAATACACGCAGAATCGATTGGTAAAAGTCGGCAGCTGGTGATAGATAATCTGGAGAAGAAGGATGCTGGAGAATATACTTGTGAGGCTGGGACTGACAAGCTGAGCTTCAAACTTCAGGTGTCAGGTAGGATCAATGATTAAATTGGCCTGTTTATTTTTCTCTTGAATGGTTCACTCAACTGGGACTGTGCTGGCATTAAAAATCTTTTATTCATACAGACACACACATTCAGTCTGCCTTCGTCAAAAAGGAGTCGGTTCAAAGGGAGGTGAAAGCCTCACTATTCCAGAAAGCTACTCTGAGCTGCGAGGTTGTTGATGCCAAGACAGTGGTGAAATGGTACAAGGATGGCAAGCTGCTGACATCCAGCAAATCAGTCCACACTGATTCTAAAGGCAAGAGTCGCCAACTGGTAATAGAAAGTGTTGAGAAGAAGGATGCTGGACAGTACATCTGTGAGGCTGGATCTGAGAAGCTGGCCTTTAAGTTACATGTTGAAGGTAAAGGGAAATGCTATCTGTTAAACCAAAAACATTTACAATAACTCTCATTGATGATTTCATTTAGCATCAAATTTTAATATGGAAAAGCTCAAACAAATTACATGATATTTGGTACATTTTAAATGCTATATTCTGCATTTTAACATGCTTCTGTAAAATAGTACAATGGTGAAATAGTTTCCTTACCTGTTCTTTCTTTACTTCTGCAGAGATCCAGATCAAGTCTGCCTTCCACAACAAAGAGTCTATTCACACAGATGTAAAAGCCCATCTATCCCAGAAAGCCATCCTGAGTTGTGAGGTTGCTGATGCAAAGACAGGGGTGAAATGGTACAAGGATGGCAAGCTGCTGACATCCAGCAAGACAATACATACAGAGTCAAAGGGCAAGAGCCGCCAGCTGCTGATAGAAAGTGTGGAAAAGAAAGATGCTGGAGAATACATCTGTGAGGCTGAGTCTGAGAAGCTGGCCTTTAAGATACAGGTGGAAGGTAGGAAGGAGAAGATACTGCTTTTATTTTCCACAGTATACAAATACACTGAAACTGTTGTGTTATACTGTTATTTTTCTCATATTTGCCATTATTTGAGTTTAACTAGGAAATCTGGTCACTGCTATGATTCTTTTTTTGGTGTTATTTCTGATCAGGACATGTCTTTCATCCCCCACATTAAAAACGTTACTAGAACCGCCTTCTTCCACCTGCGTAATATCACTACAATTAGAAACATCTTATCTAAAAATGATGCAGAAAAACTGGTTCATGCATTTGTCACATTTATACTGGACTATTGCAATGGTTTGTTATCTGGGTGTCCAAATACTTCTTTAAAAAGTCTTCAGTTGATCCAAAATGCTGCTGCCATGAACTGGAGTTAGTGGGAGAGATCATATCTGTCCAGTTTTAGTTTCTCTCCACTGGCTCCTTGTCAAGTCCAGAATTGAATTCAAAATCCTACTTCTAACCTACAAAGCTCTCAACAACCTAGCTCCATCTTATATTTGAGATCTTATTGTTCCATATTTTCCCAACAGAGCACTTCACTCTCAGACTGCAGGTTTTCTTGTGGTTCCAGGAGTTTTCAAAAGCAGAATGGGAGGAAGATATTTCAGTTATCAGGCTCCTCTCTTGTGGAACCACCTCCCAGTTTCTGTCCGTGAGGCTGACACATCGTCCAGTTTTAAGACTGGGCTTAAGACTTTCCTTTTTGATAAATCCTGTAATTAGGGTTGGCTTGTTATGCTGCGATAGGCTTAGACTAGTGGAGGACAAATTGACCTCATGTCCTTAAATGATTTGCTAAAATTTAATAGTTTTCATCTGATACTATTTCTATCTTAACATGCGATTCTTGACCTGCCATTGTGTATCTGTTACCTGCCATTGTGTATCTGTTCCTACCAAACCCATCCGGTCGAAGCAGATGGCCACTTGTCCTGAGCCTGGTTCTGCTAAAGGTTACTTCCTTTTAAAAGGGAGTTTTCCTTTCCACTGCTGCCTTCATGTTTGCTCCAGATGAGAGTTCTGTGATGGAGTTAAATTCAAAGCAGTCTGCTCCTCAGATAAATAGTGTTAACTTATGAATGTTTCTGTTTAATTATTATTTTTTTATAAATAAATGTTTCTGTTCAGTGCCCTGAGATGACTTCTGTTGTGACTTGGTGCTATATAAACAAAGTTAATTGAATTGAATAGTTTACTGAAATGTTTTGTCATTTTTTTTATCTGTTTTTCAGAACCTTTCTCAAGCCTCTCTAACAAGGAATCAGTCCAGAGAGAAGGAAAAGCTTCTCAATATCAGAAAGCCACTCTGAGTTCAGAGGTTTCAGAATCAAAAACAGAGGTGAAGTCGTACAAAGATGAAAAGCTTCTGACTTCCAGCAAGGCAGCCCAAATGGAGTCAATGGGCAAGGTTCATGAAGTGGTGATAGAGAAAATGGAGAAGAAGGTTGCTGGAGAATACACTTGTGAAGCTGGAAGTGAGAAACTAGCCACTAAACCACAGCCAACAGGTAAACTTGTATTTTAATATGTTTGATTTTTAAGTGGAATTATTATTTTTTGTACAAGGCAGTTAATAAAAATCCCTCTCTGAAGATGTAGCCATTAAGTTCAAGAAGAAGACTGTCAAAGACACATTTATTGTTGAAGCAAGTGAAAACATAGTTTTAACCAGTGAGCTGACCACAAAGAGTGGTAATGTCAAGTGGTGGAGAGACGGTGTTGAGCTGAAGGAAAGCAGCAAGTATGAAATGAAAACAGATGGCCTTTCTCATACTCTGATAGTGAAATCTGCAGAGACCAAGGACGGTGGAACATACTCCTGTCAAACTCCAGATGACAAAATGGAGTTCAAAGTTCAAGTTAAAGGTAGCTCATGGAATAGCCAATGCATTTTATTTTTGCCTGAACGTTTGCAAATGTTTGATTTGGTTTTGACGTGGAACTCGTTTTGTCATTTCAGAGTCAGCTTTGAAGTTTGTTGTTCCTTTGAAATCAGCCGCAGTGGAGTTGGGAGGAACACTCTGCCTGATTTGTGAGCTAAATCAGGCCTCGGGGGAAGTTGTCTGGCATCATGATGGGCGTGAGATTAAACCTGGAAACAGGCACTGTGTCAAAGCAGATGGTGCTAAACGTGTTCTTACTGTAACAGGCGTGACAAAGGAAGATGAAGGAGAATACAGCTGTGTATGTAAAAATGACAAGACATCTGCTAAACTAACCACAAAAGGTAAATGACTAATTGAAAAGTTTAAAAAAAGATAGTTTAACACTTTAAATTTACTTTAATATAAACTTTTGTTTCTTTCAGCACCAAGACTTGTACGGTTGACCACCAAATTAAACAATGTAGCTGCAATGGAAGGTAAAGACGCCATTTTCAAGTGTGCTGTCACCCCAGCTGATGTCAGCGTAAAGTGGTTCCACAACAGTATACCCATCACCGTTGGGCCCAAGTACAAAACTGAGCACGGAGGTGGAAGTTTCTCGCTTACAATCACCTCGGTCACACAGAAAGATGCTGGAGAGATAAGTGTTGATGCAGAAGGCAAAAGCTGCAAAGCTGCCCTGCAAATTCAATGTAAGAATTAAAAAAAAAATGTTGAAATATATGTTAAAGCTGCAGCTTCCAAAACTTTTTTAATTCTGTGTATCCCTTTTAGGCGTGCCTGTGATTTTTAAGAAAAAGCTGGAAAACCTGACAGTTGAGGAGAACAGTGAGGTGAAACTGCAAGTGGAGCTCAGTAAGGCTTCGAATGAAGTCAAGTGGATGAAAAACAGCGTGGTGCTGCAGCCTGCAGGAGACATAGAAATACGAGTGGACGGAGCAAAGCAAACTCTGGTGTTCAAGAGAGTAACTTATGCTGATCGTGGACTATATTCTTGTGAGACTCTTGATGACAAGACACAGGCCAAGCTCACTGTTGAGAGTAAGACTATACACATTTCTCATTTTAAAAAGACAGAATAAAATGTGCATTTTGGTTGTTACAACATACCAGTCAGCTACAGATACATATGTGTCTGGATTGTTTTATAGTGTAGATCATAGCACTTCCATTTTTCTCTTGCGTGGCAATTCCTAACTTTTTATCTCTCCCTTTTAGTGAAAAAGATCCAGGTAATAAAAGGTCTAAAAGAAACTAAAGCACACGAAACAGAAACGGTTACCTTTGAGGTAGAGCTCAGTCAGGCGGATGTTGAAGGCTCATGGACCAGAGACGGGGCCAAGTTGAAGTCTGGGTCAAACTGCCGCATCACAACCCTGGGAAAGAAGCACGACCTGACACTGTCCAATCTCAAGAAGGAAGATGCTGGATTGATTTCTTTCCAAGCAGAGGGAGTCCATACGTCAGCCAAACTGATAGTAACCGGTACATTCTGCTGCTGCTTTGTCCTTTTGGGGTCTGGACTGGCCACAATCAGTCACATTTGGAGTAAAATATGTTGCTTTTACAGAACCTCCTGCTATGATCTCCAAACCCATGATGGACATCAGTGTTCCTGAGAAGGAGAAGGTTACTTTAGAATGTGAGGTGTCTAGAACAAATGCAGAAGTGAAATGGTTCAAGGTAAAAACATACTGTTTTAATCAAGACTAGCAAACTATTATGAAACATGTATAGTACATGCATAACATTTTCATATACCCTGCAGGGTGATGTTGAACTGAAGCCAGGAAAAAACTTTGGCGTTCATTCCTTGGGCCGTAAGCGGACTTTAGTTATTCATAAATGCACACCTGAAGACGGAGGCACTTACGTCTGTCGCACTACTGATGATAACACCTCGGCTAAGCTCATTGTTCAAGGTAATTATTTTGTTACAAACAAAACGAAGAAGTCAGTGTCCGTCCGTGAAGCTGTTGAAATCAAATGTAGTCTTAATGTTGTTGCTGCAGCCAGAGATATCAAGATCATTAAGAAGCTGGAGGATGTCGAGGTGATGGAGAAGGAGAGTGCTTCATTTGTTTGTGAAATCTCACATGACGACGTGGATTGTCACTGGTACAAAGGAAGCACTAAACTTAAAGTCAACGAGAACATCAAGATGAGACAGGAGGGTAAGACTCTTGATTAAAGGAACACTTTTGTTTTGATTTGCAAGTCTTTCTTTTTTCTTTACAAACTTTATGACATTTCAGGCAGAACATTTGTACTGCTGTTTAAATCTGTTACTCCTGAAGATATGGGTGAGATTAAATTTACAGCAGAGAAAGCTTCTTCAGCTGCAAAACTTAAAGTGAAAGGTGAGCAGTTTTTCTACCATGTTCTGAAAATTACATCACATTTATACTGTATGCTTTGCTGCATGGAGTGGAATTAGTAACTATCATGTTCTTATGTTGAATGGATTTGCACATGGATTAGCATCAAATTCATTAGAATGTTGCAAATTATTGAGCATGCATCAGGATAGGAAATGTTGCAAATAGTCAATGCAACCTGGACATTTTAAATCTGGTCTTACACTGGAATTTTATTTTTTTTTATTTTGCATTTTTCTGACTCCATTGGGTATGGTATGATGGAAAATCAAATTGTCTTGCTGTGACTTTGTTTCTCATTGAAGCCTGATGGCAGATTAATCACATCTTAAAGACAAGTAAACTTAGAGTTAAGGATCATACTTATTTAGCTTGAATATTCATTTGGAACATTTAGTTTCACAACATTTTAACTTTATTTGCTTGGGATTTATGGTGTAATTGCAAAATAGAGAAAGCCTGGCCTATGCTGCATTAGTAGATCTTATTGTTATTAGCTGCAGAATTTATTGGGTTTTTATTCACTCTGTGTTGTTGTTACTGTAGAGCTGCCTGTCAAGTTTGTGAAGAAACTCAGGGATAAGATAGCAATGTACAAGCACCGTGCTCATCTTGAATGCCAAGTTTCACGTGCCAGTGCAAACGTGAAATGGTTCAAAAACAAGATGGAGATCAAACCAAGTAAAAAATACGAGATTAAAAGTGAAGATGTGTACCGAAAGCTCACCATCAATGATGTGGACGGTGGCGATGAAGACACATATACCTGCGACGCTGCTGATGACAAGACTTCATGTAAACTCCTTGTGGAAGGTAATACAGTGGAAGATGATGGTCGTAAGCCCCAGTGTTCATGTAAATCAGTACAGTATTTTACAATGAGCCATCAGACTGCTAATCAATGAAGCACTTGTTTGGTTTTTGATGTGAAAAACAAATTTACTAATGGGATATTTTGTAATGTAACGATTTGTTTCATGTTCTCTTTGTAACAAGCGCTAAATTACTAAAATAAATCAACGTTTTAGTCTCAAATACTAAACAATAAAGCTAAATTGCTCCTATATGTGAATAGTGAATGTGAATAGTTTTTAAAATTAATAATGTGTATTAAACTTATATATATTTTTTTTAAATTAATGTCTAATTAGTAAAAACACAAGGACACTCACTCATGAACAATTTTTTCATATATATTTTTTTGTGCCAGTACACATAAAACATCAATAAAGTATTGAGTACTTTTTGCAATTTGGTTTGTGTTTTAAAGGTTAAACTAATAATTTAAACATTATTACTTTTATTATGAAATCTTGATATTGACCTCCACTAAACTTGGATTATTTTGTGGTCCCTACAGAGCAGTCCATAAGCATTGTTCGAGAACTCGCTTCACTAGAGGTGACAGAGCCCTTCGCAGCTGTTTTTGAAGTTGAAATCAGTATGGAGCTGGTAAAACCTCCTGTGTGGACTTTAAATGGAGTTGCTGTGCAAGAGGGTGCTGATGTTGAGATGGAGAAAGAAGGCACCCTGCATCGTCTCACTTTCAAAAAGACCAAAGCTTCAATGACAGGACCTGTGCAGTTTACTGCTGGGAAGAGCAAATCCTTAGCTCAGCTCACTGTTAAAGGTGAATGTTTCTAAATGGCATGTTTACGTGAAAGAATAGTTTTATAATGGATTTTGTTGTATAATGCCACTGTGCCTAATCATATACTCTTCTGTATATTTAGAGCGTCCACTTGAGATTGCAGAGCCTATCAAAGATGTTAAAGCGAAGGAGAAAAGCTCTGCAATACTCACCTGCAAATTTTCTGCAGCACCCAAAGAGGTTAATTGGTTCAAAGGTCAGGCACTTCTGAAAGCATCGGACAAGTACAGCATGAAGCAAGATGCTACAAAGGCCCAGATTACAATTCAAAAGTTGACTGAGGAGGACAGTGGAGAATATTGCTGTCAGTCAGGACCAGCTGAGACCAAAGGCACCCTTACTGTTGAAGGTACAATATGTAGTTTTTATTACCACTAAATTTGAAAACATTACATTATAACAATGTAAGAATAAACCATCACCTAAGTCAGCATCTACTTCAAATTTACACGGCTGCATTGTTTCTACTTAGTTCGTGAAATTAAGATCACCAAGCACCTTGTTGACACGGAAGTTGATGAAGACAACGATGCAATCTTCACATGTGAGATTAACTATGCAGATGAAGAGGCACAGTGGCTTCTGAATGACAAGGTGCTCTTCACGAACGAAGTTAACACCATAACTCATGAAGGAAAGGTCCACAAGCTCACTCTGAAAAATTTAGCTCCCCAAGATGGGGGAACCATCAAGTTTCAAGTTCGCAAAGTAAAAGAGACTGCTACACTCAAGGTTAAAGGTGAGGAATGTTTTTCACTGTTTTTTAGTACGTAGGCCTGTCGTGATAAACAATAAATGAGTTAATCGTACGATAAATGAAAATTATCGACTTCATTTTCATTTATCCGCTTCGTTTCTTCATGTCTCTCTCTTTCTACTGGACGCTGGATGACAAAAGGCTCAACTCCAGTACTCTTTACAGACCCCTCCCTTTCTCTTTTCTCTTTAAAATCTGTTTTAACCATCCAAAATCAAGTTTTTGGATCGTTAAGCAGCTAAGCTAAAAAGCTAAGTTGAGAAGCTAAGCTAACATGCTGACCTCGGGAAAGATCCTCCATCTTGTCAAAGCTCCAGAATTCATGGTTGAAACCAGTGCCTTCGTCTAAAAGTTGTTTTTCTCTACAAAAAGAAGCTGAGAATTTGTTTACTGATTTTTTTTATTTTTATTAAAAGCTTTGTGTGAAAAATGCTATGCTAAAGAGCTCAAACCACACTGAGCATCTGCCATTTTGAGAACCGAAAAACAGGAAAGAGAGACAGCCCATGTCACGTCATGGGGCCTCCCTCCCATTTTTCTTAAAGAGACACGCTACTCGCTAACCTTACTATTCATCCTTGAGTTCAGACAGTCTTATACTGCCATCCAGTGGTCAAAAAAGGCACTACACAAAAATTAACCATCATTTATTCTTAAATTTGACATTAATTACTAATTATTGTCAAATTTCAAACAATATTATCATTTATCACAAAGATTTCTGAGACAGTTAATCACCCAGCAAAATGTGTTATTGTGACAGGCCTATTGGTACGCTTTTAATTTGATGATGGGACTAAATATCTATGGTTGAAATAATTTGCTGCTAAAAGTCACACCTAATCATGTTTTTAGTTTGAACATAAATGTTTTTATTTAAGCTGAACTCACAGATAAGAATATGTCATCATGCTCAGTCAACCTTACCTTTCTCATCTGTCTTGCAGAGAAACGTGCAGTGTTCCTCAAGTCACTTGATGATGTCATTGGAGAGGAGAAGGGCATGATAACTTTGGCATGTGAGGCATCCAAGCCAAGGGTGTCTCCGATTTGGAGAAAAGATGGTAAAGTCCTAAAAGCTGGAACAAAGTATGAACTCCTGCATACCGGCAAGTCTTTGGGACTGATCATCAAGGATGTCACCAAAGAGGATGCTGGAGAGTACAGCTGTGATCTTGGCACAGAAGTGTCAAAGTCAAAGGTCACTGTAAGAGGTATGTATTTTTACATTATAAAAAAAGTGGATTGTTATACACACAGATCAACAATTCTCTTGATTTTTGTTGCAGAAATTGGTATTGCTATCACAAAATGGCTAAAATCGGCTGAAGTTAATGAAGGAGACACATGCAGCTTCGAGTGCGTTCTGTCTCGTGAGAGCACAGATGAGTGCTCATGGACTGTAAATGGCCAAATTATTAGAAATGGAGGCCGTATTAAGATCTCAAGTCAAGGACGCAAGTACTTGCTGACAATAAAGGATGTCACCCCGGCTGATGCAGGGGAGGTGGTCTTCAGCCTTAAAGATCTGTGCTCCAAAACAACATTAAAAGTTGAAGGTAAGCCATAAATTAACATTTGAATGTCTTGTGCATTTATGAATGTCATTCTCTTCTATTTGTTTGGTAAGTAATGCACTGTTGGTTCAATTGGACATCAGGGCTTTTTGTAACAAATTCAATTTAAATTCAACATATTGAATAGATGCAGAGTCACCGTTATTAATTTTAGATTAACTTTTTTCTGACACAGAACTTTACTGCATAATAAACCTTGCATATATAAAACAATTCACATGATGAATTGTATTAACTTAAAAATTGAGCATTTAGTTTAAGGGCTTTAAAACAAACACAAATGACTGGACTATAAACTATGTCTGTTGCTAATATTCATTCAACCTGTATTTATACAGGTTAATCCCATTGAGCCTTGGGGACTCATTTACAAGAGAGACCTGAGATCTAAATATCTGACTTAAAAGGAGCTGACATTATTCTGCCATTGATTTCTCACATTTTTACATTATTCAGCAATGTATAATGATAGAGATGTGAAAGGTCACAGATGTTTTTCACTTACTAAAGTCAAATGTTATAACTCGTATTACCATGTGTGTGTTAAAGAGTTGTTTTTGTCTGGATCAGAGTGCTGCATAAGCATGGAGCCTTTCACCCGAATAAGCAAGGAGTCGTCTGCTTTGCCTTTGACTGATATCGATTATAAAAAGACACCTTTTTAGGCTCTCGGTGAACAGACATGGAGACGAAGCGTCAAACATCTTGCCTGCTTGTATTTCAACCTCTGGTCCATCTTGCAAGATTAAACCTGGGATTAAGAACATTTTCTACCTCTCCTGTTTGGCATATTTATTTAAAGAGCTATTACAAGGATAATATTAAATTATCCTAACATAGTTTTTTGCTTCTTGCTGCATTGCTAATTTATGTTGTCCTGTGATTTCATGTATCATAAGTCTGAGTTTGTAGCTTGAGTTTTTCTTTGCTGTGTGTGGAAGTTTTTTTCCAGATACTCTTAATGCTTAGAGGCAAAGTGTGAATGTGACGTCTCTCACTGGTCCCCAGTATTAGTCAAGAGGCCTTGAGGTCAAAAACAAAAGTCTGCAATTAAATGTTTGATTTTCCTTTCTCTTAGGAAAAGCTTCATCGTTATCAAAAGGACTTCAACATATTTCTGCAGTTCAAGGTGAAAATGCTGTTTTCACCTGTGAGGTGACACAGTCTAGATCTACTGTGAAGTGGGCCAAGGATGGCAGAGCCATCAAGAAAAGCCAGAAGTATGAGATCAGTCAGCAAGACAAGGTCATGAAGCTGAATATTCATAATGTGTCTGCTGAAGACTCTGGAGAGTACAGTTGTGAGGTTATTGGAGGTGCAACCACTAAAGCCACGCTAGAAATAAAAGGTAAGAACGATCATTGAAAATGTACTTCCATTTATCTATAACTTGAATTTTTGACAACCTTTGAGCATCTAGTAGACTTGTGTAAGATGTAACATGATCTTGATTGCCTTTCTGTCAGAACCAATCCATAAATTTTCCAAAGAGCTTGAGGATGTTCAAGCAGATGAGAAGAGCTCTGTGACATTACAGTGCGAAACAGCACAAACCCCATCCACAGTGGCATGGCTGAAAGGCCACACGGAGCTCAAGGCTGGAGGACGTTATGAGATATCTCAGAAGGAAAGGGTCTTAACTCTTACCATCAAACACCTGGAGGAGAAAGATACTGATATCTACACATGTGATGTGGGTACTGCCAAAAGCATGGCGAAGGTGACCATTAAAGGTGAGAATGTGTGAGGACGAAACTGAAAATTGCAAGTTTACTTTTATCTATACATGTTAATTTAGTATGTTTTGTGCTTGTTTTGTGTATTATTTTTATAAATTGAGTGATTTGTTGTTTTGCTCAGTGCATTTTGTTCATCTTTGGATATGTGCGAATTAGTTTGTGCAAGCAGAAACTGAACAACAACATTTGGACAACGTAAGATTTCAGAGGTCTGCAGCCACGTGCCTTTTCTTTACACATTTGAAAACAAAATGCTCTGTGTTGTAATCACAGAGCCAAGATGACCTGTTTGAGAGAAACTTTTAACAAGAAGAAAATCAGCCAAATGGGTTTTATTTGGGTTTCCAGAGCTATTGCCATCCAACTGGAACATGTTAATTTACTCATCACTTTCATCACTAATGTCTCATTGTTATCTTTGCAACCAAGACAAAATCAACAGCTTGTTTCATATAATCAAGTCAATGTTTACTTGACTTTAGTCCTGCCAGCCAGCTTCAGCGAAAAGCTCAAAAACCAGACCAGAAATGAAGGGGAGACAGTGACACTTTGCTGTGAAGTTTCAAGACCTGCAGCCCAAGTCCAGTGGATGAAAGGCTTCGAGAATCTCCAACCAGGAGACAAATATGACGTGAAACAAAAACACACCTCCTGTACACTTCAGATATTTAATCTGAACGTTGAAGATGGTGGAGAATATTGTTGCATGTGTGGGGACCAGAAGACATCTGCTACCTTGAAAGTTAATGGTATGGATCAATATTGTCATTTTTATCCAAGTTTTCAAAAAAATCACATTGCATTTTCTACAAGCCTATGATTTGGATTATTTAACTTGAAAGACTTTTGGAAAATCTTTTATTTTGGCTAATTTTGACACGTAAAAATAAACTTGTTGATGCAGCATTGCCACCAACGTTTGGACAAAAGTTGAAGAACCAGGACGCTGAAGAGGGAGCGAGCACTGTACTGAGCTGTGAGCTCTCCAAACCTGGAGTCCCTGTGGAGTGGAAGAAAGGATCACAAGTCCTGAAGTCCAGTGAGAAGTACCAGATGAAGCAGAAGGCCTCTGTGAATGAGCTCCACATTAGTAAAGTGGTGCCAGAAGACAGTGGAGACTACAGCTGTGTGTGTGGAGAGCAGAAGACCACAGCCAGCCTGAACATAAAGGGTAGGAGGGGGATTTTACAAGTAGCACATCCATTTTCTGTTGTTGTTTATTGTAAGGACATTTTTAAGACTTTATGTTGAACTGTTTGGCTATAAGAATACAAACTGACAGTGTTTGTCTTGTCTTGTCTTCAGTTGTGTTGTTTTTGTTGTTTGCTTTCATACTAAATGCCATTCACTGATTAGCAACTTTTTAACACTCAGCCCAACCAGTGACCTTCAAACAAAAACTGGTAAGTCAGGAGGCTGAAGAGGGAGCCAACATTACACTGAGCTGTGAGCTCTCCAAACCTGGAGCTCCAGTGGAGTGGAAGAAAGGAACACAGATCCTGAAGTCCAGTGAGAAGTACCAGATGAAGCAGAAGGCCTCTGTGAATGAGCTCCATGTTACCAAAGTGGTGCCAGAAGACAGTGGAGACTACAGCTGTGTGTGTGGAGAACAGAAGACCACAGCCAGCCTAAACATAAAGGGTAGGAGGAGATATTTTTATATAAAAGGCTTTTCAAATTCACATTCTAAGCATTTATGCCTTTATGCTGCAAAGTCTGCATTTATCAAAGCTTGCAAAAACATCAGTGTTTGTCTTGTTTTATGTTATATGTTGGTTTGCTTATTTTTATATTACATGTACATGTTATGACTTTGTTGTTGTTTTTTTATTTGACAGAGTATATACAGTGTTTACATTTTTAAGCCTTTATGTTGCACCGTGTAGCTGGCATCAGAGGTTTTGAACAGTCAGTGTGTCGTGTTTTGCTTTCATCTGAAAAGTCTTTTATTTTGTTTATCATATTAAATGTTTTACATTTTATTAACTAATTACCACGTTAATAATGCTCAGCCCAACCAGTAACATTCAAGCAAACGCTGGCGGGTCAGGAGGCTGAAGAGGGAGCCAACATTATTCTGAGCTGTGAGCTCTCCAAACCTGGAGTTCCAGTGGAGTGGAAGAAAGGAACAGAAGTCCTGAAGTCCAGTGAGAAGTACCAGATGAAGCAGAAGGCCTCTGTGAATGAGCTCCACATTAGTAAAGTGGTGCCAGAAGACAGTGGAGACTACAGCTGTGTGTGTGGAGAACAGAAGACCACAGCCAGCCTGAACATAAAGGGTAGGAGGAGGAGTTTTAAACAGCCTGCTGTGATTTGGGAAAAGATTCAAGCACCTTTTCAGTTGTATTAATTTTATTTTTAGCTCTTCCTGTAATTGCAACTTTTCAGTGTTTGTTATTTTGTAGTTTGTTTTTTTTTGTTTGTTTTGTTTTACCCATGCTATGTGAAGTCAGTCATTTGATGTCTTTGCATGCTGCTGGTTCCTAACCAACTAATAAATATTCAGCCCAACCAGTGACCTTCAAACAGAAGCTGGTCAGTCAGGATGCTGATGAGGGGGCCAACATCATTCTGAGCTGTGAGCTCTCCAAACCTGGAGTCCCTGTGGAGTGGAAGAAGGGATCACTAGTCTTGAAGTCCAGTGAGAAGTACCAGATGAAGCAGAAGGCCTCTGTGAATGAGCTCCACATTAGCAAAGTGCTTCCAGAAGACAGTGGAGATTACAGCTGTGTGTGTGGAGAGCAGAAAACCACAGCCAGCCTAAACATAAAGGGTAGGAGGGGGATTTTACAAGTGGCACATTATTTTTTTTTGTTATAATTTATTGTATGTATGTTTTTAAGACTTTATGCTGAACTTTTTGGCTGTCAAATTAGAATACAAACTGTCAGTGTTTGTCTTGTCTTCAGTTGTGTTGTTTTTGTTGTTTGCTTTCATACTAAATGCCATTCACTGATTAGCAACTTTTTAACACTCAGCCCAACCAGTGACCTTCAAACAAAAACTGGTAAGTCAGGATGCTGAAGAGGGAGCCAACATTACACTGAGCTGTGAGCTCTCCAAACCTGGAGCTCCAGTGGAGTGGAAGAAAGGAACACAGATCCTGAAGTCCAGTGAGAAGTACCAGATGAAGCAGAAGGCCTCTGTGAATGAGCTCCATGTTACCAAAGTGGTGCCAGAAGACAGTGGAGACTACAGCTGTGTGTGTGGAGCGCAGAAGACCACAGCCAGTCTAAACATAAAGGGTATGGGAGGTATTTTTTTTGAAATTGTACAAGATGTGTTTGTATACTTTTATTTTTTGCTTATTTAAAAAGTTTGCATTTTATCACCGTATGAAAAGCTGGCCATTATTTTATCTTTTTTTTGATAAAAAAATACTTCATTTTGATTAGTCTATTTTATATGACATGAAATTCATAATGGACCACCTAATAAACCCTCAGCCCAACCAGTGACCTTTAAACAAAAGTTGAACAGCCAGGAGGCTGAAGAGGGAGCCAACATTATTCTGAGCTGTGAGCTCTCCAAACCTGGAGCTCCAGTGGAGTGGAAGAAAGGATCACAAGTCCTGAAGTCCAGTGAGAAGTACCAGATGAAGCAGAAGGCCACTGTGAATGAGCTCCTTATTAGTAAAGTGGTACCAGAAGACAGTGGAGACTACAGCTGTGTGTGTGGAGAACAGAAGACCACAGCCAGCGTCAAGATCAAGGGTAGGATGATGTATTATTATTTGAATCCCATCTCTTTTTTGTCATGACGCTCACTATATATTTTTTTACAGTTGAATTCAACATACTTTATAAATTGAGATTTACTGTATTTCATTCACTGATAAATTGTCCTAAATTTGTCCTGTTGATCTTGGATTTTGTCTGGACTGTTCCATTTGTCTTTGTTTCACTCGCGTCATCTTAAATGTTTTTTGGGGTGTGTTTGTTTTCGTTTGCTTTATCGTGGATATGTTTTTGTGTGTCTCACACCATATTGACTGAGAAACCTTTGTCATATCTTAGTGGCATGACAGGTTGAAAATCTGTACTTGGATCACTTTTCTGTTCATTTTTGTGGAACTTGGCGTTTTCTGGTTTTAGCAGCTTGGGCTTCACTGTTATGTGAATTTTTGAACTTTGGCATTTTTGAGGCCCTTTCTTATTGTTGCTTCTTTTTGTGTTTTGTACTTGCGTTATAATGTTGGCTATAAACATTGGATGTCTACGTATCTTTTGCAGTTGTTTATTCTGACTGGACAACAGATAGTTGCGTTGCAATGATTTTCATTTCATATAATCGTTCTTGACATTGTTTTGGTGATATTTAGCTTTCTGTTCATAAAATAACAACAAAAACAACAACATATTTTTCATGGTGGTCTCGGTTGTAAACATTTTCTCTCAGCTGTGAAGCCATCCATTCCTCCTTCGGCTGCTAAACCAGAAACCAAGATGCAAGAGACCAAAGAAAAAACTGGAGGTATGAAAAAAAAAGACAGTAAGGTTGATTTTAAGCTTGATTTTATCCATTTAGAAAATGGCCTGTATGTTGTCAGTGGACCTTTAAACTGTGCTTGCGCATTGTCGATGCAGTTTGTGACAGATTGCACAAGTTAAGATTGAATGTATTTCTTGGAATTGTATTACCTGCACATTTGACATTTTTTTGGCTGAAATTTAAGTGCTTTTGCTTTCTCGTATCAAATTTGCTGTCTTTTAGCAGAGTTGTCATGTAAGCTTCCTCATCATTGTTGCATTGCACTGGATGCTTCATAGCCAGTTCATCGAAAAATATAATTTATGATCCCTCGTGTTCAGATGTCATACTAATGAGTAACAAACAAAACAAACAAAAACTTCCTCTTAGTTAGAGTTTGATTGCCTACAGGAGAGTCTCTTAAGTTGTTTATTTCAGCTGTAACTGTAGTTTGATGGGAAGGTACACTTTGAATGAAGCTAAAGTTTTACTGTTTGCAACTGCACCTCTTTTTCAGATGTTTTAGTACTCTTGGATTTCAGTAAAAATGGGTGACTCTTCTGTAACTGCTAAAACCAATCAGAAACAGCAAGAGATAAATTAAACAGTAGAAGTTTTTTTTTTTATTCTTTTGTCTGCTCATTTGTTTGGCAATATTATAAGGTGTCCTGTTGTTTCCAGGCATATACGTTCACTCAGAATTTTAGTTTTGGCCTAACTCGCTGTTTCACATACCTGGTTTGTGCCACAATTTTGTTGCTTGTGTTTTTAATATGAAAAGGAAATCTTGTGAACTTAAACATTTGCAAGTTTGAACCCATTAGCTGTGTCTCTCTCTTGATGAGACTTCATGCAGTTGGTGCTTTCTTGTGTGAAATTGAAATTGTCTTCAATCATTATAGCTTTGACAGTGCCAGCTACTTGAGGCACTTAAAGAGCAGCTTCTCAAACAGATTCAGAGAGGTTCAGGAGAACTTGAAATGGAACATGAAGATGTTAAGTTTGCATGTATTTGTTGGCTACTGTGATATCTGTCAATGCTAAAGACATACAATATTCAGCTTAAAACTAAATGGAAACATGGATGTAAAACTAGAAAATATGTGGTACAATGTCAGTTCAGTTTAGCTTGTGTCTGTCCAGACGTGTCTTGGATGTTCAAGGGCTAAAATATATAGTGATGGTCGGTGGCCTTTTTGTTGTAATCTATGGTTTTTCACTTCATTTTAATGCATTGTTCCTCATTTTTGTGTAAAACATTTAATACTTTGTTGCCATATGGAATGTTGGCAGTAATGTTTTGGATTTTTTGTATGTTCTGGTAGATAAAAGAAAGCAACAGACCAAGGAGTGGTTTATAGATTAAAATAAACCAGTGTGAGAGCCTACATGTAGAAAATGATGGCCAACTGACCAATGAGTACAGAGTACAGTGATGGGTATGGTAGTTGCAACCAGTTATGAACCTTGGTGCCCCATGGTAGAGAGCATCCAACATCTGCAAGGAGCTGGCAGGGGCATTCATGTAAATAGTGTCATCATAATCAATGGCTGGCAGGAAAGTAGCAGCTACAAGGCATTTCCTGACATTCAAAGTTAAGCAAAATCTATTTCTGAAAAATAAACCCAGTTTTAATTTCAATTTCTTTATCAAGCTTTCAACTTGAGGCTTAAAAGAGCGATGTGCATTAATTAAAATTTCCAAGTACAAAGTATTTATAAGAATCTACAAACTCAATAGGAAAACCAAGCATGGATGAGATGGGGGGGAAGAGCTGCTGGCACCAGCTTTCTATTTGAAACCAGTATCCCCTTATTTTATCAGCATTTAGCACCAGTTTGAGATGGAACAAGTCAGACTGAGTGGTGTCAAATACATACTAGAAGCTGGAAAACCTTGGAAACTGTATTAGCTCGACAATAATCAACTGTATCATCGGCATAGAGATGCAAGGAGGCATCAGGAATGTTTTGACCTACATTATTTAAATTGTAAAAAGAGTGGGTCCTAAAACTGAGCCTTGTGGCACAACATTAGTGACTGTTAAATAGCTCGACAAAGTACAATTGTGTCGAACACATTGCCTCCAATCTGAGAGATAGTTCGAAAACCAACCTGTGATCTGTTCCACTGCGGAGAAAAAGGTGGCACTGGAAATATCCTCCATACATCTGTCTGTTCTTGCATGTTGCGAGCACAACTTGAAAAATAAATGAGATACTGACTTCCATTTTGGTGTGTGGCTGCATTAAGGTATAAGACATATTCCTTTCAAAAATTGGTCTGTCAGGTCAAAATCCAAGATGGCCACTGCCATATATATGTAAACTTTGTGAGCTAGATAACGTGGGGGAAAAAACTACGGGCCAACTTCCTTTTTGGTGTATGGCTGCATCTAGGCGTGGTTTCTTTCAAAAATTGGGTTGCCACATTAAAATCAAAGATGGCCACCCCTATTATTTAAGGAAGCTCTGCTTTCTAGTTTGATATAGACTAAAATTATAGTTTCCTTAAATGGTGGCTAGTGGGTTGGCCAAAGATTAGTATATAGTGACCAAGGCCACCATTGGCAACCCACTGGCTTTGCCATTGCGCCTGGTGGTGGATAAAATTACTCCCTCCACTTGTCTGGCTGGATCCATCACTCAGCGCCATCGCAAATAAGAAAAATAAAAAGCTACTTCTGTTCTTATACACAGTGTAACTCCTACCCACTTGGATATCTTGCACCAAAAACATTAAGGTTTACTTAGATTCCATGTTCAATTCCAGTCCAGAAATCATTCAACTCAAAAACTACAAACACTATTCATAATCCTTCAGTGACAGGGGACAGTGGCATAGCACCTGGTATGCTTGAAATTTTGCTTGAATTGCAGTTTAGAGTATTACTGTAAAAGGCATGATCTTCATCACGTTTGACGTGCTTCAGCTTTTATGGATTTTGATGCCCTGTGTCTTTTTTATTGCACAAAGGCTGGTTGTTGGTGCAGGTTTTTTTTTCTTATCCTTTCAGCTGTGTCTGCATTGTGTATGAGTATTGCATAAAGTTGCTGTTTTCCTTTCCCATGTTTCTGTGTTCAATTGTTATAGCTGTGACTTCATTAAAAACTGGGGCTAATAAAGAGGAACTACTCGAACGGGAGATTCAGAGAAGTTCATCAGAACTCAAAGTGGGAGCTGAAGGTAATGTGATGTGTTTACATGGGTTTTGTTGGATACTATATAATTGTCAGTGCTGTAAACATATAATTTAAGGCTTGGAATGAAATTCTCCACCCACTGTACTTGCTGTAAAAAGATCAGTTTATTTGATTCAGCATGAGGAAACATTAAGTATTTGTCAGTCAATACGGTAGTAAGGTCGTCATTATTTGTGGTTATCTGAATGTGGTTTAGCTGGCTGCTGTTGTCTTCTGAGTAGAAAGCTCATCTAGGTGAATGAGGGGTTTTATTTTGTTTACTGCTCAAAGCAAGTCTGGCATTGGAAAATTAGTGTTACAATCCCCAGCATCTCAACATGTCCAAGTATCTTGCATGAAACATAAAACCCCAAGTTGCTTTTGATACCTTTGTGCATGATTGTAGAGGAAATATACTGAGAATTTAGAACAGTGTATATTTTGTAACAGCAAGTGTTGAGTGTGCAAGTGGATCATTAAGAATACATTTTAGCACTTTGTAGAACCAAACCAAACCAAAAAAAAAAAACCCAACTAAACAGTGAATGTGAATGTGGACCATCTTCTGTTTATTGAAGGCGTTTAAGAATGTATTCCATCTATTTAAAAAGATCCGACTTTCTTATTGTACACCTCATTGCTCTCTGTGTTTGCTGCCATATGTAGATGTTTTTGTTCTCATATGGTTCATCACTTTCAATAATGTGTATGAAAATGTATTTCATGCAGAAATGCAGAACATTGTGTATTTGCTTAAAGTTAGTATTCTTGTAAACCTGTACTTTTTGATGAACTTTGATTGATGCTGATACATTTATATGGCCATTAAGCTTTTTATATAGTGGAACTGGGATATTACTTTTGGACAACTGTGGCTCAAGGGAAACGTTGGCAATGTGAGCTTGGCTCTCTAGCAGCACACATGAAGGTGGGAATAATCTTGGAGAAGCTGTGAGCTCGACTTTCGGAGTAAGGAATCAATTCGGCTGTTTGGAGTTTCCATCAGAGGAATATACCAGCAAGACTTTAAAAGGCAGAAACAGCAATTCACGAGCTCTGCCTGACCCAAAACTGTGGCCTTGACGGCAGACTTATCTCAACTCCTCCTGGCATGTTTCGGAAAAAACTAAGATGCTTTGTCTGTCTCCCCACCCCTCCCTTCCCCAAGGCCGTGGACATGTGACGGAACCTCAACCGAGCTGATGATAAATAACACCTCTTATCTGGACAATGGCTTGGGGGGGTGGGGGGTTCTCTGGACTATGCTATGACTTTCCCTTAAAATTCAATGTCTTCACCGGCCTATAT
>NC_056506.1:37707130-37721619 GCF_014905685.2 Nematolebias whitei
GTCTTGAGATGACTTCTGTTGTGACTTGGCGCTATTAAAAGTAACTAAATTGTATTGAATTGAATTGTGTAGAAAGTGTGTAGATGACGTTGCATGTTACAGCCAGCTGAATACCAACTAGTTTCCCTTACATACTCTAGCTGCCAAAAATATATATACTACAAGGGAATTTTTAGAGGTAGTCTTTGGTTAGTAAATTCTGGCTGCTTTGTAATATTGTAAACTTTTAATAGCTGTACTTTTAGAAGTGAGTGGATGTCGCACCATTTACAATCTTTATCTTCATTCAGGCAATCATATTTCTTGCCATATAGGTTTGGACTTTATTTGACTGAATACTGAGTTGGAAGTTGCATAGTCATTCAGTTTAGGTTTTACTAATAAACTCTAACTGGCAACTGTTGACTCACATCATCCTGATGTCATCCTGATGCCTACAAAAGTTGAGTGTGTGCAGTGACTTCTGTACATTCGATGTATTCATTCATCGTTGTCTTTTCAAATTAGATTTTATTTGTGTGTGTGGAATGTATCTAGCCTAACTACCGATATATTTTTTTCATCAGTTATTATTTTGTGAAATTCCTCCATATTGTTTGAATGTTAATGAAGAAGAAGTTCAGACCTGTGATTTAATTTTTACATTTTTCAAATGTTGGTCACTCCACTGTTTTGAATGGATGCTGATGTCATTAATTGCAAGTCAGTTGTGGATGTACGAATGTTTTAGAACATTAGATGGTACATTTTGATCTTGATATCATTTTTAAGCCCTATTTCCATATTAGAATTTAGAATTATAAACTAAAGCATTTAAATCATTCAATCCTCAGTTGTTCCAGTCGTATGTATTCGAGATCTGGACAGCCAAGTATGTGAGGAGGGAGATACCGTCACTCTTATTTGTGAGCTTTCTAAATGTGGACTCCCTGTACAGTGGATGAAAGGAAGTGAAATCCTGAGTTGTGGGGAAAAGTACCACATGAAACAAACAGGACTGAGTTATGAGCTACAAATCACTGATTTGATACCTGGAGACACGGGGACATATTTGTGCTGTTCAGAGGACTCTTCACTAAGCTCAGCATCTCTTGTAGTAAACGGTATGCACTGAACATTTATGGCATGTCATCTTTCATCATCAAGTCTGCCATTTAATATCATAATACATCTCTCTTCACCTCAGTGTATTTTATCATTTCTGTTTCTTACATCATAGTTCAATTATTTCTTTTTATGCCTTAGCTCTCCCAGTTTTTTTCACGAGAGAGTTGGAAGACCAGACCATAGAAGAAGGAAGCAGTGTAGCATTACACTGTGAACTTTCAAAACCGTGTACTCCTGTGGAGTGGAGGAAAGGAGAACTTGGCCTTTGTCCTTGTGCAAAATATGAAATTAGACAAACAGGACACCTGGCTACACTACTAATTCAAAATGTAGATCCAGAGGATTCTGGGAGTTATATATGTGACACTGGTGAACGTCAAAGCACTGCACAAGTTGCTGTGAAGGGTACGCGTACCTGTGCTGTGACAATACTTGAGTGAATTGTTTTTCAAGCCTAGAAGACTGACTCAGAGTGAAAACTCATAAGGATCTGTACAACATTACTTCCACCTATGCTTCCATGCTTCCCTTGTCATCAACACTGTAGTTTGATTTGGGTGGAAGACTAAAATGTGGATAAAATCTATTTTTGCTGTCGTTTATCCTAAACTTGGCTCATTTCTTTAACTTTCCACAGCCAAGCCTGTCCTGTTTAAAACCAAGCTACAGAGCTTTAAAAAGAAGGCAGGAGAAACTGCTTCTCTTCGCTGTGAAATCACAAAGCCAGGAGCCAATGTGGTGTGGAGATGTGGTGACAAGTTGCTCACAACTAGTAGCAAATATCATCTGAAACAGGAAGGGACTCTGGTCGAGCTAATCATTTATAAACTGCAGGAAACAGACTCAGGAGAATACTCTTGCGATACAGGCTACCAGAAGACGACTTCTGTCCTCTCTGTGAAGGGTAGGATTTCTTTACTCAACACTTTTCTGGTGTTTCACCTTCCTGTCCCCATCACTTTGTCTTGTTGACATCTCACAAAGCAACATCTGAGCATGATTATGATGTATGATCATTTTAGACATCACTTTAATGATTGAAACTCCCTTCTAATTCTGTGCACTACCTAACATCACCTCTGGTTGTTCTCACATTTCAACATGGTGCTTGAACACTTGTCCCATCATTTGTCTCTTCTTCTTCACAAATGTAAACACACTAGACCCCCTTTGTTTCTTGGTTCCCATGGCAGCAACTCAGTAGAAATTTTTTGCCACTTCATCTTTATCAAATTTGTGCTGAAATGATTCTGTCAAACAGCTGCTGAGGTTACTATACTGAAGTTTTTGGAGAGCTGTGTCGTAAAAGAGGGCGAAGATGTCCGCTTTGAGTGTCAACTGTCTCATGAGGAGACGCAGGTCCAGTGGAAACTCCAGGACGTCCCGCTGCAGAACAATGAAATGAACCTGATCAAAGCTGAGGGTCGGGTGCACAGCCTCTCACTTAGATGTCTCACAGCAGCTGACTCTGGAACTATCTCTTTCACTGTTGGAAACCACATGTCCACGGCATCTTTGACTGTCAGAGGTAAGGGGGACAGGAGTTGTTTTATTTCATGGGATGTGAATGAGCATTTGCTTCAACAGTACTTTTAGACTTTTGGCTCATTTGTTCTAGATTTTTGTTTTCTTATGGAACAAATTCCACTCGTGAGTTTTTGAAGACATTTGTTTCTTTTCATCAAGCACCTCCCTTTTGCATTTTATATTATTGGATCCATTTCACATATCTTATTATCTCTTTCAGGCTGCTCTTGTATTTCCACAGTATGTGCTTGGTCAGTCTTTTTTTTTTTTTTTTTTTATTCAGCTTGAGTTTAAAACATCCATCTTTTAACTTTTGTTTAGTAATAAAATTATATCTTGGCACTGTTGTTTTTCCTAACACAAAAACATTTATTTTGAAATAAAAGACTTCATTATTCTATGTTGGGCACGGCGGTGCAGTTTGTAGAGCTGCTGCCTGTCAATGAGAAGGTTGTTGGATTGATCCCAGCCAGGGGCCTTTCTGGGTGGAGTTTGCATGTTCTCTCCGTGCATGCGTGGGTTTTCTCTGGGTACTCCTATTACCAGAACAAAAACATGCATGTTAGGCTGATTGGTAACTCTAAATTGTCCCTAGGTGAGAGTGAGAGAGTGAATGGTTGTTTGTCTGGTTTGTCTCTATATGTCCCTGTGATGGACTGGTGACCTGTCCAGCGTGTACTCTGCCTCTTGCACAGTGACAGCTGGATATGGGCACCAGTGACCCCACAACCTGAAAAGGAAGAAGTGGGTAAAGATAATGGATGGATGGACAGGTGGATGGATGGATGTTCTATGATTTATAATTCAGAGGTTCTTTTATCTGGTTGGTTGATTTTAGATGAAATATTGTCTTAAGAGGGGCAGCACGATGGCACAACTGGTGGAGCCGCTGCCTCTCAGGGAGCAAGTCCTTGGTTCAAATCCCAGTCCAGGGGCCTTTCTGGGTGAAGCTTGTATGTTCTCTCCGTGCATGCGTGGGTTTTCTTCAGGTACTCGGGTTTCCTCCCACAGACCAAAAACATGCATGTTAGGCTGACTGGTAACTCTAAATTGTCCCTAGGTGTGAGTGAGTGAATGGTTGTTTGTCTCTGTGTGTCCCTGTGATGGACTTGCGACCCGTCCAGGGTGTAGCCCGCCCCTCGCACAGTGATTGCTGGACATGGGCACCGGCGACCCCTGTGACCCAAAATGGAAGAAGCAGGTAAAAGATAATGGATGGATGGATTGTCTTAAGAGCTTTTTACATGTTTTGTCTCATGTGTCTTGATGCCATGCGTTTAAATGTGTTGCACCGTTGTAGTAAATAATGCCTTTGCCCGTCATGTATTTTATGGAAACCAAGTTCATCATTGAAACTTAATAAACATTTAAATTATTCATCCTAATAAGTTGGTCTGTCTGGCAGCGGCCCCAATAACCTTCAAGAAGGAGCTGGAAAGTCAAGAAGCCAGAGCAGGAGGTGAGGCCACACTGTCCTGCGAAATGTCCAGCCCTGATTGCAAGGTTACCTGGAGGAAGGGCTCAACAGTACTCTCTCAGGGCGAGAAGTATACCATGCAGCAGAAAGCTACCACTCACAGCCTCGTTATAAACAAGCTAATCATGGAGGATAGTGGTGAATATACCTGCGATACAGGAGACAGAAAAAGCACGGCTATCCTGACTGTAAAAGGTAACTGAGCAAGTCTTCATCATCCATCTTTCTCTTTATTGAAGTTCGTTTTACAAACCAGTTCATGATAAAGCTTCCAATTAAAATTATATATCCCACTAAACATTTAATCTTGTTGAAATCTATAGTCATAGGAAAAAATAACAGCATTTCAAGATTACATTCACAGGGATTTCTCAGATTTGGCCTCAATCTGATATGATGGAAGTCAACTCAATTTCTGTTAGTGCATCATAGAAATCTCAACATTTGTTGATTTTCAGCAAAACCAGTGAATTGAAGTATTGCATATATACAGTCACAAGAGAAAGAAAGTGTAGTCCCCACTTTTAAAGTTTTATGTATCAACATATAAATGAACTAATCTGGTGCCAATCAAGTTTTACGATAAAAAAAAAAAGCACATTTACAGATTAACACAAATGTGTCACATCAGTACTTAAAAAACTGTAAAATAAAATATTTGGGAAAAAATATAAATTGCAGCTATGTGTTGATAATGAATGGCAATTAATTGGTTATTATACACCAGCTACATATCTCAGCTTTGCAGGAGTAAGTGCCTGAATAAAAGGCAAACTGACTTTTTTTGATTCTTTGAAAAAGGACATCAATTGAAAGACGTAGCAACAAAATTTCAAGACAGTTGCTACAATTCACCAACTTATGGTATTTACTGTTTTAATGACTAAATACTTTTTCGTAACAAATGGCAAAATGTAATACAGTATATCATGTTGTTCATCTGAGACTGTATTTGCATATTTTGGTAATATACTACCACAAAAAAAAAACGTTCCATTAAAGAGCTTGTATATTTTTTTAATTGCTGCATAAATAAATATATTTAGTACAACTAAAATTAGTGATCTTTATATTAGCACATACCTAGCATTCATTCTTATGAAATCAAACATTTACAAGGAGATGCAAACTTAAATTTATCATCAAAGTTTTGCTGATAAATAAGACTTCATAGTGATAGTTTTCAGAGGACCTGCTCAAATCTGACTTCTGACCTCCCATTCACTCTCAGAGCATGTACGCATTGTCCGGGAGCTCAGCGATATTACTGTGACCACCGGCCAGGATGCCGTCTTTGAGGTTGAGCTGTCACATGTTGGCGTCACCAATGGGGAATGGTGGCTCGCTGACAACCTCCTTCAAAATAATGATCTCAACCAAATGAGCAGTCATGGCAGAGTGCACCGGCTGGTCCTGAAGATGGTAACCTCAGATGAATCGGGCGATGTTGCTTTTGTAGTGGGAGACGAAAAGACTGTGGCTTTCCTTCTGGTAGAAGAGAAACCTAAAGGTAAATAAGATGACATGGTCACTAGGAAGTTTTTAGATTCATCAACAGCTAAACAGTTTTTTAATCATCATCAATAATCTTTATATATTTTTTACTTTAAATACACTGTAATTTAAAAAGCCTTGTTGATAAAATAATGACGATTACTTTAAGTTAAGAGATTAATTAAATGCTCTACCTCCATGTCTTGAAGTAGGATAGTATATATCAAATTAGTACATATCTAATATCAAATTCATTAAATATTTACTGCATTTCTTAACCTCTTTGAACATCAGAATTATTTGATTAAGATTTGCGACAGGATAGAGTAATTAGTTCACATACTAATGGATTTGTAAAGTTGATCAGACAGTTGATGACGGAGTCATAGAGGATGAGAAAAGACTGCATATAAATCATGTCTTCCTCATATTTGCAGTGCTGATATTAGAGAAGCCACACAACACTGTGGCGTTAGAGGGGGAAACGGTCACTCTTGCCTGCTGCATCTCGGACCCAAATGCCACAGTCAACTGGATTAGGAACAAAGTGGCCATCCGAGCCGGTCTCAAGTATGACCTGAAGAAGAACGGTGCGTTCCATCAGCTTTGTATCCACAACTTGGTGCTCGAGGACTCAGGAACATATATCTGTGACACTGGAGATGCACAGTGTGATGTCACATTGACTGTGCAAGGTAAAATACAACCCCTTCTGTGTCAAATTCAAGACTGAATAAAATTTGGATTAAATAACAGAAGAATTATTGAAACTCAATTTCTTTCATAACAGCAAAAGTTTTGTTAAAAATCCTCATGAAAGTTGTTTTCATCATTGCCTTCACTTGACATCATACATTTTCATCTCAGTATCTCATATCATACTTTACCATTTCAAACTCACCAGGTACTCCAGTGTTTTTCCAGAAAGAGCTCAAGAACCAGGACACTATAGAGGGTGATGATATTACCCTGCATTGTGAGCTGTCTAAGCCAAATGTTCGTGTTGAGTGGAGAAAAGGAGGTGTTGTCCTCCAGCCGAGTAAAAAGTACGCCATGAAACAGGAAGGGCGCATTCAGGAGCTCTGTATACATAACCTGGAGCCAGAGGACAGTGGCTACTACACCTGTGATGCAGGAGACCAGCTCACTACAGCTTCTTTGGCAGTGCAAGGTAGCCTCTCCATAGTTCTCTTGAACATGTCCTTGTCTGTCTGCTAAAATGTCTTGTTTATGTCAGAAAGCCTAAGGGTATGCATATGTGTGTTTTTCACTCAACAGTAAAAGAGGTCCTCATTGTTTCTGGTCTTAAGAGCACTGACGTCTTTGTTGGGGAGTGGGCAACTTTCTCCTGCCAGCTGTCCGATAGGGTGCCAGGTAGAGTGCAGTGGTGGCTGGATGGCACCTTGCTGGAGAACTGCCCTTCTATTGAGATAGGGCAGGAGCAAGGCTACATCCACACACTCACTTTTAAGAACCTGGCAACAGATGACTCTGGCACTGTCACCTTCAAAGCAGGCAGTTTAACCTCAACGGCCAAGCTTTTAGTCAAAGGTATTCCAATCAGATGTCTTAGCCTTGTTAACCCTGCACAATTCAGGTATTTTATTTAAAAGCTAATGAATAGAATATTCATAACTTGCTGCTGTAACTGTAACTTTCAGTGAAACTACTCATAATACTTACAAAAAAATTAATACTTTGAATAAAAGTAATTTCTCAATAACCAATACAAGTAAACATTGACATAAGTGCAAATACTTTTCTGCAGGGTTCTGCAAAACTTTGATTTAATACTTTTTCACATCTTATTGCATCATCATGCATGAGCCACGTTGTTTCTGATTTTATTAATAATCAGTTTCGTGTTGTATGCTTTGTGTTTATCAAGACATGGAGTTGGGTGCAGCACCACAAGAACTTTTAGAATTGATCAGAATTTGGTTACAATTTTTGACATTTTTTTGAACTCCCTCTTGTTAATATATTTTTGTTTGGGCTGCTGAAATGGAAAATTTTAATCACGATTATGTTTACCACTTTTTAAATCTCATCATAAATTATTTTTTTTTTGGGGGGGGGATAAAATTTTACTTTTATTATCACTTTCACATTAAAGCAAAAATGTACAGACATTTAGATTAAATGTATGATGCTGTGTAAAATACAGTGTTTATTTTAAAGATTGAACAAAATTATATTAATATATTGTGACCAATATTTGCAGTCAGTACCAGAATTTACCCTAACCCAATAGATTATGTAAAGTAGCACCTTCCATTATAGAGGGGCTTTTGTATAAATTACAAAAATTCATGCAAAATTTTTGTTTCATATGATTTTTCACATTTAAGCTTGTTATTGCGTCTATGACTTGTTTCCAGTTAAATATGCAGTAAAATTCAATCAGGTGCTCATTATGTTGCTTATAAAACTGGCATCTTGTGTGTGTTTTGTGTGTGTTTCTTGATTTAAATTTTAATGTAGTGCTACTTTACTGATATCTTCACTAGTAATCTTTACCCACAAAACAGCTGTCTGGAATTCATTAGAATTTTGCAGCAATAACCTTCCAGCTTGGTTCCAGTAAATAAGTACAGTGAATGCTGTAAGTCCTACACTTTTTAATTTAAAAAGCTACAAAGTAAGGTTGATTGTAAAATGCTTAGAAGTGCAGCCCTAATGGTTTGTATCCTCTGGTACTTAAATCAAGTAAAGACAATTCTATAGGGACTGGGTGCTACGTTTTGATTGATCCAGATTTTTTTTTTTTTTTTTAAGTTTCTCAGAATGATATATTTATTTTTTATTTAAAAAGTGCTGCTCCACCCATCCACACTGGCCAGATGCTCCATCCATCTTTCTTTGCACATAGCGCTATCCCTAACATTCGAGCTCATAAAATCTCTAACCCTCTAAAAACTACAAAAATAGAGTTTGTCATTGTTACTCTGTCCACTTATCACCCCCTCCTCTTATAGTTCCAAGTACTGTTGTAAGTTCACATATTTCAGTACATTGGTCACATAAATTTTTAATCCATAAAATGTCAGCGGACATCAAGCATGCCTTGGGGGGTTATAAGGCTATGTGTCATTTGGCATGTGCCTGTCATATCCTCAATTCATGGCCAAGTCCTGACAATAAAACCTCCTTTAACTTCCAAACCCTTACCCTAAACTCCTCACCCTGACTCCAACCTCAGATCCTACAGTCGAAGTAGTGAACGATATGGAGGACCTTTGGGTGATTGTAAACCAACCTGCTGAGTTCATCTGCCAGTTCTCGAGGCCAGTCAAGGCTCAGTGGAGGAAAGACGGGCAACTTTTACAGCCTCATGGCCGAAGGGTGGTAGTGGAGCAGGACTGGAATGTGGCTCGCTTGTACATTAACCGTGTGTCTCCTGAAGACATGGGAACATACTCCTGTGAGGCAGAGGGCGCCTGTGTGGTTGCTTCACTTTATGTGGAAGGTGAGCTTCCCTCCACATGGAAAAAAAAAGGATAAGCTTTTAGGGAATCTTTTATGCTATGTCAAACAATAGTTTGACCAAATAAACTGATCTTTTACCGATCATCACAAAATTTGAGCCCTTTGTTGACAAAAGCTTTAGTTATGTGACATTCACAAACTTGCAGTTTTAAATTCTATAAATGTGCTTCATTGTTTTATTTTATTTCCTTCTCTACAGTCAAACCCATTCACATTGTTCAAGGCCTGGAGAATGTGGAAATTCTTGCTGGAGGTGAAGCACTTTTTGAGTGTGATCTGTCTCGCCCTGAGATTAAATGTTGCTGCTGGCTTCGTGATGGAAAACCGGTGAAAGAATCCTCTAAGGTTGAAGTTGTGTCGTTTGAAAGTGGTCGTCGCCATCTACTCCTCTTGAAAGAGCTGTGTGCTGAAGACAGTTGCACAGTGACCTTTAAAGCTGGTACAGCTTCCACCACTGCCCAGCTCACCGTCAAAGGTTAGTCATTCAAATCTAGATAAAACTTTACACCTGTAGTTACAATTTTATCTTGATTAAATTACAGATTCCTATGTGATACATATTGTTTAATGTCTTTTTGTCATTAGAATTGAAGCTAGAGATTGTGACAGATTTGGAGGACAAAGTGGTTGCAGTGGGAGAGGATGTTGAGCTTTGTGTTAAACTGAATGAGCCTGTCCCTGCATCAAAAGTGCTCTGGTGTGCTAATGGACTTGAGTTAGAGCCTAGTGACCACTGGGCCATGAGGGCTGAAGGCAGCTCTTACTATCTTGTCCTGAGACGGGCCCCTCTTATGCCCCGGCAGGAAATTACCTTCACTGCTAAAAATGCTTTTGCTTGGGCCTTCATTACAATCATCAGTAAGTGATATGATTTTACTATTTGTTACCAGTAACCATGTCTGTAGTTTTTGCTGCTTCAGTACTTTTGAACTGTTGTTTTTTATGTATGACTTATTGTCAGTGTTCATTAGGTCATCATAGTTTTGGTTCTTTTACACCAACAGCTGTACCTGATCCTCCTGAGGAGCCAGAAGTCCTCAGCAAGACTACAGAATCGGTCACACTGTCTTGGTTCACACCTCTCCACGATGGAGGGAGTCCCATTCTGGGCTACAGAGTAGAGATGCGACTTGTAGATAGTGCCCTCTGGCTTCCATGTCATTCTGAGCCTGTTTGCAACACAGAATTTGTGGTTGAAAATCTCATCCCAGGGAGTGGCTACCGATTTAGAGTGGCAGCCATCAACAGAGCTGGGACTGGAGAGCCCGTGGAGCTTCCTCTGACTGTGCAACTAGGTGAGTGATACGCACTTTAAATAATGAAATAATGTATTTAATTGTTAAATGTTGATATTTACCTATTATTTGTAACTGGTTGACTGTTTTAAATGGTATAGAGACAGTGATGTTTCACGTACTTGTCAGGCGTTGTGCTTTGTCTCCCATAACTCTAACACTCATAAGTCATATGTTCAGATGTAAAATCAGCAGAGATACCAGGACAGCCCAGTCTGCCTCCTGAAGCTGCTGAAGAAGGGGACCTTCATGAGTTGTGGGAAGCATCAACCAAAAAGCGGCGCATGAGTCGAGAGCCCACTCTGGACTCCATCACTGAACGTCCTGAGGATGATGGAAAAGGTGTTCAAAAGAAAAAAGGACAGACTGAGCCTCAGTCATCAGAGAAAGAAGTCAAATCAGCTGAGAAAGAAAAGGTCAAACCAGTTGAGAAGGATCAGGTCATCGTGTCCAAGAAGCAGACAGAATCCATCAAGTCTGTCAGCTCTGAGAAAGAGAGTGTTTCTGCAGGTTCAACCCTTGTGTCTTACCTGAAAACGAGTAGCACGACTGCTGTCACAGCAACCAGTGAAGCAGAGACTCTAGCCACTGAGAAGTTCTTTGCACATTTTCAAATGGAAGAGAAGAAAACTGTACAGCAGACTGGAGCAAAAACAACTTCAGTTCAGCAAAGAGACGAAAAACAGACATCTACGCCAGAGACTAGCATTGTGGAGATCACAAAAGAAGATGAGCCTGAGCTTACAGATGCTGCCATTAAGATTCAAGCTGCCTTCAAGGGCTACAAAGCTCGCAGAGACATGCGTCCTGTTTTTAAAGATGTCTTCAAAGAGCAGACGAAAGAACCTAAGGACACCATACATCTGGAATGTGTGACAGAAGGTAAACCCGATAAGGTGCGTTGGTTAAAAGATGGAGAACCTCTGATTGACGGCAAGCATCATCATATTGATATCTACAATGACGGCACCTGCTCTCTTGTCATTACTGCCATAACTACCAAAGACACTGGGGTTTACACTTGTGAGGTCACAAACAAGTTTGGAGTAGCTTCTCATAGTGCTAAGGTGACAGTGGGAACAGCAAGAGAATTATCAGAGAAACGACCACTGACAGTGGGTTACAGTGCTGACAGTGAGCCGGAGAGCTCCTCTGGTAGTGAGATGGATGAGTCACTGAGGCAGGCAAGCAGACGCCTCAGGCGCCTTTTGCGCACACGTCTACCACCTAATGTTGAGGAAGAACAATTCATCAGCGCAGATGAAGGGGATTTGCGTCCCCCAGACCCTCACTCCTACCGTGAGGATGAAAATTACATCTACATTCGCTTTGACTCCAAGTCAGAAGCTGAGGTTGCCTCTAAGAGATTCCAGGAGATGTTTACAATCCATGGAGTTCCTGTAGAGACTGCCATCATACCTGCAGGGTTTCCTAAAGTGGAGCTGCAAATTAGAAAGATGGGTTACATCCAGGATGGTACGCAGACACCCACTCAAGATCGACAGCCTCCGGCTTTCATGACTGGAGCTCCAGGTAGGAAACACATCAGTGGTTATTCTGCTGTTGTAATTCTTCTAAAAAAAATGTAAACAAATTTTATAATCCGTATCTCTTTGCTAATCAAGTTTGTACAGCTAGCTATACATATAGTTTCTCAAATTCTCTGTATTTATTTTTTACCTACCAACTTAAATGTTCTTGTTACCCAGCTGCTCCAGTCTTCTTGACAGAGCTACAAAGTCAGGATGTTCCAGATGGTTATCCTGTCAGCTTTGACTGTGTTGTGATTGGCAAGCCCCCGCCCACTGTTCGTTGGTATAAGGATGGCAAGCTGCTGGAGGAGAATGACCATTACATGATCAATGAAGACCAAGAGGGCTGTCACCAGCTCATCATTACCTCTGTGTTGCCCACTGACATGGGAGTCTATCGTTGCACAGCTGAAAACAGTAGTGGCATTGCTGCCACTAAAGCTGAACTTCGAGTTGACTGTAAGTGAAGATACATTTTAAAAACAAGTATCCATGCTTACTTTTGTAAACATTGTTTGCATATGTCCTGATGAATGCTCAATAATCCAGGTAGAAAAATCTAACAAGGTTGAGTCTGGTACTCTGGACGGATTCTTCTTTATTGAAACATTTTGTCTTTTATCCACAAGACTTCTTCAGTCTCAAGACTAAACAATGTGGTCACAATCTTTCAGCTTTAAAAATAAATAAAAAAATCATTATGTTATATGCTTTCATTAGGCATTGTTTATTAATTATTGTTTTTTACTCCATCAGTGTCTTGCAGCTCAGATTATGACACAGCTGCTGATGCCACTGAGACTTCCTCTTACGTCAGTGCTAAGGGCTATGCCTCCAGGTGAATAAATAAACAGTGTTTGATAGTTTTGATGTATACACCTTTACACAATGAATACTGTTGTAAAACTTTTGGTACCAAATTGTCTATTCTATTTAAGTAGGGAAACTGAGACCTTTGAATCTGTTGCTGAGGATGATCAGCTACCACAGATTGTAGACGAACTTCACGATGTTCATGTCAGTCCAGGTTCACCTATGGCCAAGCTGCAGCTCAGAGTAAAAGGTAAAGTTATCAAAACGTGATCAGTCAAGTAACCTTCAACAAGCTATAACAATGTTTCTTAAATATTTCTGTCATTCAGGGTTCCCTAAGCCCAGAATATACTGGTTCAAAGATGGCCAGCCTCTACAAGCATCAAAAAGGATTTTATTGTCAACAACGAGAGATATTCATGCTGTGGAAATCCTGGAGGTAAAACGAGAGGATATGGGGGAGTACTCTGCCTACATCAGCAATACAGCCGGTTCTTCTTACACCTCTGCACGACTGATTGTATTGAGTATGTATGCTAGCACCTAAATAGTTGACAATATAATTCAAACAAACACAGGATAATGTACACTACAACCTGTAATTAAAGTTAAGCTGCTGACAGGAATAATAACTGTTACATTTTCCAACAGGTCCTGGGGAAATTATGCCCAAAGATAAAAAAGGTAATAAGATTTATTTGACAAGTCTAGTACAGGTACGGCTACTTAAATATATAAGCTATATCCAAAATGTATCTCCCTAGGTATCATGAATTACTGAGCTCAAACTTCTTTGCTGTAATGATGCATGCTAATGAATGCTTGTATATGTATGTCCTTTATGTGAATGCCTGCTGACAACGCTACAAACCAGTTTCCCTATGGGGACAAACAAAGCTAGCTATCTACCGGTATCTATATCTTTGCACTGTTGTTGCACAGACACCAAGGAGCCCCTGGTGCCACCACGCTTCCTTGAAAAGTTCTGCAACAGGAAGGTGAAACAAGGATCAAGCATCACTCTGTCTGTTAAAGTAGAAGGTAAGCTTGTGTCCTTTCCTAACACTCTTCTCTGATAGTTTTGGGCTCAGCTCACGCACTTTCCTTCATGCAGCTTTAGATACAAGCTCTTCCTATATACATATATATATATATATTACTTCTTTAGGTTCTCCTACTCCTATGGTCTCATGGCTAAAAGAGAAATCAATGGAGGACGTCTTGTGGATCAAGCCTGATACTAAGGGATACAAAGTAGCAAGTTCTGGTTGCCAGCACAGCCTCATCTTGATGGACGTGGACTTGGAGTACTCTGGCATTTATACCTGTATCGCCACAAATAAAGCAGGGCAAACTCTCTGCAATGCTCAGCTTGAGGTGGATGAAAGTAAGAAAAGCACTCATTTGCAAACTTTAATATACTGCAATTAAATAACTTGAAAACACTAATAAGTAGACTAATAATAAATAAGCTGATAAATGATAAATAGTTTGTGACTATATGTCACTGTGTCCTGCCTGTCTTCTTTCCAGCACCACAACCAAAAAAAGAGACTAAACCCTCAGAGTATGTATAAATCTCAATAGGCAGAAATATGTTGCATAATGTTATATTTATTTTCAATATGAGACTAAATACATAAAGTAAACTAGAAAATGTGACATTCAATTCCCTTTAGGGTTCTTGGGATTACTGTGAGTCCTCCAGAAGAGGCCCTCAGAGGAAAAGGTAAATATACATATATATATATATAT
>NC_056506.1:37722019-37784627 GCF_014905685.2 Nematolebias whitei
CAAACATATGTCACCATCACTCAAGTTTAAATTCTTTCTTATTTTTTTACGCTTTTTCCCCCAATAAAAATACACTAATATGTATGCTGTTCTTTTGTTTGTGTGAACACTGTAAGAGGGTAAAATCCCCTACTTAGGTGAAGTCGGTACAGAGGAATTCCTCATGAAGCTCACTTCTCAGATCACTGAAATGGTATCAGCAAAGATCACCCAAGGTAAGTGCTACATAACAAAAACTTCAGCTCCTGGCTGCTTTTCCCTTTTTCCTCAGCTATGACTGGCCTTGCTAGCTGCTCCTACAAAGTCGCTAAAGTCGAAAATCTATAAGCTCATATAATTTTGCTTTTAATTATGTTCAAGCTGAATGTCTTACTAACATTACTGAGCTGAGAATTGCTTTCCAGTTTATTAGGAATTCACACCACATAAACGAAGTGTTTTTTACCTTACATTTTAAGTGTTATTTTTCATTTTGGTTTGGTTTACCAATGAATAATTAAATTAAAACCTCTCATTATTTTTTACAGACATCATTTCCTAACCACTTTCACACTCTTCATTTTATCAATCCAACCAATTAGATTCTCATCCAATCATTAATTTGTTATTCAGACAGTTTACAGAATGATGAAGTGCTCCAGTGGATGAAAACATGGCCCAAATCTTCCAGTATGTATCCCAAGCACATCAGCACCATAATTTCTACAGAATACTTTTATTTTATTTTATAATTTTTGTAACATTAGTAAACCCAATGAAACAATTTTGTATGTAAGGATTTTTTTTTTTTTATTGAGATGGATTCACCATTTACCGGTAAAACATTTTCCTTTCATTACATTATGTCTCACTACCTCATCATCAGTGAGTGTTTTATTGTTTAAAATAATAATAATAATAAAAAAAAAATATATATATATATATAATTTTCCAAGTGGTTTTGCGATGACATACAAAGTCTCACTCAGCTTATTGCAGGAATACATGCTCAAAGTCAAACATGTATGCAACAAGCTTAAAAATCAGCGCTTTTTGTACTTGCATCTTGCCACTAACATGGAAGTAGAACATAGTAAGGCTTAAGAATGAAATGACTTGCAGGTTTTCAAATTTTCTTCTTTCGTAGATCACAAAAAATATAAAAAGGCTTTTAATCAAATTCTTAAGAAACTGTATACACTTGTAACCCAGTTTTAACTGTGCTATACTGTGTAGTACAAACTAAAGTATTAAACTAAGTTCATAGTGATATAATTTGTGTTTAAAAAAATGTCTAAGTGATAAAATTGGAATAAATATGAAAGATAAAAAACTCTTGTCATTTAAAAATTTATCATTTTAAAAACAGTTCATATTTGGTCAAGAAAATCTAGGTCAAGCAGACTAAAACAGGCTGTTGTTATTTTTACCATGTTCCTTGAAGGTTTGTTTGAGGAATGGTGCCACATAGCAGATTACAACCTACTCTTTGAGTTGTGCTAAGTGTCAGTCTTGTTCAATTTTGTTTTGTATTAAGCATTTTGTTTTGCCCAATTAGATGGGAGTGGGTGGGATTAATGGTACGCTGCATGAAACGTGGGTCTGTGTGAAAAACCAGACAAATGAAGAGTGCACAGCGACGCAGATGCGGGACAATAACAGAGTAAAGCTGTCCAGAACAGTTAATGCAGAATTGCTGACTGTAACAGACTTTAAGAAGCATATGAAAGTGGACTAGAAGCTAATCTTTGGACCTGCTGGACAACTTAGAAGTTCCACATTCAGCCATTGGATTCCTATATGTGAGGTTGCTGCCAGGAACAATCTCGGTATTCGTGTAACATCACCTGCCTACTTACTTTACTCAGTGCCATATTAAAGGGATCTCCACATCTAACTTTTTCCGATTCATTCTCAAACTTTGAAGGATTTGTGAGTAGAAAACGAAACTAATGCACGCGCTTTTTATTTTATTTGCTCAGGAGCAAACGAGCGGTTTGTTTTTAGCTCCTACACACCCAAGCATCGATTCAGGCCTGCAACGGGTTATTTTGGGGTAGAGTTTTATGTTTGAAAATCCTTACGATTTTTTTGTTATTTACAAACAATGTTTTGTTTGATTTTATATGTGAATCAAATTAAATTCTTAGTGGGTTAAACAAAGTGTAAAGTCATAATTCCCTGCTAAGTGGAGGCACCACCATTAAATTAAATATAAACAGTAAGTTGTATCTCCTGTAAGTTGTTAGTGCAGCGATCTTTAAAATAACTTTTTTTAAATAACTACATTTTAATAGATAACTAATAAGAAATTGCTTGGTTATTTCCATGCTTGATCCATCTTCTTGCCGCTTTTTTCATTCCTGCTGCTCCAGCTTCATTACGTGTACCAGGCGGTGACAGTGATGACGAGACCAAAACTCCTTCTCCAACACCTCATCATGGCCGCTCCCGTCCTCCCTCCCTCATCGCAGATTCTTCCTCAGAGTCTGATGAAGGAGACGCCAGAGGAGAAGTAAGACATGTGGTTTGGTGTGTTTGAAAATGTCCAGGAAAAAAAGGAGAAAGCATCTTAAAACAAGGTTTATATTTGGAAGAAGTTAAGGAGAAATGGAAACTTAACTGTTTGAGTTGATAATGTCTGACATTCTATATCACGGGTGCCCAAACTTTTTGCCCGAGAGGGCCAAATTTAAAATCTTATCAGAGGGCTGTGGGCCAAATGCAATAATATAATACATGAAATGCAAATACTTCTTTAAGTAAAGTCCATTTATTTATTATACAGTTTTTTAACCTTCCATTCTGTATAAAGAACATTAAAGAACAGGCTGCATTGATGGTAGTGGGGGGGCCTCCCCCAGAGAATTTTGAATAAAGTAGATGCCATTTCCTGCATTCTGGTGTATTTTACAATGGTTTATTACATAGAATAACATGAAACAAAATATGTAAACTCTGTTATTATTGAAATCTCTGACTGCAAAGCTGCAGCTCTGCAGGTAAGGGGCATTCACTTCAGGACAAATTGAGGTTGCTGATTGGTCAGTTGCTGACATGCCTCTGGATTGACTGACAGGTGGCAGGACTCGTGCAAAAAAACTATAGATTTTACTGGCCCGTTTGAGACTGTTGTCATTTATTCCATATTCAATATTTTGGTGAATCTATGGTTTGAGAAATGAGCTTCCTTACAAAATCCTAATCATGGATTCTTAATTTTACAGGGGTGCTGTGTTAAAATTTACGAGTGCTTGAGCATCCCACAAAAGAGGCTAAAATCGCCACTGAAGCCATCTCAAATTTACAATTTAGGCTATTTTTAAACACTTTGTGTGATTTATATGTGTATTAGTGCGGGATCATTTCTTACCCTAGTTGTTTAGTATCCCAGACCACGGTCGAGTGTGCCTCCTCATCCTCCTCCCTGCTCCGCACTGTGGGACAACAAGCGCTGCTCTAAGTTTTTGGCCACACTTAGAAAAAACTGCCTAATATTTAACGCTTTGTCACTGCATGGCTTAGAAAAGAGTTGCTCTCAATCCTTTTGCCCAATTCAGAAAAGCATCCTGGTCGCTTCTTAATCACATAAAACACCCTGACTACAGACAAAATAGCTTTATGAGCCGAGATCATCATCTCTTACGCAGTTCAGATAACTCCTGCAGTGATTCACACATCAGATTGTTCTCAAAAGCGCAGGAACTTATGCATAGTGCAAAATGTTTAATTATATTTTTGTGTTATTTCAGAAAATTGTTGCCAATGACTTAATTTTTAGGGGCACAGGTTTTTTTAAGACTAGAAGCGGAAATGCAAAGCAACAGCTCTGCTGTGATATTAGGAAGCTCAAAATGAGTGTTTATGTAATTATTTTCAGTTTACATATTCAATATAGGTTTTATTCGTTCAATCGCTGCAGATGAACAGGTCTGTGCATGAGGCACAAAATACAGTAAGGATCTGAAGAAATTAATTCATGTCTATCTTGGGGAATGGGTCCTTGAGAGTATCCTTCATTGATCATTTCAAGTTAGACTTCTGGTCACATGATGACAGAGTGGGTGGAGTTATGGTCGGAAAATTGAAACCCTGAGCAAGAGGTTTGGTACATGTCATGACCTGAGGCATTCACTCTGTGTCATTACGGTAGTCATTGGGCTGACTTTTCATTTAACATTAAAGTCAGAATGAATGAGCTGACACATTGACACTTGAAAGGAAATTTTAATATGGTAATGAGGATAGCTTGGAGGGCCAAATTTGGCCCGCAGGCCCCACTTTGGGCACCCCTGTTCTATATAATCATATAGCTCTAATATAAAATTGCATGTGTGATGTTAATATTGTGCAATTTTTTTTAGATGTTTGACATCTACGTGGTGTCAGCTGACTACAACCCCACCATTGCGAGCAAAGATTCTATTTCTCTGAAGGAGGGACAGTATGTTGAGGTTTTGGACTCAGCTCATCCACTCAAGTGGTTAGTCCAGACCAAACCCACCAAAACAACCCCATCACGACAAGGCTGGGTGTCACCTGCATACCTGGACAAAAAACTCAAAGTATGTCTTCAGGCATCTGGATGTTGTTTATTTTCATTCTTTAGCAGTAGTTATTTTTACATCTGTTAAAAAATGTGTTTTGTAGCTCTCAGCTGATACGGGTGAGATTCCAGAAACAAGTGAAGAGGTGACCGAGGGAGAGTACAAGAGAAGGTTATTGTGAGTAAAGCCTAATTGATACCATACCATTTTATTTATAGAGCACTTAAAACAGCTACAAGGCCAACCAAAGTGCTGTACAGACAGAACAACAGACAACACAAGAAGCAATATAAAAAATGAAGTAACTCAAAAACATAGACATAAAAACGATGCAGATAATAAATATGACGAGAAACCAGTGTGGAGCGTACAGGTTCAAAACACAGATCATCTGATAAGTCACAAATCGATCAGTGCAAAAAGACTCACTGTATCTAACTTAAATTAAATGCTTTTAGGCAACTGGTACAGGACTTGATAAATGGAGAATCTGAGTTTGTGACAGAAGTGGACTTCTTCACCTCCCACCACCTGAAGCATGCTGAAGCCTCTGATGCACCTCCTGATGTCTCCAACCAGAAAGAGACCATTTTCAGAAATATCAGCGACATCAAATCCTTCCATAGCAAGTGAGCTCACCTCTTTGTTATCACTAATTGTTGCTAAATATTTTGTAAAATATAGTTGTTAAAAAATGTTCTTTCAAATCTTATCAGATTTAGTAGGCTGGAAATTTATTATAGTCAATAATCCACACTTTCTCCTTAGGGCATTCCTCCCAAAGTTGCATGACTGTGACACAGATGATGATATTGCCATGTGTTTCCTGAAAAATAAAGAGGGCTTTGAACAATACCTTCAGTACCTTGTAGGCCAGAGCCAGGCCGACTCTGCTGTCAGTGACAAGACTGTCCATCACTTCTTTAAGGTAATATCGCTGTGCTAATTGTAATTCATTGAAATTCACAAAGTTGATTTCAGACTAAACATCTGTGTAGTTATTGCTTTGTCTAATCATTTAGGTAACTGTAAATTAATTTATGTAATAATAAGATCTCTCTAACTCCTAAAATAATTTTACAGGAGTACACTGAGAAAGAACAGACTAACACAAAAGCTACAGATTCTCCCGTTCGAAGCATCAACGCCTACCTCCAACAACCACTGGAGAGGATTCAGAAGTACAAGGCCACCCTCAAGGTGACAGATTTGAGAGCAAATATGTGGAGTCTTGTTAGTTTAGGTTTTTTTAAATTCACTATAAATGATACAGTACATGACTTCAAGCGATAGCTGTTAGGTCTGTATCACTGTTGCAGTTTTGTAGAATTTCTGCCCTGTTTTCAGGAGCTCATTCGAAACAAGGCTAAAAATGGTCAGAATTGTTGCCTTCTGGAAGAAGCGTATGCAATGGTGTCCGCACTCCCGCAGCGTTCTGAGAACACCCACCATGTCTCATTGATCGAAAACTATCCTGCTACCCTGGAAGTTCTTGGAGAACCTATCAGACAGGTAACGTAACTCGAAGCATCTGTGTATTACTTAGCAATAGAAAAGTGAGGCACTTTATTGATTGTCTAATTGTGTCTCCAATGGATTCCTTCTGCACCAGGGACCTTTCCAAGTGTGGGAGGGTGCTCCTGGAGTTAGAACATCCTCTAGGGGTCACCATCGCCATGCCTTCCTCTTCAAGAACTACTGCATAATCTGCAAACCCAAAAGAGATATCCACACTGATACACAAACTTATGTTTTTAAGAACATGATGAAGGTAACCAATTTGATACTATCACTTATGACTAGTACAGTAGTCCCTCGCTACTTCGCGGTTTGTTTTTTGCGCATCGCGGTTTTTCCAAAATAAGATTAGACATGACACACAATCGGCTGATTGATGGATGAGCCACACGATCGGCATGGAATTTTTATTTAAAATATATATATATTTTTAAATTATTTAGCACCTGCTGCACCTTTGTGCAGCCCACAGCTGCAGAATAAGCTTCCTCCTGCAGCTCCTCCTCCCTCTGTCGATCTCCGTTCTGCAGTAGAGAAGTGGGTGTGGCCAAGGGCAGCCGTGGCAGAGAGCTGAGTTCATGACATGTTGTGCTCTTTTAGAGTGTTTAGAAACATTGTTTAGAATATTGCAAGTGTGGGAAGGGTTTAAAACACCTTAATATATGTAAATACTAAAATAAACTACTTACTACTTGTACTACTATTCCTACTTCATGGGTGTTCACTTATTGCGGGTCTTCAGGGTACGGATCCCCCGCGATAAACGAGGGACTACTGTATATTTCTTTTCATAGTCATCAGCTCTAATACCCTATGTTTGCTGCATTCTTTGTTTCATACAGTTGAATAACATTGACGTGAATGAAACAGTGGAAGGCGATGACCGTGCCTTTGAGATCTGGCATGAACGGGAGGACTCTGTGAGAAAATACACTTTACAGGCTCGAACTGTTACCATCAAGAACTCGTGGCTGCGAGATCTCAGAGAACTGCAGCAGCGCTACATCATGGCTGCATGGAGTAAGTGCAACATACACACCATCTCTTTTTATCTTTAATTTGTTCTCATAATCTAAACATTACTCTTTGTGGTTTCCTTTTTTAGGCCCTCCTGATTTTGAAGAAATTCTGGCAAACTGCACAGCAGAGTTGGGCCAGACTGTTAAATTGGCCTGCAAAGTCACAGGGGTGCCCAAACCTGTAGTCACCTGGTACAAGGGTAAGATATAGATTTACTCATCCACCCTGCTTTACACTATGTCCACAAATGGGCCTGTGAGTTACTGTTCTGTCAAGTAATTTATTTGGTTACTTGTTGGTTGTAGATGGACGCTCAGTAGAGGCAGATCCTCATCATATCATTATTGAGGACCCTGATGGCTCCTGTACGCTGATCTTGGACAATATGACTGCAGAAGATTCTGGCCAGTACATGTGCTTTGCCACAAGCCCAGCTGGAAATGCAAGTACTCTCGGAAAAGTCACTGTTCAGGGTACGTGACCCAATACCCAGATTCTACTAAACTTGATATTCTAATGAGTAATCAAAAACACATTGATAGTAATTCAGCTGCAATGTGTTTTTGTATGATTTCTGCAGTACCTCCTCGTTTTGTCAACAAAATGAAGAATGCCATATTTGTTCCTGATGAAGATGCACAGTTCACTTGCGTTATACAAAGTGCCCCTGTACCCAAAATAAGGTACACCTATCTTATGTGTAATTGTTGATTCTTTCAAAAATGTTCAATACAAAAACAACTGGACTTTATTTGTAACAGAAGACGTTTCGCTCCTCATCCGAGGAGCTTTCTCAATTCCTCCTCGGATGAGGAGCGAAACGTCTTCTGTTACAAATTCATTCAACCTTTATTTAGACAGGTAAATCCTATTGAGCCTCGAGAACTCATTTACAAGAGAGACCTGTGCAGTTGTTTTTATATTGAACATTTTTGAATTTCTCATGTCCTGGATGACTGAGAATCTTCACCAGCATGTTGATTCTTTCCTTCTTTGGATATTCACTTTGAGCATTAATCTTTGTCTATGTGTTCAAGGTGGTTTAAGGAGGGCAGGCTGTTGACCGACCAGGGCAAGTATCAGACCTACAGTGAACTCCGCAGTGGGGTTCTGGTACTGGTTATAAAAAACCTGACAGAGAGAGACCTTGGACAGTACGAGTGTGAGGTTTGTCTGGACTTTTCAGTTCTATAATAATCTTAGATGTATTTTTGAAGTCCCTTTGTCATTGTAGGTCACTGAGGGTAGATTTGATTGTGGCCTTGTAATTGTTTTTGCACCTTCAGATTGATTTGAGTATAGTTAATATCAATTAGCAGCAGAAAGTCATATTTAGGACTCTAAAAATATATCCCTGATGTTGCCAGCTGTCAAACCGCCTGGGCAAAGCCAAGTGTGCTGCTGATTTAGTCCTCCCCTCTGCTGTGGCTCGCACTGGTGAGCAGGCCATCACCATTGAAGGTAGGAACTTTTATCTCTTTTCTTCCATGTTTCTGGTCATTATTTTCAATTTCTGCACAACACTTATTCTTCCTTTTTGAGGTTCATGCTTGTATTTAATGCACGTTTTATGCAAATTTGAAGCTAAAGTTTTAAGGTTTTAAATTGTGTTTATTTTTTGTTGTAGTGACCGAGCAGGAAACTAAATTACCAAAGAAAACCATCATCATGTAAGTGTGATCGGTCTTCAACATGCTATGCATAAAGTCTGTTTGTTTACTTTGTTTAGATAATGTGCCAAGAGTAGGTGACCTTCCATTTGAATATTAAGCTTTAAAAAAACTGATCAGCTTAAAAAGTGTATTTGTTCAGAACAATTCTTCTGCAGTAGTAGGTTACATGTAACTGTAATACTTCTTTCTAAAAGCCAACATGAGCTGAATTTAAAGCACTTTTCTATGTGTGTGTGTGTGTCTATGCATTGTGTACTATTTAACACTCTAACACTAAGGGATTCTATCATAAGGATGATAAAAGGAGGGGCTGTTACCATCCGGGTGCTGCTTTAAACTGACAGTGCCATAACTGCTTCTCACCACACAACTTTAATATTTTAATACAAGGCTTCAGGTGAAGTTTTTTTTTTTTTGTTGTAGATTAACTGTTCAAGTGAAAAACTCAGGTTGAAGTAATATCAGGTAAAACTATAGAAAATATTTCACAATGAACAAAGTCGAGGTTAATAAATGCAAAGAACTGATCAAAATAACAAATTTAAGAACTTGGGCAGAACGTATGCAACTTGCAGACTATAAAACTTAATTGGTTGCTTATTTATTGTTCTTTGTCAGACACTCCCATCTGATGATTTGGGAGCCATCTTTTCCCCATTAATTGCATTGCTGAGTCATTTGTTCATCTACAACCATCAGTGTGAAATCTGCATTCAGCAAAGCATTGTTGTACATCTTTGTCTGTAGCTCTAGTCATGCAATCCTTCATTTATTCCAGAGAGGAAACCATTACCACTGTGGTGAAGAACCCACGTTTGAGGAGACACCGATCCCCTGGCTTGGCTATTGTTGGTGCCCACCGTTCTGAGACTTCCACACCTGAACCCCTTGCAGCCAGGCCAAGAAGGATGCCCACTCCAAGAAAGACAACCATCCCAGCGCTTTATGTTACCGAGCCCGAGGGGGCTGGAGCCAGGGCAGTGGAGAGCAAGCCCAGGTGGGTTGAGGTAGAAGAGGTCATTGAGTACAAGGTCAATAAGTCTCCCAGGCTGAGGAGAAGAGGCATCTCACCTTCAGGGTCTGAACGTGCTGCCACCCCTTCAAGACCCAAGAGGTCTAGCTTGGAAAACCCAAATGTTAACAATTCCAACAACAAGCTAGTGGAGCAAACACAGGCCCATCGGCAGGGGGAGATCATCAGCCAGCCCCTCTCCTGGGAGGAAGACGATCATGTTGCCTCTGGCTCTGCATCTGGAGAACCATGTGAACTCTCATCCGCCCTTACATCTGCTGGAGAAAACATTGATGATGATCAGGACGATCAACAAACAGTCATCTTTGAACCTGATGACGAAAATGATGAATGCGATCAATTAAAAAGACAAGAGCCTGTGAAACTGAAACAAGGAGATCGTGTTTTAAATCTTGAAGACTTAGAGGATTACGTCCCAGAGCAAGGAGAGACTTACGGCTCCTCTAATGTCCGCTGTGCCTCAGATGAAAAACCCTGCGAGATCTCTGTTCTCCAGAGAGAGATCGGTGGGTCCCAAGTGGGGCAACCAGTGCTTCTCAATGTGGGGCGGCCTGACATTGTACCAAGGCAGAGGAGCAGCTTCTTCGGTCGCTTCAGGGAGCATCTCTCCAACAACATTTTCTCATCATCCTTCCCACAAGCTGCTGAAGCTCGGCCCAGGGTGGAGAGGCAAGTTCCCATCCGAGTGAGCCATGCCAAGGTGGAGGTGAAGCCTTCATACTGCTCAGCAGTGCAGAGAGATGAGGGCAAGCAGCAAAGCTTTAAAACCAAAGTTTCTACTCAGACTTATGGTTACGCATCAGTTGGCAACCCAGTCACTCTACAAATTAAAGAAAACCTTTATGAAAACCAGTAAACAAAATGTCATTCTTAGTCTTAAATAGATCCATTTCTGCTCACATGATTTAAGATACGTGCTGCGTTTGACAAACCATTCCACTGTGGAGCAGCCAATCAGGAACTCGTCAATTCTCAAACTAATTTAGCGGAAAACCGGTTGGAGGCGGGGTTTCTTCAGACTAGGGAAGTTAAAAACTGCAAAGTTTTGTCTGTAAGCAGGTTTCAGTCTCATTCTGTTGATTTAACTGCTTCTTTACATGCGGTATGAACTGTGTGAGAAAAGATGCTAAAGAAGTCACAGTTTGACGTTTTTATCACATAAATATTTACTAAAACGTGATCTTACCTATATTAATTGATCCAGGCATTATCCTTAGGAGACACTTCTAGTATATTCACAATCAAGCTGTTATTTAATGCATTTTGGTGCCACGATTTTAGAGTGTTGATTTTGTATTATACAGAAATGTTTCATTTTACTGTACTTTGGATTTGCTGGAACAAGAAATGTCAGTTATTTAAGATGTTGACTTCACATTTGGCTTTCTTTAATGTTTGCAGTGAAAAAAAAAAATCAACAGATTATAGAATAAGTTTTTGTTGGTGTTTGAATGATTCATTTTCGAGTCAAACAAATATCACACTTTAATCAGATCAGTTGGTAGGTGGTTTACGAACATCCTGTTTTACAAAAACGTGTTAACATAAAACACAATGTTCCCACCTTTCATTTTTACCAAGCCGTTTCAGATATTTGGGGTCTGTTGATGCACTGCAGTTACCTGGCAACTCACAGGCTTTTACAGGGGTGTCTTCATGTGTCGGGGACATATTTAGGAGTGCCTGCATGTATGTGCTGTTTAAAGCAGATGTGTTAAAGGGTAACCAGTTATCCTGTTGCATTCAAGTAGAAATGTGTGCAAAGCACCAGAGCTCACAGGATCGATGCCCTTTTAAATGCAGTGAACAAAGTGAGTGGTTTAATGTCCTTTAAAGATGTGTGGAGTTTGTATTGAAAGGTGCCTTTAACAGGGGATATGTTATGTATTAATAAAGCACGGACAGATTGTAATAGCTTGTACTGTACAAGTGTAGTTTTGGACAAAACAAAGTGTTGATTTAAATAAATGTACAGCAAAAACGCACCATAATCTGTTTCTTCTCTATTTCCTTATAAAGCAATGTTATGCTTTACCTTTGTATTGAAGGTTCAACATGTAACTTACCAATAGACAATGGACTTGTCTAAAAAAAACTTGTCCACTTAAAGGTTTCCACAGTTCATTTTTTGCTGTATTAAACTGACAAATTATAAACAGTAATACCAGTCTAGAGGAATTATGTTAGAAGCTGCTTAAATTCAATGGTTTCACCTTTTAAGATTAACAAAAGTGCAAATGTTGAGGAAAAATCCCTAATGTAAATTTGCAAATACAGTAGTCCCTCGCTACTTCGTGGTTCGACTTTCGCGGACTCGCTCTTTCGCTGTTGTTCAAAGAGTGGACGTGACACACAACTGGCTGATTGATGGATGAGCCACACGAATGGCATGGATTGTTTATTTAATATAAATTATTTTAAATGATATAGCACCTGTGTGCAGCCCACAGGTGCAGGGAGAAGCTCCCTCTGCAGCCTGTCGTGATCTCTGCCACCCCCACATTTCTGTTGTGCTGCAGCAGCTTGGTGAAGGGTTAACTCTTTGCTGTCCAGCTGCACTGATCGACTTTTGTCTTCCAACTTGACATTCAAAATGTCGCATCGTAAAATCATCATAACCACAAAATATAAAAGTGTTAAAAGTTATTTTTAATTATTTTAGAACTTCTATGTTCAGTTGTTTCAGTGTAATTGATCAAGAAGTACATTTCTGCTCCGTGGCCCAGTTGTTAGAGCCGTCACCTCACAGCGAGATGGTCGCAGGTTTGATTCCTGGCCTTTCTGGGTGGAATTTGAATGCTCTCTTTGTGCACACGCGTGTGTTTTCTCCAGTACTCCAGTTTTCTCCCATAAACCAAAAATATGCACAATAAGTTAATTTGTAACTCTAAATTGTCCCTAGGTGTCAGTGAGAGTATGAATGGTTGTATCATTTGTCCCTGTGATGGACTTGTGACCTGTCCAGGATGTCCTCCACTTCTTGCAGTGACTGCTGGATATGGGAACCAGCTCCCCCACAACCCAGTAAGAAGCAGCAGGTGAAAGAAAATGGATAATGTTAATTAATCAGTGATTCTTTTAAGTGCATGGTGAAGCTACAAGGTGAACATGTTACATAATAGAAAAGTTGTACAAATTTACAACTGTAAAATAAAAAGTCCAATATCTCCGTCTAAAAATACAAAAGCCATATTCTAATCAACACTGATGTATTGTGTTTCTCAGCAAACCTTAAATCTTTATAATATGATTCAATCTTGAGCACAAAAATACAAAAATAAACTAAACTATAAATTTAGTTAGTACATGAACATATTTAAAAGAAAACAATTCCCCAGCACTGGAATAATTTCACTGTTTGGAAAGTCCAATAGGTTTGCATGTACCCCCTGAAAGTAAACAATCCTCACATTTTCCAGAAACGAAGTTTCGGTTTTAAACTCTCACTGTAACCAGCACATCTCGCTGTTCCGGTATAATCTATTTAACCATCAACACAGGAAAAAATGCACAAAAAATAAAAAGAGATGCACAGTTTGGTGCTACTAACCAACATAGATGTGCTTTGTTTTCTACCTTTGAAAGACCAGTTTGTCCACATGATGGAATGAGTCTTGTTACGCCTTTTTGTGCCACTCGGTGAATCGACAAGGCTGCAAGCAGTACGTCTAAGACCGGTGACCTCCGTCCAACAGAGAACAACCTGCCTGCCATGCAAGCCGCACTTCAAGTAAAAATCATTGGAGTATATTCTTATTGAACATGTCAAAATAAAATACATATACTAAAAACATGCCCTTGCAGTTAAAAAAAGTTCCCCCTATAATAACTACTTCTAAACGCGATGTAAAATATGTTTATAGGTTTACTAAAGTGAGCTGGTTGAGTCTCGCAGATCTCCATCTGAAGGGAATGTATGGCTTGAGCAGAGGTCTGCGACTCTGAGGAGTGGCTGAATAAGACGAATAAAAAGGTGGGATGCTGCCGTCTCCTACGAAGATGAGCTGACTTTCTTCACCTTGGTTATTTCCTAAACAGAGAATAGAAAGAGAGAAAAAAAATACATTTAACATTTCATACAAGGGTATATTATAACCAGTTGGATCAGAAAAACATACAGCTATAGGATTAACATGTTTGAAACTTTTGGTGATCTTTGTGACAACAGGCTGGAACATTACAATGTTTACTCATGGCATGCAAAAATCTGGAGTCAAAGGACCAGTTTCCTGTTCAGTTCTGCTTCAATCATATCTGATGGATTCCAATTTGTAATCTTCTTCATACACCAAAGTTATCGGTAGTCATGGAGTTCCTCAGGGTTCAGTGCTTGGACCAATACTCTACCTTATATTTTTCATTTTTCATTTAGCCTTTATTTATCCAGGTTTGTCTCATTGAGCCACGAGAACTCATTTGCAAGAGAGACCTGTTTTAGGGAGCACATGGTGGGGGTTAAGGGCCTTGCTCATGGGCCCAGAGTGGGGCGAATGAGGGTGGGGGCAAGTGTGGGTGTTTCACCCACATAACCCACACGATTATATATGCTTCCATTAGGTAATGTTATTAAATAGCATGGGATACATTTTTATTGTTATGCTGATGATACAGTTTTATTTGTCCATGAAACCCAATGAATCCAATCAGCTACTTTGACTACAAACATGTCTTAAAGACATAAAAACCTGGATGACCCTTAATTTTCTGCTTTCTACTGACAAGACTGAGGTTTTAGTTTTTGGACCTGAGCATCTTAGGAATAAATTTTTCAGTATTTCACCCTCCTTGGATGGCATTAATCTGTCCTCCAGCTCTAATGTTAAAAATCTTGGTGTTATTTTTGATCAGGACATGTCTTTTATCCACATTAAAAATGTTACTAGAACCGCCTTCTTCCCTGCGTAATATCTCTAAAATTAGAAACATCTTATCTAAAAATGATGCAGAAAAACTGGTTCATGCATTTGTCACATCTAGACTGGACTATTGCAATGGTTTGTTATCTGGGTGTCCAAATACTTCTTTAGAAAGTCTTCATTTAATCCAAAATGCTATTGCCAGAGTCTTAACTGGAGTTAGTGGGAGAGATCACATGTCTCCAGTTTTAGCTTCTCTCCAATGGCTCCCTGTCAAGTCCAGAATTGAATTCAAACTCTTACTTCTAACCTACAAAGCTCTCAACAACCTAGATCCATTTTATATTACAGATCCTATTGTTCCATATTTTCCTAACAGAGCACTACGCTCTCAGACTGTAGGCTTACTTGCGATTCCTAGAGTTTCTAAAAGCAGAATAGGAGGAAGATCTTCCAGTTATCAGGCTCCTCTCTTGTGGAACCATTGTCCAGTTTTAAGACTGGGATTAAGACTTTCCTTTTTGATAAATCCTATAGTTAGGGTTGACTTGTTATGCTGCCAAAGGCTTAGACCACTTCCTAAAATGAATTGTTAAAATTCAATAGTTTTCATTTGATATTATTTCTATCTTAACATGCGATTCTCGACCTGCCATTGTGTATCTGTTCCTCCTTCCTGTTCCTCTCAAGCCCAACCGGTTGAAGCAGATGGCCGCTTGTCCTGAGTCTGGTTCTGCTAAAGGTTTCTTCCCCATGAGGGAGTTTTTCCTTTCCACTGTCGCCTTCATGCTTGCTCAAGATGAGTGTTCTGTGATGGAGTTAAACTCAAAGCAGTCTGCTCCTCAGATAAATAATGTTAACTTACTTTATATGAATGTTTCTGTTCAGTGCCCCGAGATAACTTCTGTTGTGACTTGGTGTTATATAAATAAACTGAATTGAATTTAATAGAAGCACCAGGTATAGAAAATGATACCAGGCTAACTTTATAATGTGAATGTACATGTACAGCAACTTTAAAGTAACAAAGCACTACAAAGCTGCAGTACTGTTGTGTATGAGCAGTAAATGTCCATGTTAAAAAATAAAACTGTATCTAAATATTTCTTTATACCAAAACTAAACAGTAATTTTAACATCAACCTTTAACCACAACACTACAAGTTTGATGTTGCACAATGAATTTGCTGACTCTGTAGACACTGATGCCTTACATTATGAAATGCATGCTCACGTTCTCAGCTGCACCTGAGATAATCAACTGTCCCAGTTCAAACACTGACACCAGCACTCATTCATCTGCGAGCTTGTTCTTACATGCCCCGACAAAAGCTGTGGGTGGAAAACAAACTGCCAACGACTACGTTTATTAGACTTGTGTGACGCGCTGAGCCTTTATAATTAATTGGGAGTTTGTTTATCTTCTTCACACCTGCATTAAAAAGGTGCACTTCTCAGCACCTGCTCCCTGTGCAGCTTGCAAACAGTCGCTTGCTGCAAAGCCACGCTGAAGAGGTTCACGGTAAATGGATCAAAACTCCCCCACAAGCTGATGATCCAAGTAGGAAGTAATAAAATTCAACTGTTTTATACTGAAGTGTGGGGTTCACTATCTGTGATGTGTTAGGCAAGGAAACATAACCTGTCAAAATGCAACAAAGAATATTGTTTTATGTTACTGATTCCAAGAATATATAATGGTTTGGTACATGATTATTATATAATATTATGATCCATGTCATACTCGTGGATCTAAACGTCTCAGGACTACTGACAGTTTATGTTTAATTTGTCTACTAAATTATAAGGCCACTTTATCTGGCTCCTTTGAGGTTAATCAAGCAAATATATATACTTCTTGGTTGTTTATCGAGGCCTCAGCTTCTGCAGACACACGGTGATCTGCTGAGGCTGTGACCCTGCTGTTTAATGGACCAACCTATAGCATTAGTTCTTATTTTATTTCCTTTTTAATAAACTGCCACAAAACAGAGCTGACTCGTTTAATTCCTGAGTCCACCGTTATTTCTGAAAATCCACTAGAGAATATTTAACTTTAGTGGAAAACAATAAATTTAATGTGTTGAAAAGAAAGACAATAACAGCTGCTAGAAATTTGCTGTTTATGTCTTAACAGGTCAGCTATACCGTTACATTCAGAACAGGGAGAGGTTCGTTTTCTTTTTGGAAAAACATTAACTAATTAATGCATTATTATCCTATGTATATTAACATCTGTGTGGTGGCAACTCACCTCAAGAAGAGCTTGTTTCAACGCCCCGTAAGCATCCTCCAAATGATCATTTACAACAATGACATCAAACACACCTGGTTCTCTACCTGCGGGGAGATATAATTATTATACACCTTTAAACATCCACTGAGCGTTTAAGTTTGAACGACTGTGCATAAAATACTTACTAAACTCCATATCCACCTTGGCTGCATTTAAACGCCTCTGGAGGCTCTCCTCCGACTCTGTTTTTCTGTCTCTTAGACGTTTTTCCTGAAACAAAACCACAAAAATACTCAGAGAACATAACCAAGGGTTCTGCGAGAAACTCTGAGCCACGCCGACAGACTGCGAGAGTAGACACGGCGCTCACCAGGATTTCCACAGACGGCGGCTGAATGGAGATGTAAATTGGGTTGAGGTCGGTGTTTTTGATGCTCTTCACACCCTGCATGTCGATGTCAAGTATACAGATGAGGTTCTTGGCCTGGACGGCTTGCACGGCGGCTTTGCTCGTCCCGTACATGTTCCCTGAAAACTCTGCGTGTTCGATGAACTCGCCGTTGTTGATGCCTGACTGCATCGCCTCTCGTGTAACGTAATGATAATCTAGATGATGCGCAGGAAGAAGAAAAAAAACATACATTAAAGAGCCAAAAAAAGGAGATGCTGTAGTGACCATGAAAGTGGAGGTAAAGGTTGTACCTTTGCCGTTCTCTTCTCCAGGACGAGGTTTTCTAGTTGTATCTGAGAAAAGAAACATGGATTGTCTGTTCTAATCTAGAGCTGCAACTATTTGTTAACCTAGTGATTCCCAACCCTGGTCCTTGAGGAACACCATCCTGCACGTCTTAGTTGTTTCTCTGCTCCAACACCTGATTCAGTTGTTTAATTTCTTCCTTAAGTTGGGAGAAGCCTGTTAATCACCCTTTCATTCAATCAGGTGCGTTGGAGCAGAGAAACAACCAAAACATGCAGGTTGGTGTTCCTCAGGGACCAGGGTTGGGAGCCACTGCATTACTGCTGACAAAAAATAAATAGCTTATCATTCATTTAGTATAACAGCAATAAGAATTTTTCAAAACTTAAAAACAGAAAATTTTGATTCTCCAAACACAAAGATAAAAAGGGATGGGAGAGCGCTTTAAACAATAAATCCAATTACCGTTTAATCAAAAAAAGATTTATTTTAATTTAAGGAAAAAAAATATATATATATATATATATATATTATTTAAAAAAAATATATATTTTTTACTTCAGCTGGAACAATAACTAAAACATAGGTAAACATTCCAGGTTCCAAAAGACGAATAAGCATATTTTATTCAACAGTGATTAAAATCAGAAATAATCCCAAAGCCCAACTAGTCTGAGCTGAATGTTTTGATGTTTAAGACACAGACTGTGGCAACACTCACGGGACACGCTGAAGCCAAAGACATTTTCATATTCTTTCATGAGCTTCTTCAACAAAGTGCTTTTTCCTGCCCCTGATGGGCCGCTGAACACCACAGGCCTGGGTCCAGCCATAGCTGGAAGAAAAGAGAGAAGAAGTAATGGTAGACAGAAAAATGGGCGTATAAGGAAAACATGACCCATCACTGGAATCCTGCGTGAGTCATCATCACTGAAGCAAAATTAGCATGGGTGCAAACATGACTTCAGTCAGACCATGAAAAAGGGGTGGAGGTTTATCGTTAATAAAGCTGAAGTGGGGGAATAATTATTTCCAGACAAGAGTTCAGATGGAACGAGACGATAAACTCTCACAGAAGAAAAGACAGTCGCCTGATCTGTTAACAAAACAAAGTACTACGATGCTTCCGAGATAAAAAATAATAATAAAAAAATAAAAAAGCCCCACCTCCACCTGAATGTAGTAGTCAAATTATGAAGTCTGCTGTTACCACAAATACACATTCAATTAAACAACTTCAAACTAAATTATGCACCCGGTAATGCCCCAAAAATGATTAGGCTAAACCATTTTGTTCCTATCACCCAGTAATGGAACATCTGAACCACTGCCAAAGAAGATCAGGAACCTCCAGGAAGGAATAAAAACATCAACCGTCACGTTCCTTCTTACCTCTTTTTAAAAAAACACACCGACTTTAAGCAGGTGAGGAAATCAAATGAAGAGTGAGGGTTTGGCTGTGCCTACAAGCAGAAGGGAGGGGAGGGCAGGGCCACGGCTTCAGTCCAACCACTGGGAGTTTTTAAGGTAACAAACAAACAGTGGATGTTGATAAACCCACATCCCTGCACGTAGAAACCTGATCAAAAATAAACTTTTTTTCTTAGTAAAAAATCTTGCTCCAGCACTGAGACAAGAATTCACTTTTCCTCATAAAGATGGGAAATTAAAGCCACGTGAGACAATCGGTACAGACTGACACTTGGCGGAAGCTGCAGAGTCCGACTTTAAACACGTGCTTCGTCTCATGTGACTGGTATTTGCCTAAAGCAAGATTTAAAGCATGTGAATCCCAATAGGTTTCAGAAGTCAGTTTAAAGCTGCAACAACGCTTAACAAAAATGCAGATGTGAGGCTTTTCCACATGCACATCTGGCTTATCTCCTTAAAATTATCACACTAATAAATTTGAGCTTTGGGTCTTTTTACCTCAGTCTTTTCAGTCAGAATTTCCTACTTATACGGTGCAGGTTAAACAGAGTGTAAATTATTTTTGATGCCGATCTAGACATTGCATAATATGCCAAATCGAAACAGCACTGTTGTTAATCCAGGCTACACCTAAACATTGACAATCAGAGGGATATGAAGGCAAATGTTCAACCTGCTTTTATATTTTTACAGCCTAAAAGTGTGATCGCTTCTTTTATGTTTCAAATCTGAATGAACTGCTTATTACCATTTTTGAATGCCAAAAAGTGTCACCGTGCTCTACGTTACTATGGCAGAAATATCTACCAGATTGAAGCATCTCGCTGTTGTATTGCCAAATGCACTTTGACTCATAGAGAAGATCGTTAACGTGCTATGGATTCACTTGAAAATGCTCAATTACATGAAGTGCGAAAGAAAACAATGCACAGATTGCTGATGACATGTCTTTTTGAATGTAAAATACCCATTTAGTAACTGGTTGAATGAAATATTAAATGTGTGGTATTAGAAACTTTAGATTATGTTCAAGTGAGTTGATTAGTGTGCAATAAAAACTTCCAATGTATTTACAGGGTTATGTCACATGTGCTGGCAGTGACATGAAAACATTTTTTTTACCAAAGAAATAGAGACCACTTGCTCAAAAGTCTATGTATTGTAAGGTGGCATCCTCCAACAGCAATCCATCTTGCTTGAATTGCACGCCAGAACAACATAACTAAACTCCATCTTCTGCAACAAAGCAAGCTGACTCCAGATATGATGGCAGACTCACACGCCCGCGTGCAACCAAGAAATCCTAGATATTTTAAGGGGGGGAAAAAAACACAATCATCCACATTCCTACCTGTAAATAGCCTCGTAAAATGTCTCAGGTACATGAGGAGATAGATTTTATCCTAGCCTCTGAGCCCGTCTTCCAGGGATTTCCTCCCTCCAGTGGCCTGTGCTTTTACTGTGAGAGCCATTAGAGCGGACTGCGCTGCTTGCGTCATCACTAAGCGCCCGAACATCACGAGAGAAAGCGCGCGACAAAACAAAGAAACGGAGCGTTTTATTAGCCTTAACCACAAAAAAATATTGAATAAAAACTAGTATTTTATTATATATATAACTATGTGCAAGCTTCGGCTTTTTGCACACATACAACTAAGCACAGCGAGGCGCTTGACTTAGGTCATTTTAGGCTAACTACATAAAAGTCTACTTTGTAACGGAAGCTGCGTCTTTTTCTCTATTTCTAAAAAAAAAATAGCCGTCGGAATTAACGTCCGTTTTCCAAAGTGAATACAGTACCCACACTTGTAAACACGTCGCTCTCTTCAATACAAGGAAGTGTAACTCACCGTAAAACTCCCCGGATGAGCTAAAGGCCTGACGGACCAATCACGCAGCTCCTGCGGCTAAAGTTAGCTCCAGACGCTAAGCGCGTGGACTACTTTTCTCTCAAAATTTCCTGATAATCAACAACAGCAACGAGATGTTTGGGTCGTCGAGATCCGGAGGCATACGAGGGGGACAGGACCAGTTTAACTGGGATGACGTGAAAGTCGATAAACACAGAGAAAATTATCTCGGTAAGTACAAGAACTCGCCGCTATCAGCGCTAACCAGAGAGGGCCCGCTAGCACGCTACAGCAAGATAGTGAAGATGGCAGAGTGTGTGCTCTTTAGCTCCACTTGCAGCTGTTTCATACCTTTTGTTTTCGAGTCCCTCATTACACAGAGTCTGGGTGGATGTGATGATGTACTATAAGTCTACACAGAGCAGGTTTCTACTTTCATTTCCACGTCTGAGCAGAAACACGCAGCCCCTCCGTGTCCTGACCGCGGCCAGTCACAGCAGCAACATGAGCTCAGTCAGCACAGATGTGACATGAAAAGACTAACAAAGTAACGTTACTCAATCATTTGGAGAGTATCCTGGGGTAACATTTTCGGCACTATGTATAAAAGCAGAATTTCATTATTCATTTGCTTTTAAGAGAGGATACTGCCATATCTTGTATAACCCGTACTACTAAAAATATGACTTTGTGCTGTTGCAGATAGTTTAGTTAACAGACTTGTATTAAATGCAGCTCTTTCCATAAGATTATGTCCAATAGCTACTGTACAATGTTCATGTTTTAACTTTGCAAATCAAACATTAAATTATGCACTAATTTGCCAGAGAAGAAATACAAATATCCTGGATCAAGCCTGACTCAATTAAAGCTTAATTAATTTTGCTCATGCACACTACTTGGGATAAACGGGATGTAAATGATGAAAAATAATGTTTGTTTTTTTTATCGTTCACCATTTAATTGCAGATTTTTGGCTTTATTTTGAGTAACGTGCCAATAAAGATAGAAAGTGTGAAGTTGCACACATTGATTTTTTTTTATTGTTTATGTAACTAGAACTTCATGACGGTTTGTATTTGGTGTATTTGTTTGTGATTTAAATTTTATGCTTTAAATAATAAATTTTTTAAAAATCTTAATTAAAAGTAACCAAAATGTTGCAAAATTCAACGCAGTGCTTTTGGGATTTTCTCGTCATACGTCAGGAAAAAAAAAATCTTATAGAAGTAAAATTGTACAAAATTTCCCAGCTGTTGCTTTGTATGTAAAATAAAACGTTTCATATTGGCACAAAGATTAAAATGCTGGATGATTATGATGGTATAAAACCTGTACTTGTTTACAAGAAAGTACAGTAGTCCCTCACTTATAGAGGGGGATCTGTACCCTGAAGCCCCACCATAAGTGAAAAACCACGAAGTAGGAATAGTAGTACAAGTAGTAAGTAGTAAAGGCGTTTTAAACCCTTCCCACAGTCTTGCAATATTCTAAACAATGTTTCTAAACTAAACGCTCTAAAAGAGCACAGAATATCATGATTTCAGCTCCCTACCGCCGCTGTTCTCCACCTACCAGCGCTCTTGGCCACGCCCACTTCTCCGTGCAGAGTGGAGATCAGCTGATCAGCTGCAGGAGGAAGCTTCTCTCACAGCTGTGGGCTGCACACAGGTGCTAAATCATTTAAAATGCATTTTAAATAAATTTAAAAAATCAGTGCCGATCGCGCGGCTCATCCATCAGTCAGCCAATTGTGTGTCATGTCTAATCTTACTTTGAAAAATCTCGATAGAGCGAGTACGTGAAGTAGCGAGGGACTACTGTATATGGTTCTATCACATGACGTATCACATATGAAACGCTGAAACACAAATGTAAAGGTCCAGAAGAAGTCATAGTTTTGTAGATATAGCGATAAAAGGAAATATGTATTTTACTTTTGAGAAAACCACTTTCTTTATAACTTTTTAACATCAACATCCACCAAGCCTCACTTGCTCCATTGTATTTTCCCCAGGAAACTCCTTGATGGCACCAGTAGGTCGGTGGCAGAAGGGCAAAGATTTAACGTGGTATTCAAAAGACAAAAAAACTGGCAAAACTTTGTCCAAGGAGGACGAACTTGCTGCTGTGAGAGCAGCGGAAGAGGAGGCGTTGATGGCTGCCCTGTATGTATAACTTACTGTGAAATACATTTCTGTAACACTGCACGTTTAAAACATAAAAGTACTCGCTTTATTAATGTTTTTTTTTTTTTTTTTATGTAGAGGGCACAAGAATATAAAGAGACAGCCAACTGGCCTTACTAAAGAAGTATGGGACTTAGCTGGTGAGCATTTTAAAATAATTTTGTACTGCTAAAAGGCTTAAATGGTTTGAATTTTATTTTGTCAGGACCTGGTAGAGGTTTGCAGGAGGGAAGAGGCTGACGGCGAGGAGAGGAACGTGGATCGTATATCAGGTTTAGGAAGCTCCAGGTGATTTTATTTTAGTGCACTTTATTATGCTCTGAGAATTATTCGCTTTATTAACACTGCATTATAAAGTAATGAACCCCAAATAAAGTGTTGGTTTCTGTCAAGCGCTGGGTCACGAAAACTGGTGCTGACCCAAAAAGAAAAGGAGGCGGCTAAGATGGGCCTACCAGTTTTTACAGTAAGTTCAGCTGCTTTTTCATTTGTTAAATGCAGATTTAATATGATCAGTGCTGAGGGAAATGATTGACTTTTGACTGTTTACTGTCACGTGTAGTTGATCAAATCAAGAAAGCCGTGTAAAAGTGGGGTCAACTCTTTTAGATACTCGAGACAATTTGTTTCATGTGATTTACAGATACTGCAGTAATTAAATCCATGCTTTCTGTGCAGCATCACAAGACTGAAGGTCGTCCAGAAACATCAGCAGCAAAAACATCTCCGAGTGCTGCAAAACAAGAGCTGGAACAAAAGTAAGAATGCAGCATTTAATAATATGTGACTAAAAAAATATAAGTTAAACTTCTCTAGATAAAATATGATGCCGTTTCTCAGCAGGCCTGAGAGCAAAAAGAAAAAGAAGGACAAAAAGAGCAAGAAGGAGAAGAAGAAAGAAAAGAAGAAGAAAAGGCAAAGAAGAGATTCGTCCTCATCAGACTCGGATGATAACAGGAAGAGGTTGGTCGATGTGTTCATTAAAAAAATGTATGATTATACGATACCCATTGTTGTTTACAACTCCTTTTTTGTTTGTTTATATAAATGTTAAAGTGCTGAATTTATATTAAAGAGGTTTAGAAATTCAAGTTACAGCAAACTTTGGTGTTAGGAAACTGATCAGCCTGAATAATGCCAACAGTTGGTTTCATTTGATGAGCCACACTTTACTTGTGAAAACATTCAAAGGCAGTGGATTCACACGGACGTGGCTTTTAATAGTACGAGTTCATTTATGTTTAGTGATGATGTTACGGACCGTTGAAGAAGAAAGGCGAGTACACAAGAACTGCTAATGCCTGTACATTACAGGAAAAATAATGATTGAGAAAGAAACTCGGGATTTTTTTTTTAGCAGGTTTTATTTATTTATTAGCATATTTGGGCAGCACAAACTCAAGCAACAGAAATACACACAATCAAGAACATTAAGACAACTGTAGTATCAACTTGATAAAGTAAAACAACAACAAAAAAACACGTTACTTGATTACGTGCAGTGTTTTCACATTTTAGTAATTTATTACATTCAAAGGATTATCGACAAAGTACAGTATACAAAACTTATTTTCTGCCTTAAGTTGCACTCTCAATTTAAAGTTAAGTTTTTAGCTTTAGCACATAGTTTATTTTACTAGGATGCAGGAATTATAATTTGCACTGCGTTTCCTGTAGTGTCTTATTTAAAGGTGCATTATGAAACTATAATGCATGTTTTCTATAATTACTTTCACAGCAACACTAACCCTGGACACTTGATGCAAAATACTGAATCTCCACTAGAGGGCGCTTAGACACCGTTTTACATCTTTAGTTGTGACTTGCTTCAATTATCTGTGTGTGGTGTACATGTTTCACAGAATGAAAGATTTGAGATATTTAGAGGCAGTGTTAGATTAATTATAATTTATAATGAATTAGTTTGAGTGTGTGTGTGGGGGTATGATGGTTGAATGTGTTCATTAATGTCGTTTTTAAAGTATCTTTCCCCCTCAAATGATGTTAGGTTCATATCAGCATTTTTTGTGGATTTTTACCATAAAAGTTCATGTAGCCACTCCCTCCCCAGCCTCACTCCCAACTTATCAAAGCCCCACCGCCCCCCTCACTCACTGAGTGTTTGTTTCCTTTTACTTTTCAGACACAAAAAGGACCACCATCATCATAATCCATCATACCATAGTCAGAGTGGAGCCAGACCCCATGACAGCCATTCAAGGGGGGGAGAAAAGAACGAGCGACAGCCTTCCCACCCCCATCATCGACATCAGCGGCGTGACACAGACTCCTCTGACGGGGGGTCCCCTGCCCGCAGCAACCCTGCCATCCACAAGAAGGCCCCTGCTGGTGCCACACAAAGCCACAGGCGGCGCCACGACACAGACTCGGACGACTAAATGTCCTGCTCCCCCATCCAATCAAAGACACATAATGCAGACAGAGCACTCCACAGCAGCTTGACTGGCCACGAGGGCCTCCGGTACTCCAGACAGGATGGAAACTAGTTAGTGCAATACGTTTGAGCCTTTTGTATTAACTAATTCTCTCAATACGCTGGCCATGAGGTGGTGGTGGTGACGCAGGTGTATTTTTGGGGGGGTTGTATATGACCAGCTTTTGAAGCTGTTAAGCATCACATGGTTAGAAACAACGTTTTTTATTGTATTAAACATAATTTGGAAGCTGAAGAATTATCTTTTTTTTTTTTTTCCCAGTCATCAGCCCGAGCTCTTGTGGTTTTTACTGAGCTCAAAACTTTTATACTAACACAACTGTTGTTGCAATCAGGACATTTATTTGGAGAGTTTTGACATTTTCATGCCTTTTCAGTTGCTTTGAATTTTCCTTTAATTGTTTTGAAAACCCACAAAAATGCTGTTTTGATGCATTTTTGTTTTTGCCCTTGAACATATCCTCCACCCCCCTGCATTGCTTGGACAACTCGGTAACGGTGGTCATTTTCTTTTCACGTCCCTCATTGATCCTGGCATTCTTAAACCAGGTCCCTGACTGGTGTTACGCCCCTGAAATGATCCCTCTTGGTTGTTAATATAGTGTTTGCATTTGCCTTGAATTGGTCTGAAGTAAGGGATTTAGCAGAACGGCACCTGGAGACTGCAGTTAAAAAAAGAAAAGAGCAAGGCATAAAAAAAAGTGCAAAAAAACAGACTGGTCCTTTTAATAAGGCTGAGTACTGTTAGACCACCACACACAAACCGAGCTGATGAAGCAGCAGGAGTGGACGCCAGACAAAGCCACCCTATGAAGGACCCGAGGCTCAAACTACTATGCCTTCCACCATGACCATATACTCCCCTGCCATGCTTTATAGACTCGACTGCATTTACCATGGCAGCCTAATCAACCTGCAAGAATGCTTTCTTTAGATTGCCACCCTGACAAAGTGAAGCAGGATGTGCTCTTCACATAACTGCTTTAACCTCAGTGCAGGGTAGTTTCATCACCTAGGGGCATCATATTTCTTCGTCATTAGATGACTCAAGAGGTTGGTGGCACTTTTCCCCTACTTAAGACATTTTATGAAGGCTTGTTGTGCATTAGGTTGATTTTGGAGATTCTGTTTTAAAATGGAAAGGAATAACATTTGAATTCAGCTTTAAAGCAGATAAAAATAAAATTCAAGTCCAAAATCTTTGTAATTTTTTTTTTTATTGGCAGTGATTTCCACCTCACACAAACAAAAGCTCAAAATCAAAATGTTGAACAACTCAAGGAATGAACATGCAAACATAAAGACAAACCGGCAATCTTTAGATATTTCTAGAAAAAAGTAGAGGCAATGTGTCCTGAACTAAAAAAAAAAAAAGGCATTTGGCCTTTTGTTTGCAGCAAACTTAACAGCACTTTGCAAAGTGTAATTGATTTTTGGTCTTGCTTAGACAAGATTTCCCAGGCTGAGCTCAAATTAAAAAAATAAGTGCCTTTAATAACTCGTTACTGCTCATAAAATTAAACAGTAGAGTTACAGAAATAAATACTCAGTGGGGTAAGTAGTTTATTTTGCCTACTGATGTAAACACAGATATGTGTATTCCAAAAGGCCAACCAGACTCCTGAACATGCAAAAATCAAATCCAATTAAGCGGCAGAGATGACTTAACTTCCTGTTCCTTTGTAACAGAACAGGAAAATGTGCAATCCCTGCAGCATTTTTATTAACAACATATTTTGAAACAAAAGCTGATAAGTATTCACAACTGGAGTGATGTCAGTACAAACAGTAAATATTGTACCAGATGGTAATTTCACAGTTCTTGCATGTAGTCAGGAACAAGTTATAAAAGCTACAAGTAGTGCATCAATAGATAAGTCAGTATAGTTTAAGAAGCCCCTCGTTGATCACTCCCTACAGTGCACAACCAGAAAAATTATATGACTGCATTGAGCTTCTGAGGTCAAAGTGTGCTGTAAAAAAAACAATTTTCTCCCCCTTTTTATTATTATTATTAATCAAAAGTCACCCAAGCCAGTAAGAGAACCACCACGACTTTAAAGAGTAAAATAAGTTCCCCTACACCCAAAATTTATTTACAGGGAAATAAAATAAAAGCATAATAAGCTTTACATGATTAGATCAGCCCCACCACAGGCCTGTGTATCAAACTTAAAGATTGTTACCATAGAGGAACTTATTTTTCATCTGAAAAGATCAACTTCCAAGGTTTTGTGATCGTTAATGGTTCTTGAGCTGATTAGATAACCAATCAAGTCCTTCATAGAGACCGTCTCCAGTGGTGGCACAGGTTGCCTGGATGTACCAGTTCCTGCTACGCAGCGAGTGAAGCTGAAGTTTGTCTGTGAGTTCTGCAGCATTCATGGCATTAGGGAGGTCCTAGAAAGAAATCGGTGAGAAAACATTAGAACCCCACCATGTGGTGCATAGAGCCAGCCAACGAAAAAAAAATATCCCTCAAAACTTGCTCGTTTTTTAAGGCTTCCAATACTTGCCTGTTTGTTAGCAAACACTAAAAGCACAGCATCACGGAGCTCGTCCTCAGCCAACATTCTTACGAGCTCTTCTCGGGCCTCGGCACATCTCTCTCTGTCATTACTATCCACAACAAAGATGAGACCTATATAGAAATAAATAAACCAGTATTAGTATTATTATATTTTTAAACAAAAAAAGAGACTATTAAAAAAAAAAAAAAAACCTTGTGTGTTCTGGAAATAATGACGCCACAGTGGTCGGATTTTATCTTGACCACCAACGTCCCAAACTGTAAAACTGATGTTCTTGTACTCTACAGTCTCTACATTGAAACCTGAAGGAGAAAACAAATATATATTTTTGTAAGAATGCACAACACCGCATGCAAGTTGTTTTCCTGTCATGCGATATGGTAAACACAACGTTTGGCTCACCTATTGTGGGGATGGTCGTCACAATCTCTCCAAGTTTAAGTTTGTACAAAATAGTTGTCTTTCCTGCAGCATCCAAACCCACCATGAGTATCCTCATCTCCTTCTTCCCAAACATTTTAAAGAGTCCTGCAAACATATTCCCCATGACGGCGCAAGATGGGGAAACCACTTTCGTCCAAAAAGTAAATAAACTAAAAAAATAAAGTGTAGCCCCTCAAAATATTCTGTGGAGAAACACAAAAAGAAATGTAGTGAACATCAAATAAGTCTTATTGCTATTTTTTTCATTCAACCTTTATCTCTACATGTTAGTCTCTATTTAGCCTAGAGAACTCTACAAGAGAGACCTGTTTAGTAAAGAGACCAGTATGCTAAATCTTAGTTCAACTGGATCAGTGGTTATAGGGAAGCTACAATAAAGAACACAATGTTGTTCCTGCACAAACAGAATGAACATTTTGTCAAAACAAAGACAACCTTTTCACTACCAAGCATGGTCTTATTATATTTTATTGCCCTGCATATTAACTTGACTAGATATGAAATGGTACTAATCAAAGCCAATGTGAAGTAATTACCAGTACTAGTTCCCCATATACTGTAGTTTTATGTATTTATTTTACCAACATGTACAAGCTATGTAAGCATTTTTACCCCTTGGGGTGCTAGGAGGGTCCTTAAAATGTTTTGCACTCTGTTCTATTACTGCTACTGACTATTGCAAACTTTTGTAACCCCCCCTAAAAAATTATTTTGCCATTATAATCACACCTATAATTGTTTACAAGTTGCTGCTTCTAAATGCTGAAGACAAACTGTTCAAATTCTCTCCTGAAAAAGTTGTTTTTTTCATTAACTGAAACATTCAATTTATTTAATATTTAGTTATACCCATCTGTTTTTTCACAAGAGATGTTTCACCAATGCCAATATATGCATCACCATAAATCAATACTGATATGGATTCATATTTTTTTGGTCTTAAGCACACAAAGAAATTTAATTCCATGTTAGAAGGGTACGGTTGTTCCAAAAGTAGCACTATCTGCAGCTAACACTCGTATAACATGGAAGCTACTGGATACAAATCATTACATATTTACAGTATAAATTGCTTCCTGAAGAACATTTTGTACAGTTTTTTTCTAAGAACTCAAGTTTCGCCGATGGACCAGTTCAGCTCCTGGAAGTAGAGCTAAAAGTTGCCCAACTCAACTACGTAAACAAACACCGACGTTAGCTTAGCATTGTGCAATGCTACGAATACATTACATTTTAAACAAGTTATAATTGAATATGATTGACACATTTTTTAAAATACGTTAACTCGAACTGCTAACTCTCATATGAACTCAAAAAGTGGTATAAATAAAACATACTAGGACAGCATCGTTCGATAATTTTTTTTTTTTTTTTTTTGCCGTTTGTTCTCTGAAATAATCGCAGCCACGCAGTCAGCTATTCATCTTGAATACATATAATTTTTGTACGAATAGTCTCTTAAAGCAAATTGCAAAAAGGCTCTACTTACTTGAATAAATTAGTCTCCCTACTTAGTCGTTGAGCGTTTTCTTTCCTCAAGGCGTTTCCTCCTTTACAGGAAAATGGCTACAATTTGACACGTCAGAGTTTTCAGCTAACTTCCGGGAGCGTCAGACGGCGAGGTGTCGCCCCCTATGGTCAAGTGGAGAACTACATCCTCCTTTAATAGCATCACCGACTGCTTTGCGTTTTCCATTGGTTAGCCATAACATTACGACCACGGACAGATAAAGCGAGCAACTCTGATCACCTTATCAATACATAAATAACCATTCCCCTGGCAAAACATTGACATTTGTCAAATAGACAGTTGCATTCCACCAGTCACCTTTTTTCATTTCTCACTTTTCACCATTAGCATCCTCTACAAATAACTGCTAAGAAATGGCATAATTAACAAAACAAACTATACAACTTATGACGACATTTAGAAGGGAATGATTAGAATTTCAACATCAATTTAGTAAAAATCTACACTAAAATAAATATATATATTTTGATATATATACTGCCTGAAAAGCATTTGTTTCTTTCTTTCTTTATTTTATTGAAATTAAAAAATGTACCCTTTAACAATTTAGGCATAAACAGTAAATTAGTTTAACAGTTTTATGTTACTGATGTAAAAGGACAGCATAAAATTATGATCATTGAACGTGCATGCTGCTACCCTCTCTGGGCCTGAATTAATTTCAGAGGAGTTGAGACAAAGTATAAAACTGTTTTATAAGTTTATTATTATTATTATTATTATTATTATTAATAATAATAATAATAATAATAATAATAATCATAAAGATGGCTTTTACCACACAGTAAAAAAAAATCAGAATCTTTGATAACATGTGTGTGTGTGTGTGTGTGTGTGTGTGTATATATATATATATATATATATATATATATATAAAATGTATGTACTAATTAATGTTAAAGGAAGGAATACACAGTATGAGTCTGTCCTAGTATTGTGCTGCTGTCAATAACGTATTAACAGAAGCATAATTTTTAATGCAATTTTTTTCTTTTTAGCCATTCCCGTTTTGATTAACCAATTTTAAAATGTTTGAACTTCATAGCAGTTTAAATATACACAATACCTTAATGCAGCCTGATGATCTACACCATCATTTTCAATACTTAGATTAGTTAGGTCCTTTGAGATATTTATTTTCAAACATTTCAAATTCGCCCACCACCTCAGGCACAACGAAGCCATTAAGGAACCGTCTAACCCTGTTATTGTAGGGAAAGTTGAATTTTAACCAGGGTCAACTATGCCTGCTAACCCCAGCAGAGGGGGCAGCAGAAGGGGAGAAGGCCACAGAGGAGAACAGCAGGAGGCTGGAGGACCACACAGTGAAACCTCATAATGCCGCCTCACTCTTCAACCATAATTTGTGGTTTCGCCTCATTGAATGGCAGCAAAATTGCTTTCAGTAAATGCCTTTTTTTTTTTCCTCCAATGTGTTAAAGGCAATTATTGCAGCAAATATTTACTTTCTTGATCATTGTACCCTCTTCTGCAAAGTGGTGCTGTCTATTCAGTTTGGGTATCATTTTGCTATTGCAGTTGAAAAATGTTTTATTACGCTTGCTATTGAATAAAAACAAAATAATGCTGCCTTCTTTCTTTTAGTTTGAAGACATTGTCAACATGCAAAAATCTGTTAAAGAAGAGCGAAACAGAGCACAATGTGACCAAATGCATTATTGTATTGTTTTATTTAGATCAGACTATAATTTATGACAGGGTTGTTGTTTTTTTGCCATTTACTTGAAATCTATTCCAGTTTTTTAAAATTAATAAATATAATTTATCTTTAAACTTATATTTACATCTGAACTGGGAGATGAGTTTGAAAATCAGCTCAAGATGTAGCTGTGAAAATAAAACTGTGAACAAAATGACACTTTTGAAAAACTAAAGTCAGAGCCAGCCTGGACTCAGACATGACCATCCATCCATCCATCCATCCATCCATCCATCCATCCATCCATCCATCCATCCATCCTCTGTCTTTACCTGCTTCTTCCATTCGGATCAGTTTGTTTTTTTAAATGCATCTCATAAACTTTCAGCTGAAATTGCATAATGTCACATAAAAGTAAATGCTTATTTGTAGCACAAAATTCATTTTTGTTGACAACTTGTTGATCTGACCTCCACTGATGTCATGATGGATTTGTTTGGTTTGTGCTGCCTCAGTAAAGTGAGCTTGACTTGCACTGAAATCTTTAGGATTCACAGCAACAGCAAATACAAATTCAAAAAGAAAAAGAAAATAATAAAATAATCCATAAAATGAGATTTGAGTCATTTGTCCAACTTTAGGGTTATTTTATATTTTTAATCCCACATTATTTCCCAAATTTGGAGTAAAAAAAAAACCCTGAAATTTGATCTTAGAGTCTGGACTTTGGGTTCAAATTCATTATTTAACAATAACTTGAATATGAATTAATGCGCAGGTAAAATACCACTATCAGGCACAAATATTTCACTTTAATAATGAAAGCAAATAAAACAAATTTACAATTAAAGTTAAAATTAGCTGTCTGGGAGGGTATTTCTAACATCAGATTGTTTTTAGTTTACTTCAAATTAAAAGTTTTCTTTTAGAAATGAGAGAACATTTTGTATGTTGTCGTGCTCACATTGTGCCTGTTTGACCATTAAATATCACCAGTACAGGCTGTTCAAACCTACAGCTGGTATAAGTAGGGTTGTTAAAGGACCACTATAGATGATCAATCAAATCCAATAAGTTTTCCAGCTGGGTGGTTGAATATATTTTATAAATGATAGTCCTTTTAGGTTCCAGTGGTAACAGCTGGACTGGTGCAAACCAACAAATCACAGCAAACGAACAATGAAAAATAATAAAACCCATTAAAAGCTGTGCACTGTTTGGTCACATTTCCTGAAAACAAGCTAAAAAGAAAATTCAAAGACAAAAGTAGACCTCACATGCATAAAAAGTAAAAACTACTAAAACAGTTGTCTTAAAATATTTACAGTATATTTTCTTCTTAAATGAGCATTTTTTAGCTCTGACAAATTAAAATATATATATATATATTAAAAAGCAATACAGTATTATTACTTTAAAACCTCTATATATGGAGATTTCAGTGAAAAATAAAACACCTTTACTGGGTTGATATCACCAAATTATTCACGTACCATGTACAGTTTGGATCCATGAGGTCCCACTAAATCCACTTTTCTCCATAGGCTAACCCAGCGGTAATATCCATTTGAGGGGCTCTCTTCCTTCTTTTCGTCTTCATATCTCACTAGATCCTGACAGTTGTGATGTGTGGACAGACGACTAGAAAAAGGACAGTAGGGGGGTGTATATATCGCACAGCACCCATCTGAAAGCACACACACAAACACACAAACGCAAACAAATTTTGATGGCACCGCTGGTGTACACGCCTAACAACGATGTCCCACACATACAAAAACTCGCTCACGCAGGCGCACATGTACACTCCTTTTTTTTTTTTTTTTGGATTTATTTTTTTTTCTCAGATTTTCTCTTTATTCTTGGTAAATGTCAATCCCCAGATGCCCACCTGGGGGGCCACAGCCTCGTGGGGGTACATCAACAGTAAAACTCAAGCGGTCCAAGTAGGTCTCTCTGGAACAGAACATGTCACGTGTGTGTAGCAGCAGTAAAAAAAATGGGAACTAAACCATCAAATGTGATGTAATTTCAAATTACCTGAGTCATTTATGGCAAAACGCAATGTATATTTAGGGTTCATGAGTCTTAGAGCAAGTTGTGAATAGAAGAGGGCTGCCAAGGGGCAAAACAGGCTTTGCAGTAGGAAGTGGGTAAGGTCTCAGTAGGGGCCTGACTCCCCTCTGAGACAAGGCTTAGTAAGAATAAAAACGCACAGTAAGGGGCTTGGGAAAGCTTGTGTGTGTGTAAGTGTGAGACAGTGACATAGAAAAAGAATGCATCAATGCTGAGGTTTTAATGCTTTAGAAATAACTTCTCTGCTAGTTTTAACCACTTACACTATGTTTTACCAACTTTTTTTTAAATTAGGGGTTTGTGTTTTGGGGGTTCAGCAATCATAATGGCAATAATAGATGCACATTATGAAACGGCCCTGGGACAACCAATGGACTGCAGTGTGAGCTATACAAAGGAGTCGGTTTGGGTTAAGCAAGGCTGGAACTCGGATGGACAAGCATGGGATGCCTCCCTCTGCGTCCCATGTACTGGATTATAGGGCGGGCAAAATCCCAAAGGTGGTGTGAAGCAGGAAACAAACCGAACATTATTACAACGACCTGTATCGTTGCCATGAGAGGGTCCATGCTGGCTTCCTCCATTGGCAGCAAGTCCCACTGGGCACCCTACCCCACGCCTCTCACAGTAGGGGGCGCTAAAGAGAGAGACGGGCCGGGGCAAAAGGATAAATGCGCACCAGTGTCGCCTGCCAGTCACCTTTGTATGGCGATTGTCAGCACCCTGAAAAGGTCGTTAAGGGGATTTACATAAAATTTTGCACTCCGCCCTGAATACACACAGAATTGTTCACGACTGCGTAGTATTTTGACATTAAAGAATAAAGGGAATTCATTTGAGGTATAGCAGTTTTATCTGATTGCTGGTAACAATTTTAAATGCATATGAAAAGTTGAACTTAGACAGCATCAAACGAGCCCGAAGACTGGTCTTAGTCCTCTGACTTCAAATTATTTATCTTTTTTTTTTTAATGTATTTGTGAGCTTTTCATTCGTATCGGGAACTTTCTATGTAGAGTCCAATGGTGGAGATGTTGTGAGACATCCGTGACAGATGGTTAAGACAAGCTCCTAGAAAACGTACTTCCTCAGAATGAACATGGGCCCCTTGGGTTCGGGAGGGGCCCTGTGTTAGAGTGGGAACTGCTCGGATATGGGTAAACTGGCAAGGTGTGAGGGTACACATCGATCTAAACGTCCATGCCAGAGAACTGGATTTCCTGAAGGATGACTAAGTTGGACGTGAGGTTACCATGGTCGATTTCTTCAGGTTTCTAGTATCCTCTCATGGCCTACATTTAGCCATATATCATAGGGTATGAACTAAAAGGCCATTTTGTTTGTTGCATATGCTGCTCTTTCTTTGAAACTTGCATTAGGCGTGCACATTGGCTGTGATGACGGGCCACTTCAAGATGAAACAATAAAGAGGATAAAGGCGTTTCTTTGAAAGACTTTCTTGTCTGCCTCAGTGGGTTGGTTTGAAGTCGATTCATGTTTGCTTTGTATACAAGTTTTTAAAGCTTGTCCCACCCTGTTGGCTGTTTTAATCCAACTATATCCCAATAAAGAAGGCATCAAAGATTACAGTATGAACCTGTTGTACTATGGGGTTGATGACTGGTTTGAATGATCAGCAGTAAATTAAAATGTGTCATTGCAAAGGAGCCATCATCAAATCTGAATTTTGGGGAGTTTTCTCTCATCATAGTTGTGCTAAATTCTGTGTGACACTATCCCAGCTTGCTATATCAACTTTTTGGCATACGAGACATAGAGAATTTGATTTTGAGCATCCCCTTTGGCTCTTTTAGATGCCTCACAGTGACAGACCTAACATGCTCCCAAACTTGTCCAAGTACCGGTAGTGTTTTTATTGCAACTGACAACATATCTGCCTCAGTCATGTAAGCCCCTTGTAGATGATCCTTACCTGCCTGAAAAATTGGAGGTGTTTTGAACACTGAAGCTCAGACCCTGCACTGTGCAATCACAGTTAACACACATCTTTTCAAAAGAATGCATTCTTTTTCAATGCTGCGTATTTCATTCATTCTGCAAGTAATGAATCTACCATCAGTTTGGTGTAAGTTTGATCATGTAGTTTTGCATGCATGTGCGTGTGTGTTTGCATTTTTGTGGGAGTGTGCGTTTTGTTTGCGTGTTTGGCGTGTGTGTCTCTTTCAATGGCGCACCTGTCTGCCTTGAGGCTGGAAAGATACGGTCTCTCATTTCTCTGGCACTCGTAATGCATTAGAAGGCTTGTCATTGTGCTTTACCTAAGGTCCCTGACAAGCTATTTGACACTCTTGACAGGGTCAGAGGTGTCAACCTGCTCAGACTGACAGTGAGATGGACGCACGAGGGCACGGGCAAATGAGGCCTCTGTCCGAGTCAGCTGCAAATTGTTGCCTTGGGGCACGTTGCTGCTTCGCCAAGTCCGGATGCAGTCGTGTTTGATGCATAGATGGAGAAGAGGATAAAAGTGGTGCAGGTTTTGCCAAATTTAAACCTAAATCATTTATATCTGGTTTGACTTCTTTGGTGTCACCACAGTTTACGACCTTCTCTCATATGCTTCCAGAACAAATATGGAGACATACAACAGACAGAATAATGATTATATGACCAAAGTACGTCATAATTAGCTGGATCTATCAAAGGAAGTGTACAGTTTGTGTTCACTTGCATGTAAAGATGCGTAGAACTCCAGGCTTGTTAAGAACCACAAAATGGCAAACAATCTAGCTGAATCTGCACAAGATGGAAACAATGGCACAATGCATTCTGAAGTCCTAAATCCTTGTTAAGACCCTCCATCTTTCAAACTAAACTGGATCACACCAAGAATCTCCTATCCCTTTATCCTGGTTAGATCCTCTAATCCCTCAGCCATTTTCCATTCTTTCCCTTTTGCTCATTTCAAATGGCAGCTGTTTGGTTCTGCGGCACAGGAACGTTGAGAATTTGTCCTCTTAGCGAAGAAAAGTAACCATACTGAGAAAAAGGAAGAACAGCTTGACAGAGCCAGGAATGCTATGGATCTCCTTAAGTCCCGTAATGAGATGTTTTCTCTGCTTGGAGCTTGTATTGACATTGAGACTATTTATTTCCCCAAAGTAATAGATTGAGAGAATAATATGTAGGGGTGGGAAAGACAACACAAAGTGATTTAAGTCACAAGGTAGCCAAAGTTTTGGTGCCTCTCTCTGTGTGACATGTGAGTCTTAATATTGATCTTTTGAACAAATGTGAAACATTTTATTCAAATGTTAAAAACAAACCTGGTTCCATAAATACATGTAGCCAGCAAATGTTGACATGTAAAAAAAAAAAAATATGACTAGAGATGTATGAAACTTCCTGGAGGCTTGAGACCTTCCAATTAGAGACTAATGTCATCTATATTAACCCCTCACCCCCCTCACTCACTTGGCTTTATAGAGGGAAGGACAAGGGGGTTAGGGTTGCCTCAATAAAAACAGCACTAAAAAGCAATTACAGTGCTGTGAAGAATGGGACTTGTCAGTAATTTGCTGTCTAAAACCAAGGAGATTGCAGGTCTGGGGCCGACAGGAATTCTGAGCCTGCAATGCAGTGTGGGAAAAGCAGTGGGAAGGCAAGCACCACCCTTTGTGAGGTAATTACTGGAACTACCAGAGGCCAGCGCCAGTCCCTGCTAATGATAACCCCTCTCCTCGCCTCGGCTAGTCACCTTGTAATTGATATACACAATCTCACTGACTCAGTTCAGGGTGACACAGACTGATTTGGACATACTAGGGATTGTCTTTTAAAGACGATCTGGAGAATCAAAACACAACTGTTAGGTTGCAAATGATCTTAATAATCAAATAATGTGTTCTCAGCATATCGATAACTGAATTACGGAGGGATAGGGTCAGACACAAGACATGCAAATACAACGGATGTTCTAAGCATTTGTTGTTTTTGTGTTAAATAATTTACACGTCACAGTTTCATACTTATCACAGCAGCTACTTTTTTTCTGAAAATACTAAACAATAAAAGCAGCTTTGTTGTAATAGATGGGTTTAATTCATGTCACATCCTGTTTCAAGTTGATTCTTTTCTTTGCATCATTTGTTTTATTAACCACCCTCCAGAACTTTGGATACTAAATTTGGCTCATTATTTTCAACCACTTATTTAGTTCAAGCTTTTTTTATGCTTTTTTCAAAGGCTATTCAGTTCACAAAAACAATATTCTAATATGACACGAACCCTTTAGGCACCTGGTTCAGCTATTTACAGCTGCAAGATGAGCAGGTAGTCCTATTTTCTTCCTAATACAAAACAATTTAAACTTTGTTTCAAGGGAAAATAATACAATTCTAGTAGAAAACGTGTGTTTGGAGGTGCACGCTTTGTGAATTTGATGCACCTGCATATTTTAATTCGTTCAGATGAGTGAGAATAGAGTAAGTAAAACAGAAGAAGAAAAAAAGTATAAATCTAATTTTGCTTTGATCATCTTTCAGGTGATGTCTCAATAAAACAAACGTGGCACAACCACAATCGTGCTGCTGTTCGGTGTATTTATTATTATTTTTTTACTATTAGTGCCGAGCGTATTTTTAGTTAACGATTTTCTTTGTTCATATTATTACTGTTTTTCTTTTACATTTTATACTTTTGTTGGATGTAACTGGAACCCTGTGTACACAATTTCGTTCTATCACCTGTACCACATGTGGTGCGTATGACAAATAAAGAACCTTGAATCCTTGAATTGTTGAATCACATGTTGGGCCCAGGCGACAGTGAGGGCTGCCATGTTTCTGTGATTAACTGAATGTGTTGTAAGAGCCTGCTTTTATAAAATAAATGAAAATAATAAAAATATATATATATATTAAAAAAATGCATGTTTGAAATGGCCACATATGACAATTAAACTGTGATTCTGATCCTTCCCGCTGTATCACTCAGAGCTACAGAGACATAAAAGATGACCAGTGATTAATCATGTCTGTCTCCTCCTCCTTCGCCTCCTCCTCCTCCTCCTCCTCCTTCGCCTCCTCCTCCTCCTCCTCTCTGCAGCCCACTGCAGGATGACCCCTCATCAACCTTCCAGCCTCGGCTCCTCATCAGCGGCTCCTCTGACAAACCAAACTGAAAAATCAGCATCACTTTCAACTATGCACACCTTTAGGAGCATCAAGTGCATTAGTATGCCTCCCATACCCCCCCACCCTTCCCCTTTGTCATCACCCCAGCTTGACTGATGCTCTTGTAAGTACGAAGGTGGCAAAATTCCTTTGTTGGTCTCGACAATACAATCAGGCACTTCAAAAGAGGATAAGGCTGCTTTACAGGTGTCACGTCTCTACTTTTGATGGTTCGCCTCTTTAGAAATCTTTCAGATAACGATTTATCCTCATTCACGACACGTACCGTGCTTGGGGGGTCTTAAAAGAGACGATCTTCTGCTTTGATTGATGCAGATGTTCTGATTTAAAGACACAAACAAGATTTTATTAGTTTTGTACTTTTGAGTCAGTGTCAAAAACTAGAAAAACACATTAGTGAAACATTAGATGAAATTTGGGGGGGATGATGAAATGTGAAATAAGATAACTTTTAGGTTAAATAAATGAGAATCTAACATAAGAGCTTTGTATGTAGGTGGATTGACAAAAGTTAAATCACTGATTTCTGCTTTTCAAGTCGGTGTTCATTAATCATATCCTACACATGACTATTTCTGTTCCACATCTGGATCCAGTGGAGTGCACAGGGAGTAAAACGATGCTTTGAAACCAACAGGAGTGATCTGACTTTAGACAGAAGAACGCATTGACATCAAAAGACAGGCTTCAAAGTCAGTTACATAATGAAGCGCCCACACGCTGCACTTGTCTCTGTGGTTCGAGTTTGTCCTGTCACCTTTGGAGGGTATGACCTACAAAAAAAAAGGCTTTGAGACACATTCTTTTATACTGCAGTCAGAATAAAAAAAATAGTTTGAGATGTTTACTTTCGACGTTTTATCTTTTTTTATAAATTCAAAATGGTCTTTAAATGTTTACACTGATATTCAACTAAGCTCTTATTCTATCAATCATACAATTAACTTAATTATGGTGGCCCTGAGGTGTAAATGAACAACATTTGAAAAAAAAAAACAGAATTACATTAAGCCATAGTGGAAGTGGTCGAAGCCGAAGTGGCCGAAGTGGCCAAAGCAGAAGTGGCCAAAGCAGAAGTGGCCAAAGCGGAAGTGGCCAAAGCAGAAGTGGCCAAAGCAGAAGTGGCCGGAATCACATTTGAAAAAATGTAATTAAGGTAATTTAGTTTTTAATTCTGTTTTTTCAAATGTGATTCTGGCCACTTCTGCTTTGGGCAATTCCACTTCAGCCACTTCCACTTTAGCTTAATGTAATTCCATTTTTTCAATTGTCATTCTGGCCACTTTCGCTTTGGCCGCTTCGGCTACTTCATCTTCGGCTACTTCCGCTTCAGCCACTTCTGCTTTCGCTTAATGTAATTCAGTTTTTTTTCAAATGTGATTCTGTTTTTTCAAATGTGATTCTGATTTTTCAAATGTGATTCAGTTTTTTCAAATGTGATTCCGGCTACTTCCGCTTTGACCACTTTTGCTTTGGCTTAATGTAATTCCATTTTTTTCAAATGTTGTTGTGTTTTTTTCTAATTTAATTTAGTTTTTTTGAAATGTAATTCCGTTTTTTTTTCCAAATGTTGTTCATTTACACCTCAGGGCCACCGTAGTCATCGTTTCAGCCTGTATGTTTTGATCTCTGTGATGTTTCTTGTTGGAACTTCAAAAGGATTTGGAGAGAAACAGACTCGGACTGGAACCAGAGTGTGACTTCGGTGGGATTATTTGCATTGTGTGACGTGAGTGTGGCACCACTTTACAGAACATAAATCGCTGTAGTCTGTCTTGCGACAGGTGGATTTTTTTTAAATGCATACAGAGGTCTCTAGTGAGTGTCGGTGTTAAACTCGAGAAATAAAATAATAAAAGACACATTGCAATTCAGGCTATTGTTCCCCATTTATATGGTTATTGGGCTGTGCCACTTGTCAGGTCGCATCAAAGTCCTCACAGTCAGGACACCCCTTCTCCCAGCGGAGTCGCCTCAGCCTCCTCTGGCAACTACCTGCGAACAATGTTCATCTCACATGGGTGACAAAAGCTGCAGCAGGACGGTCTGACTGAAGGGCCCATTTCCTTCACCTCTACACCAAATCTGCTTGGAGCAGTTCCTACACCAGAAGTTTTCAGGTTGTCATCAAATGTGTGCCCAAGGATTTACCCATAGGGTAAACTATGACAGACAGCTTTAAGCATTGATGTGGGGATGTGCAGATAAATGAGTCCACATGAGGGGTACCTCTTTCATAGTGTTTCCACTCTGGAGGCCGTGTATCAACCTTTCTGAGCGATAAGGGGGTTAGATAGCAGTGAGACCTGGCCTCTGGTGGTGACTGTGTTGCATGACTCAAAGACTGTCAGGGGTCCAGAGGCAGGGCTGAAGCACTGGTGGGCTCTATTCACACTCTGGCTCTAATCTGTCCTGAGATCAGGTGTTTCTCTTCCACAAAGCTGCATCTTTTTTTAAACTCTCACTGCTAAGACTGTTCCGTTAATTTGGTTTTCAACACACAGCTGGCTCCTTCATTGGTCAAAGGAGTGAAATTATTAGTTCAGCCAGTGATGTAGTCTACGTGATATGCGGGCAATCGAAGTATGCCCACTAGTAAAGCTTAAGAACCCGCTTAAAAGTGCTTAATGATACATGATATATACATGACATATCATTAGGCATGCGTCATTGATATGGTAAACGGCAGTTAAATGATTCTGTAGCAATCTCTCTGTATGCAGCACTTGTTTATTACATTTGCTTATCCAGCAAATTATTGTATAATTCTGTACTTACATAATCCTTGAACATGTTTTGCTTTGATACTGTTTTATAAATTCTATAACATGTTTTTAATACCAAGCCAACGGTTGTACAAAGTTTGTTGTGCATTTATTCAAATATATGAGCATCAGAGAAATTTGGAAATGTTCTATACGCTTAAAAATCAAAATAAATTGATGATTACATTGTACTAACAGGTGTACATTGATTTCTAAGCACAGTATACCCACTATAAAAATGTAGACTCCACCACTGAGTTCAACCTTATTTCCAATCATTTTAGCCATGAGAACACCATGACTCGTGTTTGTGTGTGGCTCAGTGATGGGCTTGCGACCTGTTCAGGGTGTGCCCCGCTTCCTCGTGATGACTGCTGGAGATAGGCACCAGCTCTTCACGACCCGCAAAGAAAATAGATAAATAGATGGATGTTTATGTGCTATTTGTGAGCTCATGACTGGCATTTCACTCATCAACAAAGTTTGTGACGAAATTCTTCTTTTTGTGTAAAGAAATTAAAAATATCTGCAAGTTTAGATAATTCTTTGAAAAAAAATCTAAATTTTTTTGATGGTCAAAAATAACAGCTATTGTGTCAAAGGCTTTTCCTCCTTGTGTCATTGAGATCACTGAAGTCTGGGAGAAAACAAATTAGATTGGGCAAACATGGCTTCATACCATTTGGTAGCGAGGCAAAGGGGCGTCCAAGTCGAGCTGGAAAGAACAAAGCTCTTCCAAGAGACCATGTTTTCTGTGTATGATTCTGATCTGAACGTTTTATTGTTTGTTCCCTAGTAGACAGCTAGATCTTGCCTCGTGCATTTGTGTGGTTTGAAATTTGCAAAGATCCATACATTTTAATACATGCAAGTTTATCAAAGCATTAATGTATGAAGCATGGTACGAAGTGACTGTGACTGATGCTGCTTTTTGTGGTGCAGGCACATCGTTTGGTAAAGTTAGATGAAATGCAGCAAGCCTTGACTCAGAAAGCTGCACTATGTTGCAGCATCTCCAGGTTTGATGCTGTGCATGCGCTTGAGATTGTTAAATTACATGTTTGGGTTTAATAAATGTGGTGCATATTTACAAATTGATTACACATTTGACTGTTTGCAGCACCTAAAGTGACGATTTGGACCTTTTGACGTGGAGTCAAAGATATGACAGTTAATATCTTACCTGTTGTAGATATTTCCTCTGCTCACACAGACATGTTCGTGCTGCTGCTCTGCATATTGTTTTACACTATTAGTGCTTAACGCATTTTTATTTAATGTTTTTTTTAGTTCATATCTTAGATCTTAGTAATGATTTTCTTTTACATTTTATACTTTTGTTGGATGTAACTGGGACCCTGTGTACACAATTTTGTTCCACCTCATGTACCACATGTGGTGCGTATGATAAATAGCCTTGAATCTCTTTGAATGGTCTCAGTTTGAGCAAAATAAAAGAGTTTAAGTTTATCAAAACCAAGACGCTAACAGCTGGTGAGTTCAGGTGGATTTGTTTGGGCCATGTTGACACGTAAATAACAGAAAGTGGGATTTGGCATACTTAAACAACTTCAGTGTTATCTCAATAATGCGTGCAATTTTTAATTTTTAAACCTTTATTTTGCTGTTAAATATATATTACTTGATAGAAAGACTGAGATATTTGACAGCTTGTAGCTATTTTCAAATAATCATATATCCATCTATATAATCTTATATTTATATGCGAGTAACCTTGCAATGAGAAATTGGCATTAAAAAAAAGTTCAGATTTATGTTTTTTATGGCATAAATCCACTTTGGCCTTTGTCCCTCCTCAGATTAGTGGTTACAAATAACTCTTGTCAAACTTTAACTCTTTTTCCTCCAAACTGAGATTGTTTAGAAATGGTAAATGGTAAATGGACTGTACTTATTTATCGCCTTTCTATCTAATCAAGATGCTCAAAGCGAAAGCTATCTACAACAGGTAAAATACTCCTCATTCATAATTTTTCCATAGAACCTCACTTCAAAATGTCTGAAACATCACTTTAAAGTCTGTGTTAGTTTCCAAATTAACCTCTGTTTTTCTTGTCACCTAACATTCTCATGAAATGAGTTAAAACAAAATATTAAATCATAGAAACTTTGCTCCATAGTTTGAGTTTTCATCAAAGTTTTCACTGCTGTGTTGCTACATTTTATTAATATGTAAGGCATTAATATTATCTTATTATTCTTTATTATTAGTTTTCATGCTAATCTTTGTATTTGGTTTTCATTGCGTTTGGTGTTTCTTCCTTTTTGTTTCTAACTCAAATTTCAAATTTGCATATTTGATGGGACTGTTTGGCTCAACTGGACCAGTCAGACTCTATACATTCTTTGTACCGCTTATTAAATGCACAAGTCATATAGTTTTTGTTTCTTTGTTTTATTTTTATGTTACAGAGTTAGCTTTTAGAAATCTATTACAGGCAGTAGGATGAACAAAATCTGTCAGTGATAACAAAGAGATGAGGTAAAAAGGCTACAGAGTGACAAGTCACAACACTGCTTAAAAAAAAAAAACATATTTCTGCAAATATATAATTTTTACTCACTAATATTTACATTACATGAAATAAATAATTATAAAAAAAACCATCAAATTTTAAAAACTCATAAAATTTGAGAGCTACTTTGTACAAAACTTTGGATTTAAAGGCAAAAAATATGAGAAAAGAACCACGTGTCCACTCACATTTAAAGTAAATCGATGCTAGAACAGATCCAGGTTCTGCTGCTGCTGGTCATTAAAGATGACTTAAAAATGAAACTGGTTGGAGTTGTTTATTGATAATTTCAGTCCTGTTATAGGTGGGCATTGAGACCTAAATGCCTGAGACATACATTACACCGGCTGTAAACAGAAACTTTACACAGCTGAGACCATCAGTGGAATAGTATCTTTCTGCCTTTGCAGTCAATAGACCTTTCAAAAAATAAATATTTTTCAGTAGTTCTCAAATTAAAAAAATAAAAGCATGAATAATCCTTTGCCCTACAGATGCCCTGAGGTGCAAAAACACAAGATTGGACAAAACTGAGCAACAAAACTAAAAAATGCACAAAGGTTTTCAGCAACCACAACAATAAAACAAAACCGATTATTATTTTTTTCATATAAAACACAACTTAGACAACAAATTTGACAAAACATAAAAAAAAAAAAAACTGAAATAATCTAAATCGCATAAAACATTTTTTTGTGAAATGTCACACACACACACAAGCAAACAAAAACTAAATTCTTGACATGGTTTTACTATTACTTTGTTGTACTAACTCCTGCTATTTGTTAGTACCGGTATTTGCCCGGTCTTGCGTTGGTTTGTCCATCTAGGCACTACTGTCTCAACACACTCATACACAAACAAAAGAAATAATGAAAAAAATAAAAACCATAAATCTCTATTTTACCCTATTTGGTTAAATGGGAGTTACTTTATGCAAGAATTTGTCAAACTTCACTTTTTTCTTTTAAATCAAACTACGTCTTTCACAGAAAGAATCAATACATGCAAAGAATGTACATATACAAAGATATACTCTATGTGAGGACCTAAACAGAAACACACAATATTTTAGCAGCATTTAAATAAGGGAAGTATTAATAGCTTCAGTGATGCTGCTCTTTGTTTAGTTTGGAGAAAGAGGAAGCCACAGCCCACGATCATTCCATACGCAGGTTTTGGTTATTATTTTACTGCAACTGCAAACGGAACTGCATTAAATACATCGTATTACTTGCATCGTTGCCATTTTTGACTTATCTTAGCAGAGTATCCCTCTGTGTCTAGAGTTAACAACTAGATGGAGTGAAAGTCCTTTTTATAAATAGGTTTTCCCCCCACACCAAGTCTCGTGATAATACTGTCTAAAACAAGAAGAACATGCTTCATATTTTTCATCAAGATACAAACGAAGTGCTGACCTTCACAGACACTTCTCTTTTCACTTCTTTGGTCATAAATCTCAATGTTGCGTCATTGCTCTGTATATCAAAAAGCGGTTTTAGGTATTTCCAGGTGATTGGGGAAATGCACAGCCTGCATATTAAAGTTTTGTTGTGGCTACTCTTGAATAAAGTTAGTAATTTAAAGGAGATATCTTGTTAGCTTAAGCGTGTGAGAATATGTAAACACTTTACAGTAAAAAAAAAAAAAAAACTACATTCACTCAGGTGCAAGTGCATTCTTACCCAAGGATCAATAACACTATAAAACCCAATCACACAATGCTCATGTTAGTTTTCAAGAGAGGCAAAAACATACTAATAACATCAAGGAGGCCAATGCATGCTGTTGCATGTCTGATCATGTATGTTGCTTCAGAATCTTTTCGTGGCAAAACCGAGCAGTGATTAGAAATGTTCGTTTTCAGTTAAACGTCATTTTTCTCCTTCGCTCCACAGACTTGAACGCATCAGCAAAACGTTAACTACCAACGGCAGAAAGAAAACACCAATATGGTGTTTTTTTTTTTTTTTTTTAGCCAACCGTTCTCTGTCCCATTGTTGCTCGTCACCAAAGTCAATCACAGTTCAGGAATGATGCTTTCAGATAGCGGTTACAACTGTTTCAGTTGATTTAGGCAGAGTCACCCCTTTGTAGCATCCCAGAACACAAAGCTGTGCGTGTTTACGGAAAGGTCTGACCATACACACCTCTCATAGTTAAAAAAAACTTTATTTGTTCCGCTTTTCCATGTCCTCTGAGGAGAATGGCTGAGACCCTCCACGTCTCTACTTGCAGGTGTGCACGTCGTAGACTCTCAGACACTCCTGACAGTGGACGTAGCAACACCAGTGAAAAATACAGTGGCACTTCTCCTTTCTCTTCTCAGTCCGGGTGTTGTGGCCTCGGCCACAGCACAGCAGGTCGCACCCGTCTATGCCGTGGGACGTCAGGTTGCAGATGCGATCCCGAGTACCGAAGGAACCAGTCTCGGGATTGGGATCACAAAAATTCGGCGAGCTTTCATAATAAACCAGATCGCGCTCTGTGGGGGGTTTGAAGTAGTTGTACTTGGGTCTCAACGTCTCCACCCAGCCTCGAGACTCCTTGTGTTTCTCCACCACCATTTCCGAAGCGCTGTCATACTTATCCTTCATGTAGTCACCGATAGCTCGAAAGTCAGGCTGAGACCACCAGCATGTCTTGACTTCGCAGCTCCCCGAGAGCCCGTGGCACTTGCACTTCAGAAACATGTTGTCGTTGAGAGACTGTTGGTGTAGAAAAGGAAGTGTTACTAAAATATTTGAGAGTAGTATTACCGTGGCCAAACAAGTAATCAAATTACTCTCAAGACTGACCATTCTTCCTGCCTCGTTGTTGTGGCGGTTCATTGCCGAGCGTGCATCTGGCCGATTCTCTCTCGCATCTGCAAACTCCCGGGACACCATGCTTCCAAATTCGACATCCTCGCTGCAGCCACCCCACTTCCAGCCCTCACCAGGGGGGCCCTTATGCCGTGTGTCACATCCACAGATGGTGGCTGAACCGTCAGCACAAGCACGGGTCACCGCAAAGGCGACTCCCGCTGAGGCAATAGCGTGAACAAAAGCTGACTCTCGAGTGGCTGGAAAGAGAATCACAGTGATTTGTTTATGATTCAAAAAAGACATTCAGCAGGAAAACACTGCAGTTAATAGGGAGACCAAGTGAATGGTTGGTTAACGAATTAGGCCAATTTTTGAAACAATCAGCACTGCTAACTTCTGAATATAGTAATTAAAATAAGAGGACATTTTTGGAAATTTAACTGTTGAAGCACTTGATAAAACACAGTTTTTATCAGTGTGTTTTCCTTTGGTCCACATGTACCTTTCAAAGCCGAAGACGTTTTTTAGTACATCAGAACCCCAGAATGTCATAATACTTCTTTTTTTTTAAATCTAAGCATAACTGTAAAACTTAATGTTTATTTTCCAGAATCTTATGCATTTCATTATTTAATAGGAGATTCTCACTTTTAGAATTTTACTTTTGTAGTCGTATGCCTCTTTCACAAAACAGCTCAATAATATAGCCACGTAAATGAGGCAATCTTATTGCAGCCTCTGGCCATTACAAAAATAACCAATAAAACTGGTTGAGAATGAAGCCAGCATTGCAAAACCAGTGAAGTTTTGTTGATATGAAGCGCTACACACACACACACAAAAAATGTTTGGACCTCTCCCTTTCCCATGGCATCATTGGCACATCTCTCATTTAATCAGTAATGCTGGCTTAAGCATCGCAGCTCTATCATTACCTTTCTTGACGGCTCAGAGACATAACAGGAGCAAGTTGACTTCAAGTCTTCATGCTGCCTTGATTCATTCAGAAATCACATTGAGACAGTGATGATGCATCTCAAGCCTGTCTTGAAGTGATTTATAAAAGGAGCAAGAAATAGACCTCAATAAACTGTGGCACAATTAAGAATGTTTCCTGATGTACATCAAAAACATCAGTGTTACATCTCCAGCGATCCTTAGACCCTTTCACAAAACATTTTCAAGCTGGAACTGAAGTATCTTGCATGATTTATGTGATGACCAAGGTAGCTCAGAGGGTTGAAGTCAACCTGCCTTTGTTAGGCCTCTGAGCCAGAAAGGTAGGTAGTCACAGGATTAAGTTGGCTATAGGTAAAGTGGGAGATTGAACAAGCGGTGCTTCATTCTAATGGAGTTCATGTTCACAATGCTGGCTTCTTTTGTGCAAGCATACATGGCTGTGGGACATGGCCCATGTTGAAAATGTACAGAAGGATGTGTCTTTGTCTCCATATCAAAATCTGAATCATTTTGAAAAAAAGTCCTTTTTGTTTGAACACCTTAATTGTTTATGTTAAACTGTTGTATTACTGCGTCTAAAACAAACAAAGCAGCTCCATAAATCAACCATCAGCTGCCCTGATCTCTCAAGACTGGCATTGACATGAACCACTGAAAAACTCCAGTTGGTTATAGGTCACTATCTTAAGGTAGTCTTATCTTTTGTTGTTTTTAATGTCATTACATTAGCTGACTTTACTGGTTCAGCGTCACATATTGTTGGGTTCGAGTTTATTATGTGTACAGTATGCCAATGTGTCTTGATACGTAGGTTCATTTAACCCAGACATCAATGGTCCTGTCTCTAAATAAGACCAGCAAGGTCTGTGTGTCTCTGTTTGACATAGCTAAGTGATGAGTCAGAGGGATCAGGATCTTCCACAGAGATGAGAGGAAAAGACGGGCCTGACAGACCTATACTTACGAGACTCAATTAAGCTTTTGAAAGGTTAGGAAACAGCCTCACGCCGAGGGGACAGTGCATATGCAGCTACATCATTAGTGACCAGATACAGTTTGTCTGAAAGAAGGCGTGTATGCACATTTGAAAAGCAAGATTTTTCTTGTTTGTTGTCAGCTGCTTTAACGGGATTCTTTTGCATCATGACTGAATGTGATCAAGTGTTCTTGCACAACCACAGGAAAAGACAAACAGAAGGCAGCAAAACACATTATGTGCAAGTTCAAAACAAACAAAAAAAAATACATTGAATGGAGAGATATACAGAGAAGATCAGGACTGTGTGTGCACATGCGTAGGAGTGTGTGAGAGAAGCAGTGCCTAAAGAACAAAAAGGAAAAGAAGGTAGGTGTATAAACCTGAAGGGAGCAGGAGCTCCTCCCTGACAGCAGGTTCCAACCAGTTTGAGGACTAAAGCGCATTAAAAAACTGATGCAAGTGAAAAAGGTCTAATGGTATCCTCCACCACCCGCCCACTCCTACTGCATGGAAGCAATTAGTAACATTCATAACAAATCTAAACATCTGCTCTCGCTCTTTGATGGCCACAATCTGCAATGGACGAAGTTCATCTCATTAGAAAACGTTAATTTTTTTCCTGCAAAAGAACTTTAATAACAAAACAAAACAAAAAAAATGCATATACATAACACAAGAAAACCCAGAATGCAACACCTTAAACTGACTCAAACTAAGATTCTTCATTTTCAATCTGTGATCTACAAGTGTTGTTTTGTGACTATAGTTTAAAAAGCTGTATTAGAAGAGCGTTGATGGAAAACGACAGAGGGTCAAATAAAAAAAGATCTTGTAAGGAGATTTTCAAAGTCAAAGATTTTGTGATTTTTTTTTAAATTTTTTAGAAAGATTCTCGATTTTTTAAAAATAAAAAATAAGGTCTGTTTAAAAAAGAGACAACTTAATCTTTGTACATTTAATGCAAAGATTATCGCTGATACTGTTGATGCTGATGCTGTTACACAAGAGCAACTCTTATTGACAGCGCAGATATATCACCTTTTGCTCCAGCACACAGCTTTGAGTTCATGAACTCTTCCCCCCCACACACATTTAACTCTGTCCAAATTACTTACATCAAATATACGTAATGGTACATGAGTCGCATGATGTATAAATAGCCTGACATTATATAGTAAATAAGGCCAAATCATGTTTAAGAGAGGAATTTACAGCAAAAACAAACAAAAAAAAAATCATTGAATGAAAATCACAAAATTGTCAACATCTGTTTACTTTTTAAATTAGGTGTCATTTGTATTAACATATTGTACACGCATATACAGTATATTAGTGTTCACTTTACCTGGAGGTCTCACCTTTCACATAAGTTCAACAACTTTTTTTTTTTGTTTTACGACCAATTTAGAGACACTTCTCATGGGACAATGCTTTGCCAGATCCCGGCAGGCCAAGTGGTCCCTGCAACCTGCTGGGGGGTTGAATCCCCCATTGTGCTGTCACAGTCACGCTGTGTTAGTCCCACAATAGACCCAGATATTTTATATGAAATTTGCCCCGGCTAGTGATTAGTGGGGACCAAGTTAAGTCATAGCAACAGAGAACTATGCATTGGCTGGACCCCGCTTGTCGCAGACAGGGAAATCCTATTCACATGCTTTAATAAAACAATCTAAAGGGCGTGTGAATGGGGAAAAGCACTTTTTCTCCTGCTTAATCTCGTGGTTGAGGAGATATTGTGCTCGGAGCAGCGCCCAGCGGGGAATGGGGCTAAGGTCCCCCCATCAACTCCATTTACTACACCCCTTCTTTCTTTCTTGCCCAGAGTTAATGATATACTGATGCGCCAGTTTCCCTCCCCCAGCATGATGAGACATACGTCCCATGAAAAGCTGAGACCTTTTAGCTCATCCTAAGTAGTTACACTTTCTCATCCTGCGGTCATAGGTCGTAACCCACATCTCCTGATGTCTTCCTGGTTGGCTTTGGTGGAATTTGTTGATTTAGGTTTTGTTTCCTGTGAAGCTGCTACCGACAGGAAATGGAGGAGCTAGCACAGCATGGCTCCATGTGAGTTACACAATGAGACAATCTTATTTTAGTTGAGTCATTTCAATATGGTTGTGCATATACAGAACAAAAAACAGTAGCTCCGTTAGCATTATTGTTGCAAAGCTGCAATGACTAAAAACCGGAGTGCAAATAAGCCCGTATGGTGGGTGTTCTGTGAATAACCAGAAAGTTGAAACAGCCCTGGTATCGGCTGTGTGGACACCTGCGCAGCTTTCTGTTGCCTTTCATCACGGGCAGATTCCAGCGGTGCATGTTTTGACACTTTAGTTAATGTAAATTAATGAGTGCTGACGCAGACATAGCCTGCAGGCAGGGCTCGTGATTTAGGGTGTGGCGAGTGATAGAAACTTTGAGGTTTAGAGCACATCTGCAGGGGTAGGGAAGCATGAACAAGTCCGTTTTAAGAGCAGGAGGTGCTTTTGCTCGTCACGACTGTTTGCGTGTGGTCACATTGAGCACGAGCTTGCGTTGCTAACTAAAGTTGATTTCCATAAGAAGAATCATTTAATGTTCTTCACAGAGATGAGCTGGCAGTGATCTAACTTTGAGTGACCTAAAAATGTCCTTTTTTTTTAACCACTAGCCAACAAAAAGGCAAGGGGAAACAATCTGAATAAAAGACAAACAGACAGAAATGGGGACAATGGTGACAAACACCAGCATCAATCAAATCCAATAAAATGGAAGCCCTCTTCTAATAATCCTTATCAAAGGCCTGTGAGGTCCTGAACCACCCTCCATGGCCTCTGACAAAGACACTTAATCCAGCCACTTTGACCTCTCACATTATTAAGGGCCAGAGTGACCTTAATCCAATCAAAATGATTTACTGAAGCCCAGTAGCTGCCTTCTCTCTTTCCAGTTAGTACCCCTGTAATTTAGGACTGGGAGGGGAAGCAATGGGAAATTATGTGGTGGCATTTCACAGCACAATGGGGCTGGGACTGAGGACCCCTGTCGTTAGCCACCTACTTCAGTTCAAGTCTCTTCTATCAATCGGCTCAAGAGTTTATTAAAAGCAATTGGCCTAAGTGACCTCTAAGCCCCCTCATTTGCATCACTCTTCAGAAAAAGAGGTTTAGATCTTTAACCTACGAATATAAGCTACTGTGCAACACTCAGTACCAACTTTAAAGCTCACTTCAGAAAGCAGAAATACAGAAGAGGAAACCATAAAACAAATAAATTACTTCTGTTACGAAAGATTAAAGCAGTTAAAATGTTCAATATTAGGATGGTTAGCTTAGTGCAAACACTAAACAGGTAATAGACTCGGTCTTGCTGCGTCTAAATATGACAAAAAAGTGATTTTTAAAATGTGGCTTAAAAAAAAAAGTGCATTATTTTCAAAATGGGGTTACACTGGATGTAAAAAAAAAAAGTAATTTGGTTGCTAAAAGCCTGAACAAGAAGACACAAACAAAACTAGTAATCAATAGATGTTCACCTTTAACCGATTTTAACTTTCGGAGTCAATTTATTTCAAGATAGCCGTCACAGCTAGTCAACCTAAGCAAACACAAAAGTTGTATAACTCAGTCAGTTTGACAGATATTGAGCTTAATTTAGTGTGGCAGTACCTGAGAGTTATCCACATCCAACACTTTGAGATCAGATCACTCAAGATTTCGTTAAATATCTGGCATGGAAGGTGGCGGCTGGTAATGACGACAACATCAAGCCTTTTGTTCTTTAGAGTTTTGGGGCTTATTTCATCAAATTATATCTTGGATTGTGGATTTTCCTAAAGCCGTGACTCATAATTAGACGCAGGAAAGTCAACGTGATCGGAAGGCAAAACCCGACTGCATAATGTCTTCTTGGAAGACCTCCACTGTGTGCTTCACTCAGTTATCTTGTGTTGTGTAGTTTTCAGGAAAATACAACCTCTGGGGATCCCCTCCTAAAGAAAAACAAAAACTCACTTCTCCCTAGACTTGGGCTAACTGTGTACATTATTTCAAGGCCTCTCAGAGCTTATTCAGCCTCAAGTCTATTTAAACAAGGATTTGAATCAGCATAATGAATGATGCACGCAGGGAATGCAGCTTTTCTACTGCAAATATAAGACAAAGCGAATGCAGAATAGTTAATGAGAGAGTTAATCGGCTGAGAGACGCCATAAGTCACCTTTTTTCCCCTCCTTTCTTTTTCTCTTCTTTTTTTTTGTCCGTGATTTGAAAACCAAAGACGTGTAAGAACATTTTTGCAGTGTATAACACACTCAGACACTAATTTGAGGGTACAGGGGTTAAACGCCGTCGTCAAAGCTTCTGTGCAATCTTATACGTGATCGCACACGAAAAACGATTAGTTGAAGATGAAGTTGCGTTGCCTGTTCGCTGCTTTCTTTAATCTTTTTACTTTTTGTTCGACTACTTCTGTTTATGAAAACCCAACTTAAACTTTGCTTGTCAAAGGTACTAAATAATGCTTGAGTTTTTATTTTTTCTCTCAGTGTTGTACACGTGTAAAAACTTAATCAAAGGAGAGAAAAAAGTCCACAAAAAGACAAATGTTTCAATATTATGACAATTCTGGGCAAATAAGTAAAAAAATGATTCACTGAATAGACTTATTAGGACAGGATTATTCAATTAAATTGCTCAAGGGGCTACTAAAAGCCATGAGCTCAGGGGCTGGACATCCAGCAGTTATTCTCATTAACTATGTATTTTTTTTACGGTTTAAAATCTAGTTTTATTTAAAAATGAACCCATTGGTGGGCTGAACTGAGCTCACCTGCGGGCCTGATTTGGCCCACGGGCCATCAGTTGAATAGTCCTGTACTAGGACATATTTACCAGATAAATATTACAGTTACAAATGCCTCCTTGAGTAGTTACGGTACTTGTTTTGCCTTTGAATTTTACAAACTGTTTGGGGGAAAAGAGAATATAGATTGCAACTTTGAGTTGAGCTTAACAAATCAGTCACGATACCAAAAGGGTTTGAGATCACACGCCTAAAAGCTTTAGGTATTTTTGGTAACTTATGTGCAAAAACTGCACTGAACGTAATAGTGTGTATCATTACCTTTATCTAACACTGGCCCAAAGATGGCCAAATTGTCATTTATTGTGGTGCAGTTCCAGCGTCGACCCCTGAACTGGTGCTGGCACTCCTGGATGCCGATCTTCACCCCCTCAGCCACACTGGGCATGATCTCCACGTAGTTTCGGCAGAAACGGAGCTGCTTGGGTACCAGACCCGGTATGCTGCCACAAAGGATAGGCTGAGTACCCATTGATGAGTACTGGTGGCCCACTGCTAGTGACCTAAGGGTAGAGAGGAAGTCGAAATGTCAGAGGGATTGTTAAATAACTATATGTCCTCCTCTCATCTGTCTGTGCCTTTATCTTTTGATATTACACATCTCAATGGGAGGTTAAGTTTCTTCGGTGCAGTTTAATATTATGTCTGACTTTATCTGATTGTGTGTGTTTATTTATTTATTGTATCAGATACTACCATTAGGTGCACATCCTTCATCCCTTCAGCCACCCTCTCTGAAGACACCTGGCCTTTGTGCGTATTGAAATTGCAGCCCTGCCACCGCACTGTTTCTGCTTAAGATGAAAGTCCACAATGCATCTCGAGGTCTTCATAGACCTTAAGCTGACAACTTGGAAAACTACACCTTGTTATTAACTGTCCGCACACTTAACAGGGCCGTCAGCTTAGAGGTAATAAGAGTGCAAACCCTACAATGAAACTTCAGAGAGTGTATTAAGGTTAACACAGTCCCCTCCCACTCGTCTTGATTTGTCTCTCTCTTTGAGGAAGGTGTTCTAAGAAACAAGTGCAAACTTGGTTCACTGATTATTTCTGTCTGTCTTTGTGCCTTCATTATTCTCTCTGTCTTTATTTTCTGTGTCCACTCTATTAGAATTTTCTGTACACGGCAATTATTAAAATATAGTCCATCAGTTGACGACAAACAGAGCCCACGTAAATAAACATTTATTTGTTGGGGATGGCTTCCACATCGTAAAACAATGTCCTGATTCATGCAAAAAATATAGCTCTGACTGAAAACGCTGCTGCCAGAGTCAACTGGAGTTAGTAGGAGAGATCATATCTCTCAAGTTTTAGCTTCTCTCCATTGGCTCCCTGTCAAGTCCAGAATTGAATAGGTGCCTGCCATGCATTTGCACCTCGGAAGTGTGTCTACAGTTCTATCTCCGTTAATGCGGCCCAAAACACAATGTCTACCCCCACAAAAGTTATATCAAAACGACTGGCTCGGCCCTGTGATGTGTGCTATTACTTTTATTGGCATTTCGAGTTACCATGGGACATAATTTGCAAACAAAGACGCAATATTTCACCAACTCCAGGAACTAGTTGGTGACTACCCACTTATTATTCAACACCTGAAAAGCATATCTTTTTCAATTTCAATGCGGCCCGAACCGCAATGTGGACCACCACAAAAGTTCTATCAAAACAACCGGCCCGGCTCTGGGAAGTGTGCAATTACTTTTATTGGCATTTGCAATTACCGTGGCGACATATTTTGCCAACAACGATGTCAAATTTCTCATAGGAAATGAATAGGAGAAAACTCTTCACAGAAACTGAGTAACTTTGGGAAACATTTTGGTTCAACATGCAAGGAAGGCAGTGCATTGCCTTGCAAAGCATGCATGCATCCTCCATGCAATGGATGGAAGGCACCCATTATTACCTATCACCTATTATTATTATTATTCAACATACTTCTAAGCTACAAAGCACTCAACAACCTAGCTCCATCTTATATTAGAGATCTTATTGTTCCATATTTTCCTAACAGAGCACTTTGCTCTCAGACTGCAGGCTTACTTGTGGTTCCTAGAGTTTCCAACAGCAGAATGGGAGGAAGATCTTTCAGTTATCAGGCTCCTCTCTTGTGGAACACACTTCCAGTTTCTGTCCGTGAGGTTGACATTTTAAAATTGAAGAGTTGTCATTTGATATGATTTCTATCTAAACTTGTGATTCTCGACCTGCCATTGTGTATCCGTTCCTCCTTCCTGTTCCTCTCAAACCCAGCTGGTCAAAGCAGGTGGCCGCTTGTCCTGAGCCTGGTTCTGCTAAAGGTTTCTTCCTCATGAGGGAGTTTTTCCTTTCCACTGTCGCCTTCATGCTTGCTCAAGATGAGAGTTCTGTGATGGAGTTAAACTCAATGCAGTCTCCTCCTCAAAAAATAATGTTAAATTATTATTTTTATGTATGAATGTTTCTGTTCAGTGCCCTAAGACGACTTCTGTTTTGACTTGGTGCTATATAAATAAACTGAATTGAAAATTTTAGGCACTTTTGCGTCCGTCCTAACTCACTCTGCAGCGCGACACACACACCAAACAGCAAAACAAACGATTTTGAGACAGCCCTGATCTCATCGTCATCATTTGTCCGAAAATCTTCACATTTAGTGCTTGAACATTTTGTGTGATAAAAAGAAAACAGCTTTGCATTTTTTCTTCAGGAGACATTTTTTCCACCTTAAGTGAATTTACATTTTTCTTATCTTCCAGGCACATCGCTCACAAGAAGCGTTTTCCTTTATAGATAAGTTACCAAAATCAGTGTTTTGACTCTTATATTCATAAGCAAAATAGTTTAAAAACAGAATTTCTGTTGTTACTGACAGATTCACTGCCCAGACGCTTCTCAGCCGCCCAAACCAGTCTTCATTCAAGTCGATGTCTTATGAAAACATGGACACTGGCGCGGCGACTGGTCATCCTCTGAGTGATGCGGGTACGATAACAGCTCCACAGCAGGTGGATTAGTGTTCTGAAGATCATTTAGCTCACTTTCTGCTGACCTTCTCTGTGTTGTTTAAGAACTAGTAACTAATCACCAGATTACCAGATTCCTGACAAATGCCTACAGGCAACGTTTTCATCTAAACCTCACAGATCATACTATCTTGTTGGACAAATGGCTTGACACTGAAGACTTTGCTTTGACTTGAATTTGAAATAAACAATGTATTTCAGTTCTCTTTAAATGTTACATCTCGTCATTTTTTATTACTTTTTGTTGACTTCTTGCTCAGGTTTTACATTTCCTGTCAGCCGATCTGGTTTTACCTAAAAATAAAACGACATTTAAATGAATTCATCTTGTTCCTTTTGACACTTGTTTACTCGTCCTGTGTCAGGACATGGCTCATGAGAGGCGGAGGGGCATGTTTCACCAGGGATGATTAGCAAGTTGTTGCATAAAGAACGGTGTTGTTGGATACCAGCTCCAACAACCATTTAAAGCTAACTACTGGTATTTTATGTGTTGTGTGGATTTTCGGTATTTATTGTGTGGCCTTGACTTTAATCTCCCTAATTCCTCTGGAAAAATCCATTCATCTTGCGAGAGCAGCCGTCCAACAGAGAACTTGACTTTTCTGTGGAATAAAATAAGGTGAATGTTCTGAAAATTGTTTGACGAAGAGAAAACACATATATGACAAAGTTGTTTTGTCTCCATACACCCCCTCCCCTCTAATCTGAGTGTAACTGGTGCATGTTTAATGCATATTTCAGCAAGTCCAAGCAGGGTGCCTTAGAATTAGCACTTTACTCGTGGGCCCTGAGGCCTTGGAGCTGACTTTGACATCAAGAGAGCATGTTTGGGAAAAGGAATGTGCGGCAAGCTTTCACCTCCAGGTATTTATCTTCTAAGGTGGGGTGGACTAGGTAAGGAGCTGGCGGGGTGGCGGGTGCAGCCAGACTGTGTCATGGCAGGTCGAGAAAAGACAGACGTGAACCCGTCCTCGGTGCAGATCTGTATCCCCAAAGACTACCGAGGGCACGGAGGGAGCCACGCTCGTCTGGTGGCCTCTTGAAAGAAGGTGCAGCAGCGTTCTGTCAGCAAAACATCCCAGGCTGCTTTTCACAGCAGCATTCAGATATATCTGTGTGCATGCTGTTTGCAAACTGAGAGACAATGCAGGCACATTGAGCGTAATCCAGAAGGAACCGTGTTATTTGAGTTGGGATGAGTTGCCACGAAACACAAATATTCATCAGCGGTCTTTAAACAAATAGAAGGATCAGCGTTACGTGAGGGGCTGAAAAGTGAGTGACTGTGCTACTTCTGCAGTCGCAGGTTGTTTGTATTGGATGAGAATGAGACGGCCAACATGACACCCTCCTGCTCCTGTACATGCACAGTCCACAATCAAACTGCACAAACCCTCGCAGGCTGATGTTCTGCATGCTGTTTCACCAAACCTGCCGCTTGGCTCCATACAATAGGAAGAAGCACTTATAAATGCAGGGGGTTTTCTTAGTTTTAAGGATTCACATACCGAATGTTGGAAAATAATAAGTGATGATTTGGTTATTTTATTTTCCACCTCTCGGCCCAGTGGTCTCACTGTTTTATCAGGATTTCCTTCCAGCTGAGCATGTAATTAGTTTCTCATCAGTCTGCCACCAGGGGACCTTTTAAAGGAAGTAGATTGAGATCCACCTAATTTTAAATCGTTGCCAAATATTGAATTATTCTTTAGAAAGTGGACATCTGTTGTTATTTTACTGAAAGCTGACAGGGTTGATATGATTTGAGCTAGAGCTCAGTTAAATAAAATGGAAAGTGTGGAAAATGTGTGTTATTTTGTGCTTATTATTAGACTCACACTATTTTTCATTTATTTTCATCAGTGCACAAGAAGCAGCAGCAAACTCCTTTTGGTAACAACTTAAATGAGCATTTATTCCACACAAGTTTGCTCATTTATGAATGTTTGAATGACTAAACTTGAAATTGGCCACAAATTACATCAAATTCACTTGTATTTTTTTCTATTTCTGTAAATTAATGAATACAAAAGCAACTTTCTGAGATGTTAAAATTAAAATAAGCCGATCCTGTTTTTTTTTTTTTTTTTTTTTTTTGTCAAATCTTGAAATTAAATCAAAACGAAGTGGACTGATCACCACAGAACCTGCAGGCTTCTCGGTGCCATATTGACGCGCCCCCCCCCCATCAAAACACGCACAGTGACCCACGCGTGGACACGTGCGTGCTCACATAAACACAGTCTGCACCTGCTGTTCTCTGAAAACGATTTCTAGTTAAAATGAGGTCGCTGTAAATGTCCCCAACGTTCAAAAGTAGGAATCCAAACTAAAATAAAGCGCATTTTGGTCATTTTGCGCCGCTTTCTGCGCAGTTTTCCTGCTCTGTTTCATATCATCAGATAGGAATAATCACATTAATAACAAAACAGCTCTTCTTGTGTTAAAGAAGCTGAATATTTTTTTTTTCTTTTTCTTTAAAGAGCAGGGGTGCCATAAACCAACTTGGAACGAGAAGAAGCGCACTTAACTGCGCCAACATTTAATCAGGTTGTCCGAAATGGAAATAAAAAACTTACCACCAGATGGGATAACTTGCCATGACGTGCGTGAGCCCACAGAGCAGCAGGAAACATCCAAGGTGCATCATCCTGAAAGTTTCGCAGCACCTCTGCAGCAGGACGCAAACATGCGCGCTCATCAGCGCCAAAAAAACACACAAAAAGGCTTTATAAGATGCAGGATGTTTGTCTCTATCTCAGCCGGAAAGACTAGACCTATCTGTCTCCAGTTGTCGTGGAAGAACTCAGGAGCCAAATATTAAAAAGTCAAAAGCAGCTTGCCTTTTCTCCCCCTCTTTAAGACCCAATCAGCAGGTATTGCCAAAGGGGGGAACCTCTCTGCTCCTTCTGCTGTCAGTCAGCTCGAGCCCACAGATCATTTTCAGATGGCTTTCATTCACATTTGCTCGCATTTGCATGCAAGTGTGTGCGTGTGCGGGCGCGCGCGCGTGATATATATAATGTTTTTTAAAGGAGCGAGGGAGGGTCCAGGGGATTTTAAATGTCGGAACCCCCGTGGGTTGCGTAGCTATAACAACCTGTCCGGATTTCACTCCCTGGCTTGAAGCTGCTAAAATGCAGAAATAAATATGTGTGAATTGCTGGGGGACCTTTATTAGTGTCCCCTGTCCTCTAATTGCGCCTGTTTGCATGTAAAATGAGGCTTTTTTTTTTTTTTAAATCCTCCCTTTTTAAAAAACAAAAGGTTCCCCCCAACTCCAGAAACATCCTCTGTTTTTAATAAAACTGTAGGAAACAACACATTCTGATGCTTTAAAGACTATATCATTTTATCAGAAAAAAAAAAATTCTTACATTAAACGCATCAAATTGATGCAAAAACGTCCGTTTTAAAGGTGAAACGTGAACGCATCATGGACAATCAGCTGTTTGCTTGTTTACTCCAACAACAAAACTTCGGCTGCAGCGCAGACATGAAATAAAACGTCTGTTTTTAATCTGTCAAGAACTTGTTGGAAGCTGGACTTTCCTTCATGTTTTATTGTTATTATATTAAAATAAACGTCTCATTAAGCCACATAAAGAGACTGTTGCAGGTTGCAAAGCAACACAAATACAATTTCCATAAACCTTTTATAGCTTGAACAAAATTTAAAATGTTTATTTTCATGAAGAAAAAAAAAAGATCAAATGAGAAGCTATAATTATATAAAGCATTAACCCTGAGTAAGGTTTTGACTTGTTTTCTGTGCTGGACACCATTTGAATAAAACTACTTTTCTTAATAAAAATAAAAAAAAATACACCCTGGAATTCTGTGTTCAAATAAATTATTAATAACAAAATGCATATTAGATTTATTAAACTAGTTTAGGTTGATTTCCCAGGTCTGAACCAGAACCGGCCTTATTAGTTAGATTTATAATGATTTTTCTTGTTAATTTGTCTCCATGCTGCAGACTCAGCAGTGTTTGATGCTCTCCAGTCAAATAATCTGTTTCTTTACATCTCCACTGAAGCTCTCCTGGTTTCTTATTTCCAACTGGTCTTAAAATGATAAACCTGACTTGTCTGGACAAGGCCAAACCTGTCGAGGCCCACTGATGTTCAAAACCTCTCCACAGGAGGAGTGAAGGCATGAGATTAGCGCCATCAAGTGGGAAAAAACCTTCAAGTTGGTCTGTGAATCAGGCATTTTCATTTTACATGTACACATGTCCTGCAGTCTAACATACCGTACTTGTCGCCGTACACATCGCACTGCTGTATGAGTCACATCAGTGCAAATATGTCTAATAAAGTGGAAAAAAACCCCATAAATATGTCAATTTGCCATATAAGTCACATCTATTATGCATCACCGCTGACAACCTGGAAATATGGGCAGGTGTTGTGCCAAAAATCAAAAGGCTACCAAATGGCAGTCGCGGGAGCGTGCACGGAAGGACTTTAACAAGAATTTAACAAGATTAACACTTAAAAACAATTATTTGTTTGCTCGAAATTATAGCAAAGGTGTGTCTCACTTGAATTTTTCCTTAATAAATGCACTTTGATGGTCAGATCAGCTGCATTTCACCTGGGCGGCGCAGTGAAATGCAGCTGATCTGATGTTTGCTCCAGGAGTTCCAAAGCCAGACAAAAGTGGCTCTGTATGGCAAGCCAAGTGTCTCATTAATAGCCACTTGTACATATTAATGAAACATTTGGCTTGCCATAGAGGTCGTGGGCCCTCTAGTGGCTGAAAATGGAAGTGTTCAATATTTTACATGTCAGAATGAATGAAATCGTCAGATCTCAGCCACAAATTGGGTTATAAATATGGGGCGGGGGAACATAAATACGTTGCTTTGTTGCATAAGTTGCAGGCATACTAATTTATGCAAAACATGCGATTATACAGCGAAAAATACAATACTTCTCTCCCACTCCAGATTTCCTCATGTAATACCACACCTCCTCCCTCAGCACCCTGTCATATGCTTTTTCTAAATCCACAAAGACACAATGGAGTTCTTTCTGACCCTCTCTGTACTTCATCAGCATCCTCAAAATAAAGATGGCATCCGCGGTGCTCTTTCTTGGCATGAAATACTGCTGCTCACAAATAATCATCTAAGTCTTCCCCAACTCTCCCCCTCTTGTTCTTAAAAATGGGCACCAGCACACTTCTCCTCCATTCTTAGAAAATGTTCTCACTCTTAAAAATTCCATTGAATAATTGAGTCAAAAGACTCCTACACATTTCCATAACTCAGCTGGAAATAACTTGTTGGAACAAAACAGCTCCAATCAGGTTTTATGTAAATTCCCTTCAAGCCACGTTGCAAACTTGTTTATGCGCAGCACACAATTATAGCCCTGCTTCAGAAGTTCTCTTGAAATCATTATATAATCAATTTAAAACAACTTTGCATTAATGCTATTTTTACTTTACTTGGCCAAACCTCTTCTTTCACAGACTTCTACATTAATGGCTCTTTGTTATGAATTCATTAGGGTTGCTCCCTAACTGACAGTAAAAGTTAAGCTTAATCCATTCATCCATTAGCTTTTACCCACTTCTTCCATTTTGGGTCATGGGGGTCACTGGTGCCCATGTCCAGCAATCATTGTGCGAGGGGCGAGGGACACCCTGGACGGGTCTCCAGTCCATCACAGGGACACATAGAGACAAACGAGACAAACAACCATTTACTCTCTCACTCACACCTAGGGACAATTTAGAATGACCAATCAGCCCAACATGCATGTTTTTGGTCTGTGGAAGGAAACTGGAGTACCCGGAGA
>NC_056506.1:37784637-37861712 GCF_014905685.2 Nematolebias whitei
CACTGAGAGCTCTACCAGTTGCGCCACCGTCTTGCACAATGGCAACAGTGGAAAGGAAAAACTCCCCTTTAAAAGAAAGAAACCTCCAGCAGAACCAAGCTCAAGATAGACAGCCATCTGCTTTTGACTGGCTGGATTTCAGAGGACAGGAAGGAGAGGCAAACAAACACAGAATGACAGGTCTAGATGTAGGTGCAGGTGCATCCTATTGGAAGAAACATGTTAAGGAAAAAAAAATCACAAATACAAAACAGGCTGAGTAGATCAAGTAAAGACAGTAGCATAGTGAAGAAATGTGGTCAGTTTGTCATCCAGCAGTCTAAGCCTATAGCAGCACAACTAAGGGATAGATCAGGAAACCCAAGCCAACCCCAACTATTATCAAAAAGGAAAGTTTTAAGCCCAGTCTTTAAACTGGACAATGTGTCAGTTTTATGGACAGAAACAGGAAGTTGTTTCCATAAGAGAGGAGCCAGATAACTGAAAGATCTTCCTCCCATTCTGCTTTTAGAAACTAGGAACTGCACGTAAACCTGCAGTCTGAGAGGGAAGTGCTCTGTTGGGAAAATATGGAACAATAAGATCTGTAATATAGGATGGAGCTATGTTGTTGACAGCTTTGTAGGTTAGAAGTATAGGATTTTGAATTATAGTCTGGATTTGACAGGAAGCCAATGGAGAGAAGCTAAAACTGGAGAGAGATGATCTCTCCTATTAACGCTCATTAAAACTCTTGCAGCAGCATTTTGGATTATCTGAAGACTTTTTAAAGAAGTATTTGGACACCCAGATAATAAATCATTGCAATATTTCAGTCTAGACGTGACAAATGCATGAACCAGTTTTTCTACATAATTTTTAGATAAGATGTTTCCAATTTTAGTGATATTACGCAGGTGGAAGAAGATGGTTCTAGTAACATTTTTAATGTGGGAGATAAAAGACATGTCCTGATCAAAAATAACACCAAGGCTTTTAACATTTGAACTGGAGGCCAGATGCCATCCAAGGAGGGACAAATACTGGAAAATTTATTCCTAAGATGTTCATGTCCAATAACTAAAATGTCAGCCTTGTTTGAGTTTAAAAGCAGAACATTTAGGATCATCCAAATTTTTATGTCTTTAAGACATGATTGTAACTTAAGTAACTGATTAGATTAATCGGGTTTCATGGACAAATATAACTGTGGATCATCATCATTACAATAACTTTACCTAATGGAAGCATATATTAATATGGGATGGGATTAATGGGATTTACCTGTCTAAATAAAGGTTGAATGAATATATAAAGTAAAGCGTATTGGTCCAAGCACTGAACCTTGAGGAACTCCATGACTAATTCTGGTGTATGAAGAAGATTCATTATTTATATTTACAAACTGGAATCTATCAGATAAATAAGATTTAAACCATTTTAGAGCTACAAATCGTTTTTCAACTCTCTGTAAAGTTGAAACTCAAATTATCTACGACTATTATTATTGTGCATGTGCATATTTAACTACACAAATAGGACAAAAAATAAGTAGGAGAGCTGCTTTGCAGGGCAGCAGTTCGTTGAAAGAGAAGGATTTTTGTAGTGAAAGCCTGATTTCTTCTTTTACCATGACCAACTAGTGTAGGTGTGACACTGGATGAGGAAAAAATGATGCCCATTAAGTAATTCTTGAGCGATTTTAATAGAAAAATTAACACCAAGTAGCAGTCACACGTAGGAAGTGCTCAACGAGGAAGAATGAAAAGCCATTTAAAAATAAGCCTTTGGAAAACAAACTGTAACTTTCACACCTTGCTCACACCTCTGCAGTCCATCCGTTCAGCTCACCTCCTCTGAGCAAACAGAGGGACACCAGGGTTCCTCTGTCTGCTCGCAGTGACCTCAGTGGGCCGGTGATGTCAGGCGGCCAAGAACAAGTCGTGCGTCTTGTCACTTGCCCTGCATCACAGCTCTGAGTCACACAACCTCGGCTGGACAAAAAACAGCCACAATAACATCATGTGGAGGAAAAACATTGAACGAATCACTTTTTTTCCATGAACGTTTTCCTGGTGTACTCGGAAAACTTTAACCTCTCATTTCCAAGATAAATGAACCATTTTTATCATGGGAAAAAAAAAATCAGAATTCCTTAAACTGAAAGCTTGATTGTGTAAAATGGGATGTACACCACAAGATGTCAGCAGTGGAGTGGAAATATAATCTGATGGCTCAGAAAAGCTGATTTTTTTAAGAAACAAATTAGGACAATTTGAAGAGAGTGTCCTGAACATGGTTGACACTTTCGTGGCACTGAGACATTTTAAAGAATACTTCAAGATAGGACAAGTTCATTTTCATAGAAGCTGGTATTCTCAGAAGAAATTAAATAAAGTTTAGCAGGAAAATAAAACCACAACTGATCAGAGAGAAAGTAAACACCTAAAAATGTACAAACAATAAATACAAGAAAGAAAACCAGGAGGTATTCACTATTTTTATGTCCAACATGAAGTTTAAAACTAATTAAAGCAAAACAATGAATCTTATCGATCAATTTTCGTAACTTTTAAACGTTAACCAGGCCGCTGATCTCATTTGTGGTGTTTTGTTGCAACTTCAAAAATGCTATAATCTGTAATTAATCACTGAAAAATCATGGAGAGAGTAATAATGCAATAACTCACATCTAGGAACAGATCATCACTCTCTCAAAGCCATGCTGCTGTGATTTCTTCAAACATGGGAAACAAAGCAAAGTCTCTGCTTGGACTTTATCTTCAGGATGGGGCATTAGCACAGGCGTTGACATCCCTATCTTCCCCGCTGTCCTCTTGGTAATACCGGCTGTAAATGGGCCCTGATAGATGCCATGATGGACAGTTTTAAATCTGGGTGTCTTGGTAGGGTCTAACATCGTCTTTGTTGTGTTTGACACTTTTTATACTTTGTATTTTTGCTATTTTTTAAAGTGTAACGGAGACCACAAGTACATTATTTCGTTCCACTGCATGTGTGATGCGAATGACAATAAACTTGAACTTGAACCTGCCTTGGATATGTCAGACATGGGAGATCTGAGGTGATCTTTAAAGAATACTGTCTGATTTTAACGTCAGAGGTTTGGATGGTTAAATAACACCTTTGATTTGTCAGAATATTTTAAATGGTAAATTGACTGTACTTATACAGCGCCTTTCTATCTTAAAGATATTCAAAGCATTTTACACTACAATCTGTACCACATGTGTCAAACTCAAGGCCCGTGGGCCAAATGTGGTCCTCGTTGACATCTTATCTGGCCCTCAAGATGGCATGTTTAATGAAAAATACTTATATCGCTTGAATTTTTTTTCAGTAATCTTTGATTATGATGTTGAAAGTGCAACAGAGAACATCAAATGAGACCAACTGAACTATTGATGAGGAAGCTGCAACCAAGAAAAGATGTTGGGTATCTTAACTTGAATATTCTGAAACTGGTCCTTAGTTTGAAAAAGGGTTTATTTTTGGCCCCCATTTGTAAGTGAGTTTGATACCACGGAGTGTCCTCATTTACCTATTCACACAGCACTACAAAGCGAATTGAACAAATCATTCTAAAGAGACTAATCAGTTCTTTAGATCACGTTCATACATCGATGGGACACACATCAGAGGCAATGGGGGATTCAGTGTCTTCCCCATGGACACTTCAGCATGTGACTGCTGGTGGATTCGAACCCCCAACTCTTGCATTGAAGGAAGATTGCTCTAACCACTCATCCACAGCCGCCCAAATTTTAAAACAAAATTCACTAAAGACTTTTTAATAATGACACAGTTACAGATGAATTAAAGCCAGGTTCAGCCTTCGGGGAAAGGAGCTCAGTGTGGATGCGCTGCTCCTCCACATCGAAAGGATTCAGCTGAGGTGGTTCAGGCATTTTATCGGGATGCCTCATAGGAACTTCCTTCTGGAGGGTTCCTGGGCACATCCCACTGGGAGGAGACCCAGAACTCACTGGAAGGATGTATCCTCTATGGTCTTGGATGCCTTGTAACTCACCAGGAGGAGCTGGAGAGACGGATGTCTTGGGTTCCATCTAGGACTCTGTGTCTCATCAACCTAACCATGGATAAGTGGCAAAAAAAATAAAAAAATAAAAATGAATGGGTGGCTCAAATAAAAAACAAACAGATGACTGGTTTCAACACAATCAATATCTGAGACATTCAGAAGCAAGTGGATGTCCATCTGTATTTGAAGCCTTTACCATTTCATTTTGACATTAGTTGAAGTCTCAAAGAATCCACGAGATGAGTCTTCGGACACAAAGTTTGTATCCCAAGGGTCTCAGATTGTTGTACAGGTGCTAAGGTTCCACAAAAGCAAAAAAAAAAAAAAGTAAAAAAAAAAAATATGAAGCTCCAAGGCAAAGAGTTTTTATGCAATCAGCCCTGAGTGTAAAATCAGAAGACATTTGCTTTTGGCTGCTAAGACCTGTAAAACAAATCTTGATTCTTCATCATGTTTTCTTCTCTGTATTTTTTCATTCAAAGTGACACTCTTCTCTGGGTTATCCCAGGTTACAATCAGCAGAGAGGGAGGCTGTGCTGTCTGCAGCTGGACTCTGTCTTGTTTCATTAGCGCTAAGAAAAGCAGCTCTTACCATTCCATCCACAGCACCTGCTGGTCAAGTCCGAGACCCGTTCCCCACACATGCACCTGAGGTTTTCTGACGCAGACGACTACCACACCATTATTTTTACTGTTGAGACTGCGCTGTGTCATTGTAGATGCTTTCTGCGGTGAAATGAAATGGATGAATGGCTGTGTTTGTTCAAGGGTAAATAGAAAGCTGCAATTCTGCAAACACATTTCAGGCTGGGTGTTTCACAGGTTGCTGGGAGACCATGCAGGGATTGTATCATGCGGCTGTGGAAATAAAAAGAACGGCTTGACTGCCGTTTGAAATTAATGTTACAGTTTGTAAGAAAGTAAAAGACGTGTAAAGTTGAGTTAGCAAAACAGTTGGCTGCAGAGTGATTCTGGTAATAAAACAAACCAAAATGACATTTTTTGGAAAAGTAGAAGCTCTTGTTTACCACCCACCACCTGCTGCTTATATGCAACTGCTTGTTTTCAGCATTGGCAAGCCACCACATGTTCAATCAGACTTTACTAGAAAATGTGCAAAGACCAAAAGCTATCTTTCACATAAAGACCAGGAGTACCGTACTGTTTGCTGTAAAAGTCACACCTTTTTGCATACATTATGCAAATTATATAACAAGGCGGAGATGGTGTAGGGGCAGGGCAGCCGACTCGGGACCTGAAGGTCCTGGGTTCGATCCCTGGTCATTTCACATCTCGTGGTGTCTCTGAGCAAGACATCCAATCCCAAATTGCTCCCTAGGCACCTACATAGCTGCCCACCGCTCCATCTGGGTGCATCCCAGGTGCAATGGGTTAAATGCAGAGAGCCAATTTCGTCTTTGTATGGGAACATACAATGATGACAACACAAAGCACTTTATTTACTTTATTTATTATTATAAATTAGCATGCCTGTGAATTATACAGCAAAGCGACTTATTCATTTATTTTCCACCCCATATTTATAACTCAATTTTTGGCTTAGATCTGACGATTTCATTCATTCTGACATGGAAAATATTGAACACTACCATTTTCAGCCACTAGGGGGCGCTTGAGTAATATGGCAAGCCAAGTGTCTCATTAATATGTAAAAGTGGCTATTAATGAGACACTTGGCTTGCCATACCGAGCCACCTTCATGAACTCCTGGCGCAAACGTCAAATCAGCTGCATTTCACCATGACACCCAGGTGAAATGCAGCTGATTTGACCGTCGAAGTGCATTTATTAAGGAAAAGTTAAACTGAGACACACCTTTACTATAACTTCGAGCAAACAAAAAATTGTTTTTAAGTGTTAATCTTGTTAATTTCTTGTTCAAGTCCTCCCGTGCACGCTCCTGCGGCCTCCTTTTTGCAGCCAATCGATTTTTGGCACACCTGCCCACATTTCCAAGCAATGCATAATAGATGCAACTTATACGGCGAAGCGACGTATTTATGTTTTTCTCACTTTAGACATTTTTGGACTGATGCAACTAATACGGCGGGGCGACGTGTATGGTAACCTCGTTTTTGTTGCCTCTTAATATTTGATCTATTTTAACAGCTTTTATTACTAGTGTCCTCCTTCTAATAATGCAAGTTGCATTCAAAAGCCGTTGTAAAATGTCAGAAATAACAATAAAAGCTCATCTTCTCCTCAGAATTTGCTCTTTTCCTGAGAACGGGTGCAGCTGGTGCTGTCGACGCCTGAAACAGCAGAGCGGCACAGACGCACTGTTAGCATCCAGACCTAAGCCACAAATTATGTCTGGTACATGGAAAAGATCATATCGTGCTGCATTGGAGTCGAGGTGGTGAGAATGAGGAGTTTGGTGGTAACTGGGTTTGGACGGATACGATTTACATTCCTCACCAGGGAAGCGATATCAAGACAAGGTCAGTTTGAGGCTAATACAGACAAGGGGGAGACCATTTGTTTTGCTTTTTACTCTTAATGATGTTTTATATAAAACAAAACATCTCATTGTGTGTGAGATTAACGTTGTTTAAATACTTTGATCAAAGTGCTCTCTGTCTTGGAATTATCATCATCCATCTAGAATATCCTTGTCTAATTCAAATGGACAGAGAACATATTCCATGTATACTGAACTTGTCAAACTATATAGTCTACTGTACCACTGAAATGTTTTGAATAGATTTTGGGTGGTTGCTCTTTCCAAAAGAATACCTCAAACCTTATGTAGGTTCTGCACTCAGATCTATCGTGTGAAGCACTGGTGCACAGATTAACCTCGGTGTGCAGAAGAACTCAATATAAAAATGTGACACTTCAAGCCGAAAGTGAAGCAAATGTTCAGATCACGTTTGCCACCTGAAACAAAAGTAACTTCCCTGTTACCACTCACGAACGGTTTTCATGTTTAGTTGAGTTGGATTAGCTTCTAAAACGGGGTCAGAGAAGCAGAAAAAAGAATAACTGAAAGGTAGGTAGCAGCAGAGAGGGGAACCCCCGCCCCGAAAATCTAAAGAGATTAGTGTCCATTACCAAACAAATTTCTGCTACCACCTACAACACTTATCACAGCCCTGAGTTCAGCTCTCATAAGGAGCTCCAAGTTAAAAAAAAAAAAAAAGCACCCACTTTTGTCCTCTCTGCCTCGACGCCAAAATGAAACACGCTCTGTTTTCTTGGTTGCTGTGTCTGAAAAGAGGGGGTGAGCGTGTTTTTAAGAAGGGTGTGGGAATCAATTATCCCACTCAAGAGACATGCAGGGCCAGTGGGTATTGCTTGGGATTAGTGTCCATTCTTGTCATGTACTGACAAACCCTCCCGCTGATCTCCTTTAACACCAGGTGTTATTAAGAAGCAGGGCTCTTACTGGGGGCCTGTAGGCTTTTTGAATCACTGCCCTTTAGAAATGATTGACAAGCTTATAATGCTGAAAAAAGTGCATTCCTGGGCTTTCATGTGCTCACCTGTGTGGATTTTTAAATGGATATTGCGCGTGAGCTGAACAAGCAAAATCATGCAAAAGTATATTTATGAGAATAACAAGCTTAGTTGCGGCTATTTAACTAATCTTTCTCTACAGAAAACTGTATCTATTATCTTGAAGGGGACAGCTTAAAAGGGCTTCTTGCTTTCGTTTGACATTTTGAAAGAGAAGTTCAGTAATTTGGAACATAAAAAAAAACAGACGATGGGTGAGAAGATCAAGAACTTCTCGTTGTTCATTCCCATGAACGTAAAGCTTGTGAGTGCTTGTAGATCGTCCTTGCCATTTTAAGCATTTGTCTTTGAAGCATTTCTGCAAACTGATTGTCATAACTCAAACTTAAGAGACTGCAAAACCTCCTGTGAACTTGGACAAGAATGCAGCTTAGCCATGACCGTGTTCTTCTCATGACTCTCGCTGAGTATTCATGGTGACTAAACCTGACCAAGCAGCTCATTGCCTAACTGAACAGTGAGTAAAAGCAAACTGGTTTTAATGCATGCAGTGATTTTACATTTAAGTTATTGTGTATAGAGTAGTTGCCATTTCATCCTGCAGTTCATAAATCATCATCTGTGTTCCAGATCAAACAAAAAAAAGTTGTCAGAACAAAAGATGTGCTTAGAGCAGATCCCAATATATTCGTAGAAAGGTGGAGGGAAACAAAGAACATATTTAGGTTTTTAAAACTCACAATGATCCTAACAGATGCTCAATAAGTCATTTTGGCATCACTCTCTTCATCAGTCTTCACACCTCGACTTTTCACCAAGTATGGAGGTTGATTTTAGACTCTGTGGCCGTTCTGATAGAAGAACCAGCCAGCAGTGCAAATGAACAAAAGGTTCAGTGGCTCAGATCTGATGGTGAGGACAAACAAGTGTCATTGCAGTTTAGGTTAGTAAACTTGTTGGATTCTTAGCTTGTAACAAAAACACGAGAAACAATTTATTCATCCTGGTGATAGATGAGCTAAGAAGTACTCCTTTAGTCGTTCGTCTCTCCTTCCTGTCTCCTCAAACCAGATGGTCAAACCAGATGGTCAAAGCAGATGGCCGCTTGTCCTGAGCCTGGCTCTGATGGAGGTTTATTCCTGTTAAAACTGAGTTTTTCCTTTCCACTGTTGCCATTCTGCTTGCTCAGGATGGGAGACTGTGAAGAAGTGAAGATTCAACAAGTCTGCTGGATTCAGAGAACTTTACTGAATGGCTTTTCTATGCATGTGAATGTTCCTGTAAAGTGCCCTGAGACAACTTTGTTGTGATTTGGCGCTTTATAAATAAACTGAATTGAATGGAATTGTTAGCAAAACCAAATCTAGATAATTAAAGTGTAGATATTTTAGCTGTGATAAAGACAATCTTCATTTGAAATCTCCAAACAGAAGGGCTTTTTCAAGATAAAGGTGAAAGTTGATATCAGCATAATATTTTAGATTGCTCTAAAGCAGTTTGAGTCATTGACCTCCATGCAAAAAGCAGCATTAGTTTAAAACTATACAAATAAAATGCTGATGATGTGTATTTTTGGTCACTGAACTTAATTTCGTTCCTTAAAAACAAATTATTTTGCAACCATTCCTAACTTTATAAGATTTTTTTTAGCAGAATATTGCTACTTTTATAAATGTACATACTTTCAAACATGTTTTTAGTCTTTTATGTATAAATTATAAAGCCTATTGTGTAGGAGAGGTAAAATATTTGTTTTGTGGACATACAACTTCCACAATGCATTCACAGTAAAATGGAGCTGCCACCTGCCAACATGAAGGAAACATTCAGCTGAATGTTTTGTTCCAATATATGAAAAAAGGGAAGGAAAGAAATGTCAGAATTATCAGTTATTTTGAGTTAACCGGATATAGGTGGCTACATTTTGGAGGTCAGGCTCCGCAGTTATGAACAATCCTCCTACAAACAGATTTAAGTTTTGTGAATGGCAGGCTTCAGACCAAACATTTGTGGAGAAACAAATTAGATTAGAATATAATAAAAAAAAAAAAAACTTTATTTTTCATTTGTTGGACATACAGTAAAAATTAATCTTTGGCATCTACAAGTCTAAAAATCCATCAAATCACAGAATGAATTGCACAATTAAAATAAATATACCTTGGCAAGTACACACTACAGACAAAATACATAGTACATACCCAAACAAATGCATATGCATGCCTATATACTGTATAAATCCTGCACATTGTAAACCTTATAAAAGAAAAACCAACAAAGTCCATGCTCAATAATCCAGGTATACAATCCAACAATTTTCAGTCAGGTCATCTGGACAGTTTTTTTTTAAGCTTTATTAAAGAACAAAATAATAATAATAAAAAAATAAATTAAAAAAATCAATGTTCTGAGGAGGTTTTGCCAAATATGTTAGTTTTAAATGTGTTTGAAAATAAAATGAGTCCTCCCAGAAAGTGACATATTTCAGAAATTGACTGAAGTTACAAAAATCCAAAGCAAGTGTTTAGAGTTGCTTGGATCTTTGTGGTATACAGTGAAAAATGCAAAACAATCCAAACAGAAACGTGGAGCCACGTCATACGTCCGTTAGGCTCAATCTGGACACAGCATTGCTGCGTTTCACAGCTTGTGTTACCTCACACCACTTCAGGGTTTTACCCCTCTGGAAATAATCTGTCATTGAGTGAAAAACTTTTATCATCCAGTCCAGATCCGCTCAGGTTGACCTCAGTCTACTATCGCTGACTGAAAGGAGCTTAAAAAATGCCCAGGGAGGAGAGGCTGTCATGCCAATCATAAAGCAGAGATGAATAATCTGTGTGAAACCTGAGAGGGAATTGTGAATCAGCATGCTATGTATTACCATGTAGCTCTCTCTCCTCTGCTCTCCTCTGCTCTCTCTCTGGACAGGGGAGGAGCGCAGCGCAGCTCCTCTCTGTATAAGAAGTGTTGAACGCACAACAAGGGATTTTACACAGCTACTCAGGAGAAACGAAATGATCTGCCCTGGAGCCGCAGCAAAATGCTGGATGGACACCTTCTCCTGGGATGGTTATCGTTCACAATTATAGTGTATCTTCTAAGCGTGCCTGGACCCACTACAGCATACTTTGGGTGAGAACGGACACACACACACTGTAGGTACTCCTCTATGGCACCACTTTCATTGATTTGATTGGTCCTTCAATCATAAAGCAGGTAATGACTTTACCTTAAATGTGTTTTTACTGCGCAGAAAGTATTTAGTCTGATTTAATTAGTAAGTGCGGGTCAGGGAGGTGTCACTTTGACTTTGCAGTTGGTGTCTGCAGGAGCAGGTTGTCAATGAAGATGCTGGGAATTAAAAAAAAAATAAGGGAGGCAACTAACTAAGCTGGAGCCGTGAGATTCTTCATCACATTCCTTTCCCCCCCAACATCTGAACCCTCTACAAAGTTATACAGAAAGTAATTTGAATGGCAGGTAGAGGCAAGAGTGATTATTTTGCTGAACCACTTGTAAAATCATATCCTTAGTCGACTCTGAAAGCAGCTGCACGGAGTGAAAGGTGAGTGTAAATGCCTCAGACCCAACAGCTGGTAACAATAAAGCAACCTGACTGACTGAGCTGGTGGCTGAACTGTCTGCTCTGCTTGCACAGAAAATTCCCCCGTCCAGCATAAACATTGCACAGCAGGTTTTTGTTTCCGTCTGCTGCCCCATCACATTTAAAAATACTTACAAGAAAATTAATCTGATAATTTGAACTTGAATACATCATGTCAGTAATGTTTAATTTTGAAGGGGCACAGTTGTGTTTTAAAACAAGGGAAGGCGTTGGATTTGAGCCCATATGACCTTCACCTAAGAGTGGCTACTAATGCTTCTCTTAGTCTGTTTCAGTTTATCGGTGGGAACGGTCAAAGAAAACATTCAAGCGAGATCTGCATGTAGATGTAGTGTTTCACCTGTAGGTGAGAGGGTTTGGTACTTAATACGATTCACCTGCCGTTTCTGGCATCCCACACACACACACACACACAAAAAGAATATTTTTTTCTTCATCAAAAAATTCTGTTGATGGGTGATGCTTTGTGCTCTCCATCTGGCTGCAAGCCTTGCAAAACACACTCAGACAAATTGTTGTCAGCTGCCAAGAGATGACACCTGAGGCTCTTCCAGCAGTCAGATTTATGGTAGGTATGGGTGTTGCGCAGGATCCAGGAGTGTTAGGCGATCTGGGACTGACTGTGAATCTGCATGACAACACAAGAAACATCACCCTAAGGGTCTATTAGGCTTGCACGTGAGAACTATAGGGTGGTCAAAGCAGATTATATATTTGAAACTTATTTCTCAAACAGCTAAAACATTTTTTGTTTGTTTAATTGCACCAACTTGTTCTCACAAAGGTTGGTTCTCATAATTTGGAATTATGTTCTGCAGAATCCATTCACTAGTATCACTGAGCAACGGGGACTCATTTTCAAGAGGGACCTGTTCCAGACAGAACATATAAAGTACAGACAACAATAACAGTAGACAATGACAACAATAAACAACAGTAAAAATGCAGTTAAAATAAAAGTAGTGTATGAAACAATACATCAGGGTGCCATAAAACAGGGTGAAATACTAAAAACAAGAGCATATTGGCTTTGATTTTTCTATTGACATTATCAAACGTTTGAAACCCCTTAAAGAAATCAAGGAGGATAAGTTCAGTTCCTGTTGCAAGGTGTTCCAGGTTGCAGGAGCTGAGTAGGAAAAGGCCCTTTTGCCAAGTTCAGTCTGCACTGAGGGAATGCTGCAGGGCCAGCCCAAGGCATAAGTGGCTGCTTAGGGCCCCGGGGCCACTAGGGGGCCCCCTAAGTGGAATTTATTTTTATTTATTTACTAATGATTTCTAAACGATTCTATTACACACAATTTCATTATAAAGCTGTGATTTATTTTTACAATGATCCATCCATCCATCCATACATCCATACATACATACATACATAATTTGTACATACATACATGCATATATATACATATATACATATATACATATATACATATATACATATATATGTGTGTGATTGTTACCGGCCTTTTGAGGACATTCATGAGCTAGATGTGGCCCAAAATGAAAATGAGTATGACACCCCTGCACTAGATGAAATATACACATAGGATAATGTGAACAGAGTTGGCAGAGTTGCAATGAGTTTATGTTAGGTGGGTGAATGATCTGATTATCTGACTGCTGATTGCAGTAATCCACATTATTAGCAGAAATAGAGGTCCCCAAACCAAATTTCGCTTAGGGCCCTATGGAGGCTTGGGCCGGCACTGCTGCAGGTAATGATGGCCTGAGAGCGCATGTTGTAACTGTACTGACGACGTGACATGTGGGAGGAGATATAAGAAGGTAGCAGACAAAGGAGGGATTCATAGATGAAAATGAACCAGTGTGAGAGTCTATGTGTAGATAAAGATGACCAACTGACCAAGGAGTACAGAGTGCAGTGATGGGTACGGTAGTTACAACCAGTTAGAAACTTGGTACCTTCCCTGTTAAAGGTTTAAGTTCCTCAAGCATCAACAATGCTCACACTCTTGTCAAGTCCTTTCTCTGTCTTTAACTTGGTCTTTGGTTTGAGTTCACTTCTAAGACAAATGTATTCCTGCTTTGCTTGTATCTCCTTTCCTGTTGCAGTGTCACCCTTGGCAAGTGGTACGTATTAAAGCCGACATGCCAAACTAGCACTCGCATCAGTCTTAATGACCATAATGTGTGTTTACCGATCCAGTTACCTCTCGTTTTCACTTCTCTCTGTCAGTCTGTTCTTTATCTGTGGCTGGATTGTGTGGAAAGACATGTGGTATTGCAATACTCCAGATGTATTATCCTTGCAGCCCAGTGAAAGGGGGAATAATGGAGTGTCAGTGAAAGATTTAGCCCTGCAGGTGAGGAACTTGAAACATCCTGAAAAAGTCCACTCAGGTGACGCAGATACATATTGCGACTGCCTCGAAGCCAGAGTCTCAGAAATTTGATGCCCGTGATGCTCCAGGTTAAATCCATGAGCGTGAGGCTTCCCAGGGCCTCCTGGGTACTGATTTACTGAAAATAGTCAATGTTGCATACCCAATTTCCAGAGTGCGGTGGAGCGTAAGTATAACATAAACATGATCTCTCCTGCCATAGTCTGCTTACCCGAGGGTGGGGTGGGATTCCTGGCGTAGTGGAGCGCCCGCATAAATTGTCATCCTTTGCCACAAGAATGTGAACAGTTATTTCTGCTCCCGCAGCTTGCTGCAGCAGGTGCTGGAGTGGCTGCTCCGTTATCAGTTAAGATAACATCGCAAATGATCGGCACAAATTTTCCATTTTGCTAAAAGCTACGGCACATTGATTAGACATATTCCAATTTCTTGTGTGTCAGGGGTATAACTCAGTGTTGGTTACAATCTGAGTGTTTGTATAAGGCATGTAATTCTGTGGTCTTGCAAACTCTCCCAAATGTGTGCGCTCAAACAAAGTCATGGGTTGGTTTTTTTATTTGGTTCATGTGCGACACATGCAGGAAGGCTGCCCACATTAATGCGACAAGGAAATACCAATTACAGAGGCACCCCAAAATCTGGAAGATGCAAATATAGTGGTTGGTGCTTAATTGTCACCATACAATTCATCAGTTTGTTGCCAAAGCAGGTTTACTGCTATTTAGAAAGGTATTATTGTTTTCAGCACTTCATTAACTGAGGCAGGTTGTAAAAAACAAGATAACTAATAGGATGAGTGCACATTTATTGATTTTTTTCCCTTCATAGCTGGGATTTAGTTCCTGGTTTGTATCAAACAGAAGCTTCACTTTTTCAGCAGAAGCACACCAAAAAATGTTACAATCAGTTTTTTTAAGTGGCTCCATGTAACCATTTCCTCTGGTTCCCTCCTGTCTTTTGGCTTGCCTGCCTTATGTGCGTGCTGGCATCTCTGCAGCGGTTTGTGGGGAGCTTTTGGGTGATTACCTCTCATTAGAAGGAGCAGAGTAAGTGTGGGCTCAGGCTGGCGTTGCCTGGCAGACAGTAGAGTCAGGCGTCTCATTACCAAGCCTCAAGGGCTGATTAGCCCTGACGTGCAGCAGGGTGGGGAGCGCCATTGATAGAGGGATTTCCCGACTTCATAGGATATCCTGTGACTACAGCCACACCTCTAAAGTGTATCACTTTAGCCTGAGCCAAGAAGATAGGATTCTCTCAGTGTCGGTGCAGTGACAGTGAAAGTGAGATCACACAAAACCTGGTGGCTCAGATAACTCATCTGCAAAAAAAAAAAAAAAAAGTTTTTTTTTGTTTGTTTATTTAATCCACATTCAGGCCAAGTCATCATTCCTTTGAGTTTTTCACATCAGGAATGTTGAATGACTCGCTACGCCAAAGATGTGACACGATGGTGCAACGCTTCAGCATGCAGGAGGATTCTAGTCGAGAACGTTTTAATTGGTTCAGTGAGAATCAGAAAAGAAATATGAAACTATTGTGTGACACTAGTCATTTATGTGCAAAATCCTTGATAGAGGTGAACACGTGTGGTGAAACAGAAACAATAATTCATATTGCACAGATCCCTTTACACAGTCTCATTGGCACATTTGACTGTTTGAGTCACAGAAAACATCACCAGTTGCTGCACACCTTACATTATGAAGGTTTTAGTGGTCTCTGTAGTGAGTTGTTGCAGGGCTTACACTGTATAATAACATGGTTGTACAGGATATTTTTGAAGATTACATGGTTTGGCAATGGTTTCAAATTGTGTTTGGCATGCTTACATCCTACATGTCTGTTGCCATCAGCATGCAGAGGAGACCGCAGCTAAAAGACACATTTGATTATGAAAAGATGGCATTTCCAGCTCAATTACAACAGTCAGCTGTGCACTTTGTTGGCGAATAGTGGAGAGATGGGATAGGAACTCCTTCTGGTCATAATTTAAACGTATGATGGTGTCTGCAGATGAGCTGACTGTAACATAGGAAGATTAAAACAGACTGAACTTAATTTTAGTGGTCAGCCTTTGATGGGATGATGCCATCTGTCTGACCACTTCCACCTAAGACCAGAAGCAAGTTTGATTTTCTTTCTAGTATGAGAAAATATAAATCTTACAGAATTCACATTTTTTAAATTTATTTATATTGCTTTAGCTCATTGAAACTCATTTTAACCATATTGGAGTGTGGATTTAGACTGGGCCATTATATCATGTTTTTTTGTATTTTTCCAACCCATTCACTTGGACTGTTGTGTTTAAAACCCTTGTTCCGTTGCATTTATCAATTTCAGCCATTTTCACCTGCTGGACAAAAGGTATTATGTTTGAAATACTTTGATATCCAGAGAGGTTTATGGTTTGACCTCAATTAATGCAAGGTGTCCAGGCTTTGTTGCTGAAAAAACAAGCCCAAATGATCAGCCCTCCTCCACTGTGCTTGACAGTTTGTAAAAGGCCTTTCTGATAATTTGCTTTGTTTGGTGGAAACCAGTCATTGCACTGTGCATTATGGCCAAACCATTTTAATTTAATCTTGTCTGGCCAAAAGACAATCTTCATATAGCCTTATGGTTTGTGATCTCTTGTGGTCTAAGATCAGAGACTTTGCAAACCAGGCCATGTTTGCAAACTTTGCATATACTTTGCAGATAGAAATAGTTTTTTCATTGAAAGCTATTTCAACAAGCCACACTTTAGTCTTTTACTTGTTGAACTGTCATGAACAATAATGTTTAACAATCTGAGCCACGTAGAGTCTGAGATATAAATATATTTTTCATATTTACATAGCATTTTTGACACTGAGGTGAACTTATTGGCACATCTCATGATATTAGCAACCATCTTAAACATTTTCCACAGTCTAGTAATCTTGCTGTAGAAAAAGATGCATTCTAAAATGCAATGCATATTCATATTCAGTAAAATATATTTTTAAATATATTTTTCCCAATTTAACAAGGATAATTGTTAAATTGCACCTTTCTAGACATGGTAAACATTTGCTTTTTAGGTTACATTAAGTTTAGTGCTACAGTTTTAGTTCTCTTAGTAGCAATCTGGACTCGCGTCAGAGCCAAGTACAGTATGTGTCCCTGGTGTGTCGGTGCGCTGGTACTGGCCTACTCTGTGCCACGGTATGGGCTGGATCAGTGGAGTCATGTGGACTCTGCTACACACCCAATCTGTGCCAGTTACACAGTGACTACATCTGAGCTGCTGACCTTCAGAGCCATGAGTTCGCACATAGTAGTTAAACCTCTTATCATGCCTTGTATTCCCACTTTTAAACTCAGTTTCTGTTCTCCAGGCTGCAAGTGTTCACACTCATGGCTGAGCAGTGAATTTTCCTCATTCAGATCCTGCATTGTGATCCTTTAATACTATGTACAAATGCTGTTCAGTCTACAGGAGTTGTCTGACTTACAAAGTTAATGCATTGTGTCATTCATTTCAAAGTGTCAAGAGATGACATATTCAGGAACTCCATCATTCAGAGTGTGGGAGTGGACCGACAGGCTCTGTGTGGGTTGTAAATGACCAGACAGGACGGCAGATGACATAACGTTGGGTCATTTCCTGTTAGGTCATAGAAGATAATGGACTTCCCCCTAACACTGTTAATAGCACCACTTCTATTTGTTGCATGACATTCCCACTGCACAAAAGTGCTCATTACTCAACCAAGAATGACATACTAAGTTTAACACCAGTATTACTTTGCTTCCAAAGTGCTTTTTCATTTTGCTGTACCATGTCATGGCTTCTTGTTAGGTCTAAGCACAATATTCAATGCTTTCAACCAGGGACTGATCTAACCTAAGCCTCGTGTGTGTTTTTATTTTGAAGGTTGGGGGAATGAACAGAGCAGTCATGAAGACAATGTGTTAAGGGTAGGATTTTATTTTATTTGCACAAACTTTATGGAGATGGACAACAGCTTGGAGACTCCCTGAACCCGAGAGACGTTTGACATTGATTCACGGTTTCTTCAATTATTCAGTTCCTAAGTTACAGAGTACATAGTTAGCCATAGGCTGAGTGGGCCAGGGAGAAAACACCACACACACTCACATTCCTACTACCTCTGGCATGGCCCAGGCTGTGATATACCAGATGGGACCTGGGCCGGGTGGTCTGAAGTTCATCCACCAGTTCTGAGAAAATTATGAAGCCTCCCTCTAAAAATGGATCGTTTTAAATTCTGTGAAGCCAGGAAGAAAAACGTGAACGAGTGAAAACTATCAGCACTAACAAGTTGAATTTCCTACGGAAACTTTGTGTTTTAATTCATTGACTAATCTTTCTTTTTTTAATAACACACAGATTAGTCTCAAGTGAGCACAGTAGTTTGTCATCACGGCAGCTGAACTGTTCCAGGTCACATGTTCACGTCTGTCACTGTCTTGTGCTGTGGTTTTGTCTGGAGGAGGCTTTGTTTTAAGCAAACAGCTGGGCCAAATGATTGACATCCGTTTAGAGATATTGACCAGTGGGAATAGAGGAAGTTTGGAAAGTAGGAAAATAGGTGGAGGAGAAAAAGAGGGGGGTGGGTTGCAATCTTGGAGACACCAGACCACACAACCTGCAAGTTGAGGCTGATGGAGAAATTGTGGCTTTTGTGCTTTCTCTGCTTGGGCGCGTTTAGCCTCGGCAGACTCTCAGAGGTGTTGACTTAAGGTTGTTGGAGCCCACATGCATGTGTGCAAAGATACAAGCAGACTGCATACATAAATGTGCAAAGGATACTGTATAAAAAGTGCCTAAACAACACACACACACAAACAAAAAGCTACTTTAGTAGAAATTCCACTTTATTATAATCAAATATTAATAATCCAAATAAATGCCCCACCCCTTTTTTGTTGTAAAATATAGAGTAATTTATGACTCCTCTGTGTAAGATCTACCATATGTCAAGCTTAAACTTGCAGTGCTTTAACCTCTTGAGATTAATGTACACACAGACTGAACGGCCTGTGTTTACATATGGCTGTGCGAGTATATAAGTAGCAGTTACAAAGCTGTGTGTGTTTGTAATTTATACCCATAGAAAGTTAGTCATGTACCCCCCCCCCGCGCACGAGTTCTAACTTCACTTTCTGAACTATTTACAGATGAATGAAGAATAGGCAGAAGTACCAGCTTCTTCAGGTCAGTTACAGGACTGCAGTGATGATGGCAAAATTTAGAGCTAGTCAAAAATTTTCTCCAGGGATCGACTCCGAGGCTCCGCAGTGTGAAACGAGCCGTTTTCACCGAACCCCTCAGCTTTGGAAAATGTATATAAAGTAAATGTCACAGGCAGTGGGAGGTGTTGACAGGTAGAGAGAAGGGACTAAACAAACTTCAGTGTTACTAAGTGAAAGATAGTGGAGGAGGTGCAGCGTGAGAGTATGTCAGCAATGTCTGCAAGGGGTGTATACAGAGGCAAGTGTGTGAATAGGGGAAAAAGCAAAGCTGAGCAAACATCAGGAAGAACTTTGCATATGGATAATTGTGAGTTTTATATGTTGGTGTTATATTCCATGCGTAGCTGGTGTTGCTGTGCCAACACATCAAACAAAAACACCAGCAGAAATCGTGCAGGATGTGAAAACGTTTAGTGTGAATCAGCAGATGTGCATGAACTTTACTAAAAACTGGACATTCGGTTGTGTTCTATGTTTTTGTAGCTTCAAATACAGAATTTAACTATCTGACCAATGGAAACGTAAATGTTCAGTACTGGCAGCTTATTAAAATCAATCAAATCACTAATTTTCTTTCAAAATTTGCCTCTTAAATCATTAAAATGTCACAAAGAAAGATAATTAAAAAATGAATAGATTAGGTGACAAAAAACTTTTTTTTTCTCTCATGTCAGTGGTTAACGTGTCCTCAATTTAAAAATCTGTAAGCAAAATTTGTGAATGTCTGCCACCTAAATAATAATGTGAATGTATTGTCATCATTGTATGTTCCCATACAATGACGAAAATGGCTCTCTGCATTTAACCCATCCACCACCAGGTGGAACAGTGGGCAGCTATGGATAGCACCCAGGAAGCAACTGGAGATAAGGTGTCCTGCTTAGAGACACCACGGGGTGTGCAATGACTGGGGATTGACCTTTGGGTCCCGAGTCGGCTGCCCTGCCCCTACACCATCTCGGCACCTATCACATGTTTGTTTATGAAAACAGCTAAGTCACATATAATAAGTAACAGACATATTTGAGATGCATAAGTCCAACAGTTTTCAAAGTCTTTTTATTGACTTTTTAATTTTTTAACATACAAAAAAACAAACCAACAAAAGAGAACACACAGAACAAATAAACAAACAAATAAAACTCCCTCCCCTCTCATACCGGATCAGACACACATACATAAATTAATTAAACAGGCATTGACAGGTTTTCAACATGCAATATAAAGGGCTGCCAAGTGTCCCAAAATCTTTTAACAAAACCCTTCAGGGTATATCTATTTTTTTCTAAATTAATATGATACATTACTTCTCTTATCCAATGTACATATGCTGGGGGGTATGGGTCCTTCCAACTGCACAAAACAAGTCTTCTGGCCAGAAGAGAGCCAAAAGCAATCACATCATTCTCATACTTGCTGAAGGACGTATCCACAGGGACCACCCTAAACTGTGAGATGAATGGTGATGGGTGTACAGTTTTTCCACATACTGTATTTCAGATAAGGTGTCAAAAACAGATTGCCAAAAGGTCTGCAGTTTGGGACAGGTCCAGAATGTATGCAAGAGTGTAGCTGGAGTTTGTTTACAAGGATTGCATGCGGAGTACAGGTCGGCTTTGATTTTCGAGAGCTTGTCTTTGGAGTGCAGCCAGTGCACTACCTTGAATTGAATTACAGCATGCCTCAGACAGATGGAGGATGAGTCAATGTTCTTAATTATCTTTCTCCAGGTGGAGTCTGATATGGATTTATCCAAGTCTGTTTCTCCATTTCAGTTTAAGGGAGTCCAAACTGGTCTCATGGTATGAAATGAGCAGTGTGTAGTTCTTACTATAGTACCCCTTTGGTATCGGACCTGCACTCCAAAATCGTAACCACAAAATGTTTAGAGGGATATAAAGGAAAACAGTCATAGTTAGACCTCACAAAATGCTACTGCTGCAAATATTAGAAAAAAACAAACTGACTTATGAATATTAAACTTCTGTACCAGCTACTCAAAAGAGGCAAATCTACCATCAACATAGCCGAGTGGAAGCTGCTAAATCCAAATATTTTTCTGATATAATAACCTCAAACTCTCACAACCCATGTGTCCTCTTCTCTACCCTAAACTCTGTTCTCCACCTCACTAAACCATCACCTCTGGAAGCCTCGACTGAGCTGTGCAAGAACTTCTTACATTTCTTTTTGGAAAAAATTGCGACCACCTGGGCTCTCATTTCCCCTCCAACTCATGACCCATCCATCCCACCTCAATCTGTAGCTCCATTTGACTATTTTGAACCCATCACTCTATCTTCTCTAGAGCAGGTCATGTGCAGCTTGAAACCTTCTGGTTCCCCCTTTGATGTGGTCCCCCCTCGACTACTAAAGGAGGTTTTTCCTACTCTAGGTCCGTCCATTTTGGCTATAGTAAACAGTAGTTTATCCACTGGCGTGGTGCCAAAAATCTTTAAACATGCTGCTGTCCAGCCTCTCCTGAAAAAAACAAACCTTGACCCCTCAGTCGTTTCCAACTTCCGGCCTGTCTCCAAACACCCATTTGTTTCTAAAATACTGGAGAAAACAGTTGAGTCCCAGTTGAAGTGCTTCCTGGAAGATCACACCATCTTAGAGCTATTCCAATCTGGCTTTAAACCTCTCCAAGGCACTGAAACTGCCCTATTGAAGGTTTTTAATGACATCTTCAGATCCACAGATACTGGTGGTTCTGTGCTGCTTGTCCTATTGGACCTCACAGCTGCCTTTGACACCATCAACCATGAGATCCTCATTGCTAGGTTGGAGCAGTGGGTGGGCATCACAGGGTCAGCCCTCAATTGGTTCAGATCCTACCTCACTGACAGATCCTTTTGTGTCTCCATCAAGGATTTTATTTCTGCAGCGACAGAGCTTAAATGGGGGGTTCCACAGGGGTCCATCCTGGGTCCCCTCCTATTCTCTCTATACCTGCTGCCACTTGGTGCTATTTTCCGGAAACACAACATACCGTTTCACTTCTATGCAGACGACTGTCAAATTTACTTCCCCCTAAGACACAATGGTGCATGCTCTATTCGGCCTCTGCTCGACTGCCTGGCTGACATCAGGGACTGGATGACTTTAAATTTCTTAAGATTCAATGAAAAGAAGTCTGAAGTCATGTTGTTCCTTCCCAATGACACGATCACAAACCACTGCTTCGACCTTTCCACTCTAACCCTGTCAGAAAAACAAAGAGTCACTAATCTGGGAGTGATAATGGACCCTTCCCTGAAACTTAACAATCATGTAAACATGATTGTTAAATCATCCATCCATCCATCCATTATCTTTACCCGTTTATTCCATTTTGGGTCACGGGGGTCGCTGGTGCCCATGTCCAGCAATCACTGTGCGAGGGGCGGGGTACACCCTGGACGGGTCGCAAGTCCATCACAGGGCCACACAGAGACAAACGAGACAAACGAGACAAACAACCATTCACTCTCTCACTCACACCTAGGGACAATTTAGAGTTACCAATCAGCCTAACATGCATGTTTTTGGTCTGTGGGAGGAAACCGGAGTACCCGGAGAAAACCCACGCATGCACGGAGAGAACATGCAAACTCCACCCAAAAGGCCCCTGGACCAGGGTTTGAACCAGGGACCTGTTCGATTGTTAAATCATGTTTTTTCCAATTGATGCGGCTGTCTAAACTGAAGCCCATATTGTCCAAAAATAACCTGGAGACAGTAATACATGCATTCATTACATCTAGGCTTGATTACTGCAACTCGCTCCTGTTTGGTATCAGTCAGACCTCCAATGCACAACTACAACTGGTCCAAAATGCAGCAGACCGATTTTTAACCAGTACAGGCAAAAGAGAGCACCAGTTTTGGCCTCACTGCACTGGCTACCGGTTCACCTTTGAATCCAGTTCAAAATAGTCCTGTATGTCTACAAATCGCTGAACAGTCCCCCCCCCATCTCTCTGATCTGTTACAACCGTATGTCCCACCACGTTCCCTGAGGTCAATGGACCAGTTGCTCCAGGAACTCGTCTTAAGCGCAGAGGTGACATGGCCTTCTCTGTAGCAGGACCAAGACTTTGGAACGAGTTACCTCTGCTTGTCAGACAGGCCCCCTCCCTCTCGGTTTTCAAATCCCGTTTAAAAACTCACTATTATTCGGTAGCTTCAACACCAGAAGATCTGTGTTGTGAACCTGTACGCTCCACACTGGTTTGTTGTCATATTTATTATCTGCATCGTTTTTATGTCTATATTTTTGATTTACTTCATTTTGTATATTGCTTTGTGTGTTGTCTATTGTTCTGTCTGCACAGCACTTTGGTTGGCCTTGTAGCTGTTTTAAGTGCTCTATAAATAAAATGGTATGGTAACAGAGATCACACAGTGAATGCACTCCCCTCAAGACCCAAAACTGTATCAGCTACTGAGGGAGTAAACATAAGATATTATATACTATGTGGTGCAGAATGCAGCTTGATATGTCTTTATGTTCAGATTTGTTGACTAAAGTATGCAGCTAAAAGGATAGGTTAGGTTAAAAAGTTCATTTAGTCGGACTCAGCTAAGTGCTTCATTTACCTTCATATCAGAACTACATCCAGCATCTCTGAAAAACCACTGAGGCAAACTTTTTCAAATTGCACACTTTGATATAAGTCAAGACAATATTTTCCATATAAGTCAAGACAATATTTTTCATATTCTACACTACATGGTGCAGAATGCAGCTTGCGTCCTTGTTTATGGATATCACTATAACTGTACAGTGATGAATATTTAAGAAGCTCGTACACACAATTTATCCAGACCGCAGGAGTAAAGTGGCTTGTTGAGTACAGAGAACAAACAAATCAGCCATTTGATCCATCCCATATTTGCATCCTGCCTTTCTCCTAAAATCTGCTGGAGACGGGCACCAACTCTATGTGACCCCGGTTAGAATAGCAGGTGAAGAAAATGGGCAGATGAATGCATTTTAGAGTTGTTATGGTTTGGCAAGGCCTCAGATGTGAAAACTCGGGTGACTTTTCATGTGTTCTGTGACTCCCCAGGAAATTACATTTTCTGAATGACTCATTGCTTTTTTGTCTCCCTCCTTTTAAAATCTGAGAACTTACCAATTATTTTTCCTATAATAAATAAAAAATATTTTTTTTATTCATTTTCCCTCCTGAATTTTTTAACTGCACAACCTGTTGGTTGAAAAGTAATTTCAAGTAAAAAGCATCTTATACTTTCATAGTCTTTGAGCTGCATTGACTTGCCAGCGACAACTTATGGCTTTGATTTTATTTTTTTTAACAACAGTGATAACAGTTAAGGGAATTTGACTATCCATTTCATCGATTTGATATTTTTTAATACTTTTTGAGCTTCCCAGTTCTTGCTTTCTAAGGGAGTTGAACGAGTTCCTTCTTCAACAAAAAAGCAGTGATTTTTTTTCATCCTGTTAAATATGTTATCTTTAAATTCCAGGAAGTGTCAATCCAATTATTTAGTTATTCTTCTTAGAAGTTGTAGTTTCATATTTAGTAAATAGGGAGAAAAGTTGGTGCATCTGGGATACTATTTGACTGCTATGGTCCATCATGGAGCGGAAACATTGCACAATAGTTGGCCCTGGATAGTTGCTTCTTCTCTGGAAACATGAATAAGTGTTTGCTTCTTCTTCACACTTTGCCCTCAAGCCATTTCAACTAAGAAATATGCCTTTGTGTAAAAAGAGAGACCAAACAGAGCGAGAAAATGCCTCAGATTACAGAACCAGGTTTAACGCATTGCCGTTCCTGCCTCCCTCTAGCTTCGAACACACTATCTTTTTGTCTCGGACGAGCAGACGTGAAGCAGACAGTTGAGGCCTGTCACTCTGAGGGGTTTTATTTTGACATGTTTTGAGTCTTTTGGAAGATTTGATGATATGTTTTACTATGCATGCTCTCCTTAAGAATGTGTGCCGTCATGTTAGAGGCATTTGTAAATCAAGACCATCATTGTTGGCAACATGCTCAACGCTGCTCATAATACAAAACAAATGGATCAAATTTAGTTTTTATTAATGTACCTATTGTGCATATTTGCAACAGTTTCAATTTTCTTAATACCCCTGTTCTGCCAGAATTTCAAATGGACTCAAACAGGTACATTTGACAGCACAATCATTCAATCACTGACTCCATGCTTGCAGTAGAAATGTTGTGGAACGACTAAGTCACATGTAACACAGTGGGTCAATTTAATGTGCTTGTTTTAGATTTTTTTTCAGCACGTTGCATGGCATTGTTGTTAGAAGTGTATTTAACAAAGCATGAAAGAATTTGCTGGAAAATAACCCTTGTTTAGAGACAAATAGCCTCATTTATTGCTTTTTCTATACTTTTTTCCCCTTTCAATGTGTTCTGGGAGCTAACTTTGGCATTCAAGCTCAAGTTTTCTATTTAAAATTCACTGTTAGATGAGAAAAAAAATCATCCAATCTTCATGCAAACCACAGGGACTCCTTTTTGATTCAACCGTTTCAATCAATCAAGTCATGCACTGTGAAGCAAATATCAAGTATCTGAGCATCTGTTAACTATTAGGTCCACTGATATGACACAAAGGGCTCAAGAGGAAATGCTTCAGTCAGTAGAGTCTGTTATTGGACTTAATAAAACAAATCTCTTGCTGAAGAACTCCTCTGACCTTATGTTAGAGGCTGTGGTGAATATGAGCAATGACAGACTCCTCTCTAAAATGAAGCACGAAGGCTAAAGTGTGCAAAATATGGATCACCAATCAACAGTTCTGGGACTGGAATGTTAACGAACCTGATGCAAGAGTTCAGCGACTCCTCTGCACCTATTCTGTAACATGTTTGCTGGATTCTTATTTGCTGCCTCTGAGTCATAGTCGGATGACTTTAAATTGATTTTACATGCATACTTTTACATGAACTGTTATAGAGATCATAATTATGTTTACAAGTATAAAGAAAAAGGAAACAAATATTTGCAGGAATTCTCATTTTCAGACATGCCACTGTGATCTAATTTGATTTCTAATTGAAGTGAGCTCTCCTGTCATTCTAATCCCTGTTTTCACCGAATGAGGTGCCAATAACGTCCTTCAAAAATTTGAACTCTAGCTGCAGAAGAACACAGGCCTGGACACTTGGCTTTTGCGACTTCTTTAAATTGATTTATTCTTCACTTTCACCTTAAGGTGTAAAAGAGGCCAGAAATTGCACATAATGAACAACTACAGTGCCAATCCTGCCAGCCAGTGTGACCAAAATGGTCGCACAGGCTGACAGTTGTGTCCCCTGTGTGTGTGTGTGTGTTTTTATGAAAGTAATGCTCTGCTTTCTCCATCACAAGCCCACATTGCTGGTTGTTGGTTTTGCCAGCTCTGTGGCAGTTCTCACTTTGAGTGTTTTATATACACCTCCCTTAAATAAACTGACGAATGAAGTGCAAGTTTACCACATGTTCTCTGTGCGAGCTGAAACTTCAGCTTGTTATGTCAGCCTCAGAATCCTGAACGCTGGTTCTTTTCTATAATGAGAATGTCAACTCTGCTCTGCGATTGTGTTTAAATTCATCCAACACTTCTATGAATGGCTTATGTGCCTTCAGGGTCTGATTAAAAGATTAAACCAAATGTCTTCAAGCTACTGTTTTATATTCCATGTTTGTCACGTGTACATGAAGCAATTGCTGAAACTGTTTCCATGTAATCAGAGTGTTTTGTTACTTGTAGTATAAATCATCTTCTGAAGCTGCTGGTTGAATAATTTCACTTCTTCTGTTATTTGGTAACTTTTAAACCTATGACAAAATGGTGTCGGTAACTTTGAAGAAACAATTGTTTCCACTTGTCAGTCCATGTTAATTTTGATCTCCAGTAAATGTTGAATTCCCCTGAACTTCAAAGTTCATACTTATTCATCCAGGTACAAAACCAAGAAATGGTCAGTCAGGTCATCTGGACAGTTTCTTTTTTGTGGAAAGATGTTTTGCCCTCTATCCAGAGGGCTCCTTCAGTGCCAAGTAAACTGTTTTCCCCACTCCTCCTAGGCAGGCAGTGTGGCTGCCTGCCTGGGAGGAGTCGACGGGGACAGGACAGTCCCCAGAAACCATCCTATCACCAGCAAACTGGTTAGTCCACTAGGAGTATACTGCTCAGTGGCGATAACAGTTTACTTGGGACTCCTCAGACTGATTAAGCCCTCCGGATAGAGGGCAAAACGTCTTTCCACACAAAAGAAACTGTCCAGATGACCTGATTGAACATTATTGGAATTCCCCTGAACATTACCTACTGACCAATTAAATTCCTTTGAACATTAACCAAAGTTTTGAGCATTATATTTTCCATCTGTGCTGTTTTTGATTCTATATTTTAGCAAACTTCATCCATTTTCTCTTTGCTCGTTTGCTCTAACTGGCCTGTGTTTCTCCTTCCTCTAGACTGACAGGTAATGAACCATTATCTATCCTGCCACTGAACTCACTACCAGAAGAGACCATGGGCAAGGCCCACTACAAGCTTTGTGACCAGCTCAAACTGGAAAAGAAGCAGCGCAGGATGTGCAGACGAGACCCGGGCATGGCGGACACTTTGAGGGAGTCCATAATCATGAGTGCCCTAGAATGCCAGCACCAATTCCGCTTTGAGAGGTGGAACTGCACCTTGGAGGGGCGCCACCGGAGCAACATATTAAAAAGAGGTGTGGATCTAATGACAAAAGTAAAGTATTGATCAAGCTACAGCCTCTAATTTAAAATGATTAAACTTGCTACAGTTGTTTTTAAGTTGTTTAATTTTGAACTCAATCAAAAAATTAGTGCTGCATTTAGTTTGCATTTATCTTCATTATGGTTTTTTTTCTAGGATTTAAAGAGACAGCCTTCTTGTATGCCATCTCCTCGGCGGGGTTGATGCACGCGTTGGCCAAAGCTTGCAGCGCTGGACGCATGGAGCGCTGCACGTGTGACGAGGCCCCAGACCTGGAGAACCGCAAGGCTTGGCAGTGGGGAGGCTGTGGAGACAACTTCAAATACGCCAACAAGTTTGTCAAGGAGTTTCTGGGCAAACGCTCCAACAAGGACCTGCGTGCACGTGTGGACATGCACAACACAAATGTGGGCATGAGGGTAGGTGTGCAGAACAGAAGCACTCCTGCTCATCCATTTTGCTGCAAGGGATGTCTGATAAAAAAAATAGAAGAGCTGTGCTTTATGTGAGGTCTTCTTAGAACTTTTTGGGTGGGGGGTGGGGGGGAAGTTAGTATATCTTGGCCTCGGCACCATCAGTTTTAAAAGTTCTTGCTTTAATCTGTGGCAGACACTTATTCATGAGCATTTCTGTGATGCCAGAAACATTTTAGGGAGTTGCATTTAAAGACGACAATGTTAATCACAGAATGAATTCACAGCAGTATATCTGCAACAAAAATGGCCTCATATTAAAATTATATATTTTTACCAAAGATAATGAAACATATTAAATCACAGGACACAAATCTTACCAGAAACCAACTGGAATAGGGTCAGGGGTCTTTTGGAGCTGCATAAAGCATTTACACAAAATGTTGTCTAAATCAGTGGTTCCCAATGCTAGTCCTTGAGGAACACCATACTGCATGTTTTAGTTGCTTCCCTGTTTTGACACACCTTATTTGAACAAATGGGTGATTAACAGGCTCCTGCAGAACTTGAAGTAATTAAATCATTGAATAAGGTGTGTTGAAGCAGGGAAACAACTAAAACATGCAGGATGGTGTTCCTCAGGGATCAGAGTTGGGTCTAGATTAATTTAAGCTGATACCTTTGCATGCGCTGAATTTATTTCCTCTATAAATTAGTTAAAAATGACAGTAATGCTGAAAAACTAGAGTCTAAGACAAAGTGCCCTGTCCAAATATACAGTTAAAATGAAGACTAGTTGACACAAAATGTTCGCCACTGTGACACTGATGTAAGTTTACATGAGAGAACCTTGGGAGAATGAAATTACTGAAAAAGCAACGTTCCCTTTGAAACTTTGGAAATAAAGAAATTTAAACTGACTAAGGTTATCGTTGCCGTAAATTTGGTGACAGTAAAAGTGTTCATTAGTCACTATATGGTTTTCTAGTTCGCATTAAATAAGCACTGACTTTTTTATTTGTGCTCTGGCTCATTTCGCAAATTGTTTATGGGATTTTTTTAATCTTGGAAGTTTTTTTTTTATCGCAACATAAAAAGGAGTAGTTATATCGTGTTAAGCCAAAGCAAACTAAAGGTCTGGAATATGTTTTCTTTTACTCAGCTTTCCCCCCATTCTAACCATTTTTGTGTTGTCTCAGAATGAGTTATTGCAGAAGAACACCGACCATATGGCCACGGTGCACAATATTCTCTCTTTCAAGCTTGGCCCTCCACAATTCTTTTGGAGATTTTATTTACAACTGAGATTTACAACATTGTTTTTGCTCTCTCTTGTGTGCATGTTTTGCACATGTGCAAAAAGGTGCAAGTCCTAACACACATACTCAAAATACTTTCCCACAGTGAATACATTCCCAAAAAACTGGGAAGTGCGTTAATTTCTGCATTCCCCCCTCCATCATTTAAAAAGTTGACTCAGCAGATTTTCCTGATTTGAGGTTGTGATAAACATGCCCTTCCTGTTGTCTCATCTCTTTTGCGTGCAGTTTACGAAAAAAAGGCAGATTCTAGGACAGCATATGCTTGCAACCGAATTATGCTGCTTTTACCATTGTAGTTATTTCGCTGTAAATGTGGTAATTTTGTTCATGTTTGTTGAGCTTTCTTTATTAAAGGCTTCTTACAATATTATATTGTTCTGCTGTAGCTCACAGATCATAAGGAAAGCTTCTAATTAACTCTTTTATAAAAACAAACAGAGTTTAATGATCATCAAATCGCTCTGCTCCACCTCTCTTAAAATTATTGTGAGCATAAATTGGCTCTTTCAAGTTCTGTTTATTAAACAAAGGCTTGTTAACTTGCACAGCTTTCATGCCTTTAATGTTTTACAGTGCTTAACAGTATTCCTTTGTCTCTGCCTCAGACAATCAAAGCTGGAATGGAGACCACTTGCAAATGCCACGGTGTCTCTGGCTCCTGCACCGTCCAGACCTGCTGGAGGCAACTTCTGCCCTTCCATGAGATTGGCAAGCAGCTTAAGCAGCGCTACGAGACCTCTTTCAAGGTCGGCAGTTCCACCAATGAGGCTACTGGGGAGGGAGAGATCTCCACAGGCCGGAGCCAGCAGCAGCAGCATTCACTGCCTGGGTTGAGCGATCAAATCCCCCGCACTATGGACCTGCTCCACATCGAGGACTCGCCCAGCTTCTGTAAACCCAACAAGTACTCGTCTGGCACTGCAGGCCGTAAGTGCTACAAGGACAAAAACTGCGACGCTATCTGTTGTGGGCGAGGCCATAACACGCAAAGTCGGGAGGTGACCGGGCCCTGCCAGTGCCAGGTGCGCTGGTGCTGCTATGTCGAATGCAAGCAGTGCACGCAGAGAGAAGAAGTCTACACCTGTAAAGGGTAAAGCCATCACCTGTCAGACCCCTAGGATCAGTGAAGCATATCGATGATGGTTGTGTTGAAGATGACTGGTTGTTTTGTTCTCGTGCGGTGTTCTGTTCCCAGTATCTGAACGACGTCATGCAGAAAAAAAAAGAAGCAATAAGCACTTTGAGGACTGTTTGTGGTTTAGGGTATCAGGGGTCCTGCAGTAAAAAAAAAAAAAACTTTCTCAGACAACTGGGTCACCATCTCAAGCTTTTTATCATATTGTTGCCTTGCAGAGATTTTTGTTTCCTTTTTAAGAAATCCGTCAGCTCCATTTTGCAAGTAAAAAGAAAAAAATGCGTGTATATATATATATATATATATATATATATATATATATGTATTGCAGTTGAAGACCCAGTGCAAGGAAAGTGACACTAACAGATTGATTTGTGTGGCTCTGCCCAAAGACAAACGGTGTGTATGTGTGTGACTGTATGTGTGTGTTTCTGTAAGTACGCGGCATTGTGGAAGATAACAAGTCTGAGTGACATTTTTTATAGCGACAAAAATTAGAAACTGCTTTAAAAAAAGTGGACAGGGTGTAAGACTTTTTTTACACGCACATATTTAAACCCAAACGCATCGTGTGTTTGCATATGTATGTATATAAAAACAGTTATATTGTAATATTAAACAAGCCACTTATCTATCTTTGTACAAAACAAACCACTAAACACACAAATGTTTTATAGTTTGTGTGCAGTTGCTCATTTTTCCTTCCTGATTTAATTTGACAAGGCCCTTTGGAAAGCAACACGCTTGTGTTCGGTGTCTTGCTGTGGGTAATTTATAGATCCTCTGGGACTACTCCTTTATACGGAGAAAATCTTCTTTTTTTTTTCAATATTAAAATGAAATATGAAGCTTTTAGTACATGCAATTACAGAAAACAACTAAACCAGTCAGTTTAGGCTCTTCTTGGTCTTGAGCAAATTTATGTTCAGGGAATACCTTCAACCACTATATCTTTTTGGATAAGTTTGAAAGAAATAGTGCAGATTTAAAGAAACTGGAGTTGACAGTGGCCTTTTTCAAGCCAACAACATTGCAGCAGGTTATCAGTTGATCAGCAGACACATGTACAAGTTCCTCCAGTCTGAATTTTTGGAACTCTGTGCAGTTTAAATTTTATTATGACTTTATTTTCTTTTTAAACTTTTGAAGTTGTAAGCTGTGGAGCACTGCAGGAATGTAACTCCCTACCATTTCATATCTGTTTTACTTCTTCAGCTGCCACTATTCATTTGAGCCATATTGTGCAGCAGAAATTCAAACAGTGTGGGGGCAACTGAGAGTGAAATTTCACTCGACCTGTGTGCAGATTTGCTCAAGTGAATATCTAAGTTTACACCTTGTAGCAAATGCAAACATGCTTTTTATAAGACTAAAATTTGTGTAACGCACCACAAATTGATGTCTTAACGTAAAAAATTAATTTTGCTGCCGTCTTCTGTCTGAAGTCAGTGACGCTGTGTTTATGCACGAGTTCATTTGCCTTTTTTTCGCTCATAGTGACAGTTAGCACAGGAGGAGCATGTGGAGGCTAACAAACAAACAAACCACACAGATAGTGACACTTTTAAAGGACATGTTGACATTACTGGAAATGCACTTAATATATATATATATATATATATATATATATATATATATATAGATATATATATATATATATATATATATATATATATATATATATATTAGATGAGAAGAACATCATTATTTGTGAAATATATTCAGTAACATTGCAGCTAACCAAAACTGGCAGAGCTAGCAGTAATCAGTGCTTTGGCTAAACTTTACCATTTAGCTTATTTATCCTGTAACATTCTCTATATTAAAAAAATAATAAAATAAACCACATTAAGACATATTTACTTCATTGTTAAAAAAAAAACAGACAAACATAGGACTTAATAAACTTGAAAAGCACAAGAAACAGTGGATGCTAACAGGCTAGCTTTTCAGTACTAATGCTAAGCTAAGCTAATTGGATGTTTACCAGAACACGAAAGAGTCATGTTGACTTCAAAACAGTTCATAACTTCAAAGTGAATGAGTGCCATTCCCAAAATGCCAAACTGTTATTTAAGATGTTGCAGTTTAATGAGAAATGCATGCGCACACAAGAAGCAGAGAAAACAATAAATATTCTGGTATTATTAGCATTTAGTCCAGCATATTTCAGATTGGTGTGAATTAACTACTGAGTGAGGGACCCAGCTTTGTACTACAGCACCCTTCACGCACTGAAGCCTGAAAGCCCTTTAAAGTATTTAAAAAGCTGTATTTATGGATACAGTCCAGTGCAGAATTTTTTTTTATATATAATTTTTTGTAAATAGCAAAGGTTTCTTTTCCTGTGGTATATAGTAAAAAAATACATTGAGGCACATGTTCAAATCTCACAAGCATTTAAATCACCCTGAAAATAAGTGATAAACATTTTAAATAAACCAAATAGTTGAAGATTATCATTATCAACACTGCACTTCAAATCATAACTGTAGCACCTATAGTTGGAAATGGCTATCGCAATAACCACAAATAAATCCTGGAGTTTTAATGGTAGGCGGGGACCTTCATTTAGTTTATTTATCCTGATGGGTTGCATTCCAAACATTTTCATACGAGATGGTTTTGCCAAGCAAAGACTGGTCAAAACATATTCATAGAACTTTGCACGCTAGGTGGAAACCATAATAACTATGCAGAGACTCTGAGCATAAATGCCTGCTCTCCACAACTTCTGGTGGTTGTTTTTTAAACTTCACATACTTCTCGGCCCAAACACAGAGTTTCTGTAATGTTGAATAGATTTGCAATGGGCACGACGGATACCAAATGCATGCAGTGTGTATTTTTATGTTTTGATATTGTACAAAGCCCATACATGTCTCATGATGCAGCCAAACAAAGGATATTTAAACCTTACTGTCGTCTTTATTCTCAAAAACAAAATACTGCATCGCGAAGATGCCAGTGAATTATGTAAAAAATATATATTTTGTTGAAAATGATGAAAAATAAATTATTTTAAAATGTATTATGAACTTATGCTGAGTGTAAATAAGGTTAAAAAATATTTTTTTCCCCTTTGTATTTTGCATTTTCTTTTTCTTTTTGGTGTTTGTTCCTGTTTCGGGTGGAGGCTTCATAAAGCAGTGTGCATTATAAACACGTATCATTTTAAACATTTTTCATCAGAGCACTTTTACATCCTAACAAAATTTCCAATCGATTCACTTCATGCTGTTTTTTGTAAATCACAACCATCAAAAGGTTTTAAATGATCTGATCTGTGTTTATAAGCAACTATATATTGTGAAGAGTCCTTACGTTGTAATTTTAGTCATTCTGACGTATGGATTTTGGCAATATAAACCGATTTATACTCACCTATAAATTGTACATGTACATTTTGTTAGGATTTATTTTGTGCTTGTAAAATGGAGACAAAACACGCAAAATATGTATTTTGTTTTGTGATATTACACCAGCAGAGATTTGTTCATGTTCACCCATTCATGTCTTATGGGAACTCTAAATTATTTTCCTCTACCTCATGTGTATAGCTTGTAGGTATAAACAGATGGCAGATGACTGGTAAGAATGTATTTAAGTTATTTAACATCTTTGTATAACAAAGGCGAAAAAAAAATCGGAAATAATAAATGAATTTTTAATTTTTTTTCCTTGTGTTATTTTATTATTTGAGTCATTTGACACATTTAGAAACACAGAAAATTTATAACATTGTTAAAAAAAAAACACCTCTTTCTAGAGCAGGGTTGTTCAAGAATACCAACAGTTAACAGCTCAGGGGCTGGACATCCAACATTTAGAAGAAAGATTTATGTGTTGTCATCACTGCATGTGCCCATACAGTGATATTTGTTCTCTGCATTTGACACAATAAGCAAGCTACACACAAAAGGAGCAGTTATAGTCAAGGACAACAGGTACTGTCATTACATGAATTTAATTCACAATTTAAAATCTAGTTTTAGTTAAATGAACTGCTTAGCAGGAGGACAAAGTTACATTGCCCTGTCATAAATTGTCTATATACCAGGATCGCATCTCTGACCAAAATATTTTTCCTTTCTGATATTTTGAATCGGGTGGCATGGTAGCACAGTTGGTAAAGCTATTGCCTCTCACCAAGAATGTCACCAGATCAAATCCCAGCCAGAGATTGTTCTGAGTGGAGTTTGCGTGTTCTCTCCTTGCATGCGTGCCTTTTCTCCGGGTACTCCGGTTTCCTCCCACCAACCAAAAACATGCACCAAAAACATGCATGTTAGGCTGATTGGTAACTCTAAATTGTTCCTAGGTGTGAGTGAGAGAGTGAATGGCTGTCTCATTTGTCTCACGTGGCCCTGTGATGGACAGGAGACCTTTCCAGGTGTCCCCCACCTCTCACACAGTGACTGCTGGACATGGGCATTGGGCACCACCAGTGACCCCCGTGACCTGAAAAGGAAGAAGTGGGTAAAGATAATGGATGGATGGATATCCCCCCCCCCCCATGTAATATCCAGTTTTAATTTAAATTAACATATAGGGATGGGGCCGATATGATCCTGTATCCGTATCGGCCTCCGATACCAGCATAATTTATGTATCGGATTTTTCCAATCCAACCTGCAGAGATTTCTGATCTGTGATGTTGATCCAAGTTGGCTTCAAACTATGGAATGGATTTCCTGAACGGAGGTGTGTTTCATGAAACCCTAAGTAATAAGATCTGCCTCACATTCAGGAAATCCATTTCATAGTTTGCAGCCAGCTACAACGTGAGTAAATAATAAGGACTGAGCAGCACTATGGCTAACGGCTAACCAACTTTTCATCTAAACATGTCTGCTGTGTGGAAGTATTTTACACTAAACTCCAGAAGACAGCAACATGCAATGTCTGCAGAGCCGCTATACCAAGAGGACGAAGCTCGGTCACGACCTACAATACATCGAACTTAATAAACATTTGAAAAAGCACCACATTAAAGAGCACAAGGAATGTTTACCCAGGCACTGCGGTAAAGGTAGTTTTACGTTGGATGTTGGAGCTCCGTGGCTTCAGCGGTGTGTTCCTCTCGTTCAGTCCGAAGCAGACAGTCTGATTTCAGTCAGCCAAGCTCAGTCTGCCCGTCTCGGAGGAGGAGCAGACTGAATTGAAAAATAAAAGAAAATTATATATATAAAAAATAAACAAAAACAGCTACATTATATAGCGATATAAAATACTAAAAACAGGAACATGTCTGTGTTGATTTTTACCATGAACTTAGCAGATGTTTGAAGCCATTTGATCACTTTAGTATGCACTTTGGCATATTGTTTTTATGCTATTAGTGATTAGTGTATATTTAGTTTATGTTTTTCTTAATTCATATCTTAGATCTTATTGCTGTTTTTTTTTTTTTTTTTTACAATTTATTGTTTGATGTAGCAGGCAGCACGGTGGCGCAACTGGTAGAGCTGCTGCCTCTCAGCAAGCAGGTCCCTGGTTCAAACCCCGGTCCAGGGGCCTTTCTGGGTGGAGTTTGCATGTTCTTTCCGTGCATGCGTGGGTTTTCTCCGGGTACTCCGGTTTCCTCCCACAGACCAAAAACATGCATGTTAGGCTGATTGGTAACTCTAAATTGTCCCTAGGTGTGAGTGAGAGAGTGAATGTTTGTTTGTCTCGTTTGTCTCTGTGTGGCCCTGTGATGGACTTGCGACCCGTCCAGGGTGTACCCCGCCCCTCGCACAGTGATTGCTGGACATGGGCACCAGCGACCCCCGTGACCCAAAATGGAATAAGCGGGTAAAGAAAATGGATGGATGGATGGATGTTTGATGTAGCTGGGACCCTGTGTACATAATCTCGTTCCACCACATGTACCACATGTGGAGTACATGACAATAAAACTCTGACTCTGACTGACTCTGACTTTAAAGCTAGGAATAAAAACATTTTTTGTGTTAGCAGGATTGAATTCTAACTTTGAAACTTAGCCAACATTAATGAAACTTACCTCAAGTTGCCTTTTTGGACATGCATATATACAAAGTATATATTTGTACAAATTGTACTTGCTTGTAGAGGAGATTATTACAGCTTCATATAAAATCAGTAATGATGATGTTATCATAATAGTATCGGTATCAGCCGAGATCCATATTTAGGTATCGGGATCGTACTGGAAGTAAAAAAAAAAGTGGATTGGTGCATCCCTATTATATCAGTGGGCCGGACTGACCACTGACCAACATTATGGCCTCTGGGCCGTCAGTTGAATAGCCTTTATTGTGAAATAATCAGCATGTATTTCTAAAGTAGATACAATTATTAATTAATTAAACATGCAGGATATTTAAACTTACATACACTGATTATAAACTGATTAATAGATAAATATTGGTTATATTAAGAAGCTAAGGGGGAAAAAAACAAGAAAACATTCAATTCGTTCAACCTTTACAGGTTAGTCTCATTGAGTCACGAGGACTCATTTTCAAGAGAGACCAGTTTTAGACAAACAACATATAAAGTACACAACAATAATTCATCAAAAAGCAATTAAAATCAAATAAAAGTACAGTAGTCATAAAAAAGTCAAATCAAGATGCCATATAAAACAAAGTAACATACTTAAAACAAGAACATATTTGCTTGATTGTCTACATATACAACAAAACAAGCGAAAATCATTTATAAGATAATTATTTTATAGGTTATATTGCATGTTTAATTCATCTATCATGTCTATAAAACATTAGAACTTTTTTTTTACTTTTACTGACTGAGCTGATCATCTATTAATATTTGTAAGACTTTTGTCATATTCCGATGAGGCTGAATGGTTCGTTTTAATCAAAAAGTATCTGAGATTTTGTAGACCGAATTTAATAATCGACAAGCATTTTAATTGTCTAAGAAGACAGAACGATGCCTCTTGTTGCAACAATTTTGAGGCAAATTTCTACATAAACACACTGACAGAAGCAGGTACCCACACACACATGCACACAACTTACCTTTCTGAACACGTTCAAATCATTAGACGTTAAGAAGAATCTTCTGAAACAACGTTCACCACAATAAAAGACATAAAAATGTTATGGTGCTGGAAAGTCAAATGTGACATATTTCTTACAGGGTGTGAAGCGCGCACACCCATCATCATTTGTTGTACAGTCGGTTTAATAAAAGTGTCCTTAGAGAGAAGTTCTTAAATGGTTTCCACTGTTTATGCTTACTGGTTGCATCAGAGTTCTGTTTAACTTGAATTAAAAACAGGTTTTTACATGAAACACAAATAGTTAATTATACCATGAGAGTCCATTTCTACTAAGACCAACATCCCAAGTTATTATTTGTGTGCTTATAATAAACTGTCAAACACATTTTAAGGGCAGCAGGAGTGACCAAAAAGTCACCATTTCAAATATCTGTTGGGGAAAATGTCTGACCCACATTTTGCTGATGGATGTGCCTGTGTGACAACAGCAACAGAGCTTTGACTTGGAAATATATTTTTGTTATTGCTTTATGGAAAAAAAAAAAAAAAGATATACATCATATATCGCGATTTATCTTAAAAATATCAAGATATATTTGTTTTGTCCAAAACACCCAGTCCTAGAAATAAAGTTTGTGTTTCATCCATCTTTTAATTTCATTGAATAAAATTTGATGATAAACCCCAAATGATCTATTTTGTAATGCTAAGATATTATGGTAATTGTATGAAAACGTAACAATAGTTTTTGCAACGAATAGTATATAAAGATTGTTTGGTTATGAAATTGGACAGCATTACAGTATATGAATGTTTCTGCTCAGTGCCCTGAGATGACTTCTGTTGTGACTTGGTGCTATATAAATAAAATGAACTGAAATGAATTGAACTGAATTGAAAAGCAGTGCACAAATGAAAAAGGCGTGCTTTGCTAGATAAAGACAGCTGTCGACAGGAAACTGATCCGGACTTTGTTGGGTCTTCAAGTCAGTCTCACTTTGCTTAGACATTTTGTTTTTAATTTTGGTTTAGTATAAAATAACATCAAAATATACGTCATGTTACACCATTCCTCAAGCACAGACACTTTTACGTCAGTGTCAAACAGTCTCCTATCAAAGCAAAATAAAACATTTTGGATTTATAGCTTTCAGACACATAAAATTTCAACAAACTGTATCCCCTCAGCGCAGGAGGATTAGAAGATTTCAGAATTTTCTCTTTCAACAAGCCTGAGGCCTCATCATGAAAGCCTTAAAGCTCCATTAATCCAAAACAAAATGAGATTTGTTATTCTAGGCTGTGAATGGCAGCTTCATAGCCAGTTGGGAAAACAAAACCCAGTTCTGAGCCTATCTGTTCTAATACCTACACTAGTGGAAAAGCCTATCTGATAAACTCAACACGTGTGTAAATTAAAAGTGCATGAGCAGCACCTTGTTGATGTTAGCTTTGTGTCCCCTGGGTCCTTGCTGCTGTTCCAGGAGAAACTAAAGGGGTTTAACGTCCGTAGCACAATGGACTCCTCCTGACATCCTGCTCTGTGCCAGCCTCTAATTTGAGCTGTAGCTCTGTGATGAAATGTAATCTGACAACATTTTGACAGCTGCTTCCATGAAGAAAGCATGTGAAGGTAGAACATGTACACCTCATCCTGACTTATCGTGTCCATACATTGTCTGCAAAATGAGCACTGATCCACGGAGAACTGAGCCGGTGCAAATGTGTGAGATGCACATTGATGCAATCAACTCCAAATCAAAATATATTTTGTTTTCCTACATCTAGTTTCATGTCGGAGAATTAAAGCATACTCAGGAAGATAAAATAAGGCGAAGTATAACTCTTTCTTTGTGTTAATAATACTCGCGATCCAATCTTTAGAGTTACAGTACTTCTTTTTTTCATGACTCAACAATAAAAGTGTCTGCATCATCAGCACCACTTCAGTCTGATTATTATGTTGAAGCAATAAATGTCCAACTATTTTGTGACAATTAAAAATAAAATAGTTAAATTATATATCAACACTTATACTCACTACAACATATTTTTGGTCACAAATGACAGTAAAGTATGATTTTATTTGTCTTTAACATAAAAAAACATCACATCACATCTTGCACGTCCCTTGTTTATCGCAAGTGTTAGGTTCCAGCCCCCCCGCCCCTGCGATACGTGAAAAACCGCAAAGTAGGAACAATATATTAAGTAGTTTTATATATTTTAAGGCTTTAGAAACCCTTCCCACACTCTTGCAATGTTCTAAACTCTTAAACCTACGTCATTTTAACAACATACATGTAGTACGTATGTGTAGCTACTAAATTTTACTTACCGGTCTCTGCAGAACAGCAGCTGCTCGGTTTGCTTCTGGTCTGACTCTGTTCTGTTTCTGCAGACGTACCCTGCAGCAATAAAGCTCATAATCAATGTTCTAAACTCTTCAACCTACTAATTTTAAGAACATACTTATATGTAGCTACTAAATTTTACTTACCAGCGCGTCCTTGCTCGGAGGTCCTCGTCGCCGGCCGGTTGAAAGAGGTGAAAAAAATCCTGTTAAGCTTCAGATGGACCACTGGACAATCGGCCACACGCATCTGCTCGGAGGTCCACTTGGGCGGGCTACCAGCTCTCAAAGTTCGCCGATGGATCTGGAGGTCTGGTTCTGCTCTGGTTCTGGTACGGTTCGGTGGGTTCGATGTGGCTTCTCTGCACCCGCCGGGCGCCGATAAGATCAAAACTTTCCCTCTGGTTTTATTCAGCAGAAGGAAATGGGGCTTCTGGGCAGGGCCCTGTTGCTTTCTGGGAAATGTGATCATTATGAACAGGAATACAGTGGAATTTTACTGAGCAAAAACTACAAAATGGTGGCACCTGTTAAAATTGTTTTATGTTTTTGTTAACTTTTTACTGTACAGTACTCTATCCAGTATTGTCTCAATCACGTGAGTAATATTAAAGTTGACAGTCATGTGTCCTGTACAAATTTTTTTGGTACAATATTATGAGCTGTACGTCCACAAACCGTGATAGAGCGAGTCCGCGAAAGTCGTACAGCGAAGTAGCGAGGGACTACTGTACACAGAACACAACACATTCTATGAATGAGTGCTGTGATTTATGGATTTTTATGCTTTTGGGTGTCTGATGACATTTCTTTCAATCATTTTGGTGTTTGTGGCTCCATCTAGTTTTGTCAAAACTCCCATGCTTTAGTTGTAGTATTTTTGTTTAATGTTATTTTTGCTAGTTTGTTTCCTGATTCGTATGATTCATTCTTTTTGTATGGAAAATTAGAATGCTAAATGTAGCACAATGTGTTACTTTTAATCAAGTTTTACACCAATGCATGCTTTTAGCGAATCCAAGGATTAGCTCCTCAAAACCACGTTTTTGAAATGTTTGTGCTGTGCATTTTTAAAACCCGATGCTACAGGTCAGTGTAGCTTTTTGTATTCATATTTTCCCCTGAGTGTTAAGGAAAAAGCGAGTTCCTCTTTGGAAAGTGTGATAGAAGTCTTAAGAGTGTGCTCCTTCCTTGCCTACTTCCTGCACCCTGCCCATAAAATTACCCTGTTTAAATGCTGTTTTTGATGGTTGTTAAGTACCTGTCAAAACTTGAACCTCGGGCCTGAAAAAAGTGAGCTTTTCTCAAAGCAAGCAAAGAGAATCCCACTTTTTCATTAAACTAAGCTAAGCTTCTCAGAATAAGAGTGCGCATGCAGCTGTTTGTGGTCCTCGCATTTAAACTCAAGTTGAGCGAAACATTAATTCACTCAGGAAAAATCACAGAACAAGATGTTTAAATCATTAAACACTCAGATGAGCTCTGCACTGTAATATATCTCAAATGTGTCTCAAGGTACCATCCACTGTGAAAACTATCAGTGCTTTTCCTCTGGCGAAACACTCCATACTCGAGGTCCCTGCACATTTGACATGCGACTTCAGGGACTCGGGCTCATTGAGCATGACTGAGGCCTGTCTGCAGAGCGAGATGGATAATGATGATAACTGACTCGGGAGGTTTTCAGCACTTGCTCACAATCATAAAAACGTCAGCCTGACATGACAAAGCTCATTTTTCAAAACCTCCTCCTGTGTTTAAACATGCTGCTCTTCTGCTCCAGTAAAAAAAAAAAAAAGAATAATACAATGTGGCTCATAAATTGTGCAAACTCTTGAGTGCAGCTGAGCTAAAACTCTCCTTCTGGAAAAATAGAATAATAGATAAACAAATTGTCAAATAAATAATATCAGACACGTGTTATGTTCATAGGCACACATAGTTGAAGTGCAATGAAAACCCCAGAGATCCCATGGGTGTTTTTTTTTTTTTTTTTTTTTTGTGGGAAAGATGGGATAAATACAGTTCTGCATAGACGCCTGGGGTTTTCTGGTCTACGCTTCTGCGCTTGCAGTTTCACCAGAGGTATTGGATCACCTGCCAGGAGAGGTGCAGGGTTAGAAATATTTTATTCTTGGGGAAATTCCTTCTAATACTCAATTATTCACCAAAATCACAGAGGAGATGGATGCTCTAAGTCGTCTAGCAGAAACGATTTTCAGGAAAACAGTTCATCTTTTTAGATATCCGAGACAAGCGTTCTGATGGATCGCCAAAGGCAGTAGCACATGTGCAATGGACATATTCTCCTCAGCCCATCAATTTTCCATGACAATAAGGACTTTGGAGACCACTCAGTGCACATCCAGTGCAATAGCTACACAACAACACGTCAAGAGTAGAAAAGCATTTTACAGTTGAGGAGTTTACACCAACCAGGCCACCACCTGTTTCCTGTATCAAGGATATATGAAAAAATGACAGAAGGAACAAGTTATGGGTCTTTTTCCCCAAAATGTTAAATGTATCTAACCCCATAAGGGAAAGTTGTACAACTGTGAGCGGAAGGAAGAACTGGAAGTTTCTATCAGCAGCTGTGCTGACCTACTACCAGTCATTTGTGTTTGTGTGTGAGGGTGATGAGTGGGAAATCAGCCGTAGCTGTGGTGACTGTGTGCGTTGCCGAAGGAGGGCTACAATGGTGAGCTGATGAAAGCACGGGGGTTTACAGAGATGGTCCATGAAGCTGCTGTCCAGCTCATGCTTCAATTGTGCAGTAAAGATTCCCCAGCTGTCCCAAGGATTATCCTGTGTGCTTATGCGATCAGGATACACGGCACCATGGCTAGACCAGGCGCCTCTGACCCGGAGAATGTAAGATGACATGAAAAGGGAGGAAAAAGGATGGATGGGAGATGCTGTGGGGGCCAGGAACACCCAAGAATAAACCTGTTTGTGAAAGGTGCGAGAGGCCAAATCTGCCGGTTGCTCCCATTTTTTCTGGTAGGCATTGCATTTGTGCACAGCTAGCTAGAGACAGGAAATAGAATTTGTCAAAATGCATGCCTTAAAGCCAGTTTTAAAGTTGTTATGACGTGCAGTGACTCTGTAGATGCTCGTGGCTGTAATTTTTTTGTTGGTCTCATTCACAGATATTTATCCACATGACTGAGAATGCGGTGAAAAGGCCAAAAATGTTATAAACTTTGCAAAAAGTTAAAAAAAAATTATATATATATATATATATATATATATTGTCCTTTTTAACTAAAGTCTATTAAAGTCTCAACATTTTCATGCTCTTTTTAAATAAAACTGCTCAAGCAGTTATTTGCAAGCTCAAACAGCAGTTGCAGCAGGCAGCACATTTCCTTTGCAGCATTGCACTTCATACATGAATAGCCGGATGTTTCTCATTAGAATCATCACATATTGCAAAATAAATATTGGTTTTAAATTTTTTAAGAGTGTTTGTTTAAACAAGGGGCAGCACGGTGGCGCAACTGGTAGAGCTGCTGCCTCTCAGCGAGCAGGTCCCTGGTTCAAACCCCGGTCCAGGGGCCTTTCTGGGTGGAGTTTGCATGTTCTCTCCGTGCATGTGTGGGTTTTCTCCGGGTGCTCCGGTTTCCTCCCACAGACCAAAAACATGCATGTTAGGCTGATTGGTAACTCTAAATTGTCCCTAGGTGTGAATGAGAGAGTGAATGGTTGTTTGTCTCGTTTGTCTCTATGTGGCCCTGTGATGGACTTGCGACCCGTCCAGGGTGTACCCCGCCCCTCGCACAGTGATTGCTGGACATGGGCACCAGCGACCCCCGTGACCCAAAATGGAATAAACGGGTAAAGATAATGGATGGATGGATGGATGTTTAAACAAGAGAAATCTTTAGAATTTATGTTGCTTTGATATTGCACTAATCCATTTTGGTCTTGGTCTGGCTCAAACAAACCATTTACTTGTTCATTTGATCAAAATTAAAATTTGTTTCTCTTAACTGAGTTTATGCACCGTATTTGTCAGACTACAGGTATAAGGCGCATTAAGCGAAACAAAACAGTCAGATAAGTCAAACGTTATTCAACTCATTCGCTATAATTCTTAACATTGTTCAGTTGCACCACATAAAATTGGTTCGAGGTCAGTAAGCACAATCAGAATTAATACATAAAGCGCACTGGATTACAAGGCTCACCATCGATTTTTGATCAAATTAAAAGGCACCTTATAGTCCGAAAAATATGGCAAGTTGCTATCTACAGCAGGTAAGATATTAACTGCTTGTATCATTTCAATAGAATTAAATTTTTACGTATCTAACTGACTCTAGTGTAAATTTAGATTTTTATATCACACATTTATTTATTAAATAGGAACATCTATAGATGGTAACACAGCATGCAGTAAACTTGCGTCCTGATCTTGCCTTCAGAGCGCTTTCAGTACTTAAATTAAAACAAAAGTAGCTCACTTTCATAATGGGTTGCAACATATCTTTGCTGGACAGCTCAGAAAGCCTCTAAAACATGGGAAACACTGATGTTAACACAGGAAGAGGCAGCGCGTTTCCTCCTGCGTTCTCTCAGCGAAATGTTTTCTCGCTGGCCTGGGAGGATGACATGTGGAACGGCAAACAGTGTGACAACATGATGCGTGTGTTGCTCCAGCCTCGAGTTTAGCACAGCTGCGCAATGCCCGCTTGACTGTACCAGACAGTGTGGCACGGGTTCAAAAGTAACGCTGATCTCATGGGTCACAACCAGTACCACCTATTAAGCGGTGGCAGAGAAACCACTGCTGTTGCTTATGAATAAATGAAAATGTCACAGGAATACAAAGAAGTCGCGAGCTCCGCGGAAAGCCAACTCATAGATTCACTCACCACTTCTATGGTAACGACATCGGTGACAAATTCGGTGTGGGAATATAAGCTAAGGGGATCGTAATCCTGTCTACAAATGCGAAACAGTTTGCTTTAGCTGGATTCCCACCCTCGCTGTTTTTGTGACCAGCATTTGCCTGCTAAATTGAATCCTGAAGGGGAGCAGAGTTTGGTTCAACAGAGAGCTACTTGAGGGTCTGTCACCAAGATTTCAGCAAGTGCAGTTGGCTGCTTCAATAAGAGACCCTCTAAGAACAGAAGCAAGGAAGGACTACATTGTCAGTGGGGGGGCTCCTCTTTGTTTTGTGTGTTTGGTCATTTGTTGGCTGAGGTCAGCTCCTAAGATTAGTGCTGCTGGTGTTGACGGTATGCATGTGTGCTGGGGTGGGACAGAATTGTTAATCCATTGATTTAGCTGGAGTTAACACATTGGAAAGGGTCCAGCAAGGACTTAAGTCACAATTGGAGGGTGGCAGATATATTGAGAGGAGACGGTGGGAAAGCTGACATACTCCTTTCTTTTCTACTTCTAAAAGGAAATTGCATCAACAGTCTGTGGTGGGTAATTAAAATGCCCTGAACTATTCTAAACTATGTTATTTTTTTTATATATTTGAGGTAGTTCAACATATGAAACATTAACTAACTGTTTAAAAGTACCAAGCAAAGCAAATCACAAACCTTTCTTAGTGCATTGACGAAACATTATTTTTCTTGGCAAAGTAAATTTGAAGAATTTCATCATGCATGACAACGGTTATGAATAATTTTATTTAAAAAAAATAAAATAAATGGAACAAGGGGTGCATTGTCAAACACGTTGACCCTGCAGACAGATTCAGAAAATTCTTGGAACGTGTTAAAACAGGACGGGGAAAGTGTAACCGTCCAGGACAAAGAAACATTCCTTGTGTCAGTAATACTTGTGTGTGTTTTTTTTCACGTCTGTGTTTTCAGTTATGTTAGTGGGCTTGTTGAGAGAGAAAGGCAAGATTACTTTGTTAAAAAAAAAAAGCAGTCATCGTGCAGAATAGCTATTTACGGCGCTGATGCTGCTTCACAAACATGGTTCTGCACCTCGACTCGTTGAATTATGGAGACGCTGTCAACAAGTTGAGCAACTGTCTTTTTCTCTGCGCCTCCCTACGTTCACTTTATTCGACACGACACTGCAGCTGTCAGTGGGAGCACCATTCCTTGGCTGCAACCAGCTGGGGTAGACTAGTGCACCTTGCAGTCTCAGATCTTAGTGACCCCAGGTCTTTATAGCTCACCCTGATCCTTAAACACCAGACAAAACACGTGCACATACATGCACACGCACACAAAATTACTTACCCATCAGCAGCCAATTTCAGACAAGCATTTAACTGCATACAAGAGTTTAGACTGTGTCAAGAATTAAAGTAGAATTACTGTTAAAACAGCACTTTTTTGTTGTTATTAAATAAAAGTACATATCCTGAGTGTTGAACCAAACTTGTTTGGGTCAGGGTCTTTAAAGTCAACCTCTGCATCTTGTCTGATATATTGGTTCTGATAAAACAAGGTTCAAGGAGACTTTATTGTCATTTGCATCACATGTGGTACATAAGGTGGAACAAAATTGTGTACATAAGGTCTCAGTTACACCCAAAATGACAAACAGTATAAAAAAGAAAGAGGACCAAAAGGATCTAAGATATATGCTAAACAATAATAATATAATATAAATAAGGTGTATTAAACAGCAGCCTGAACATGAGTCTGTTGTGAGCAGATGGTATGAATATAGCAGCTTATGGGTAAGAAATCAACAGCATGGATAAAGTGTCAAATGGTCAATTAAGTTCAAGTTCAAGTAGGTTTAATCGTCATTCACATCACATGTTGAACATGAGGTGGAATGAAATTGTGTACACAGGGTTCCAGTTACAGCCAACAATAGCAAAAATATAAATTGTAAAATAAACAGTAATAAGATCTAAGATATAAACTAAGAACTATGCTAAACACTTAATATTGCTAAACACTTAATATTGCTAAACAATACGCCGAACAACAGCAGCACGAACATGAGTCTGTGTGAGCAGATGAGTACGAATGAACACAGCAGCACGAATAAATCAGCAGCATGAGATCAGCAGCATGGATAATCAGCAGCACATATCAACAATCAAAGTGGCATTACAGTGATTTTTTTCCCCAAAGTAATAATCCTGATTAGGGAGTTATGAGTCTAACAGCTTCATTAAAGTGGCATTACAGTAAACAAACAAAAAACATAGTAGGTCTAACAAGAACTGTGAAAGAACAAATGGTTTGGTTATTTTTCTTTCCTTACAGTATTTTATTAAAAAAAAAAAATTTTTTTAATGTCCAGAAAACTTAGGTTCAGAACGTTTTTTATATTATTTTAATTTTTTATATGCTTTCTGTTCTGCAACTTGACCTTTACGGTACGTTTAGGAGGTTTTCCAGAGGTGTCCATGTTTTTGTAAATCCTCTGAGGTTTTAGTTATGAAGCCCTCTTTGTTCATCTGACTGTTGCCTGAAATAAAAGGTGCAACTGGTTTTAAACAAGTTGTCAACTTCGCCAAAAGAATAAACCCTTTTGGTATAAAATGCAACTTTTTAGTCCAACCATTTTTTAAAAATTATAAATCACTTATTCATTAGCAGAGCAATAATTATAACATTAATAATAATAATAATAATAATAAAACTACTTTCTGGTTAAAATCTGAACATCTTTTCTTTTTAGATGAACAAAACACGTGTCTAAGCTTTGTTACTGGTGATAACACATTTTTAAAGTTTCACGTATCTTTCATATTCTGCTGCATTACAGTGAACTGTGCTGAGGGACACACCCTACCATTTTATTTTATTACAGTACTGTAATTCTGAAACTCTTATTTTTTTTCCTTTTGTGTTAGATATTTTCCAGACATTTCAACAGAGATTCAGTAAATTAAAAATATTCATTCAACACAGTGAAAAGCAGTTGGCCACTTTCAATACCCTGTGAAGCATTTTGCTGATACCAGCCAAAAACTACAGTTAATTATGTAACAGCTGTGTTTTCTATAAAATAACCCATGACATGTGAGGAAACTGTACATAGAAGTAACATACCACCTTTAGGAATGTTTTTAACCCAAAGGAGTGTACGGCTACCATAAATCTTGCTGAGGTTTTCTTCTCCAGAGGAGGTCACTTTTCCATTTTTGTAAACTTATTTGTTCTAAAAGTACTATTTATTATTTTGTAGCCTGCCGGGACTTCCTTCCCTTTAAAAACAAATCATATAGTGTTTATTAAAAAAGTCAAGTTTTGCAACTTTTTTATTCAAAGGCACATTTCATCCTAGAGTACCTTTGAAGTTTTTTTTTTTAATAATCATGTTTACAGTAGTCCCTCGCTATTTCGTGGTTCGCTTTTCGCGGAGTCACTCTATCACGGTTTTTCAAAACAACATTGGACATGACGCACAATTGACTGATTGATGGATGAGCCACACGATCAACATTTTTAAAATTTTAAATAAATGATTTTAAATGATTTAGCACCTGTGTGCAGTCCACAGCTGTGGGAGAAGCTTCCTCCTGCAGTTGATCAGCTGATCAGCAGAGCAGAGAAGTGGGTGTGGCTGAGAGTGCAGCCAGAGGCAGAGGGCTGAAATCATGACATGCTGTGCTCTTTTAGAGCATTTAGAGTTTAGAAACATTGTTTAGAAAATTGCAAGAGTATGGGAAAGGTTTGAAACGCCTTAATATATTTATATATAAATACTAAAATTAACTACTACTCGTACTACTATTCCTACTTCACGGTTTTTCACTTATCGCAGGGCTTCAGGGTACGGATTCTGTGATAAATGAGGGACTACTGTATTCCTGCTCATATGTAGCGCACAAACAAAGTGTAAAGCTTACTGGTGTTTAACGATCGGGGATCATCACAATATGAGCAGCGCAGTTCAAACTGTGATTACTTCTCATTTGCTGCCAGCTGTGAGTTTGTAACTACAGAGTATAATGACATCACTGTGCAGCTGGTGAGGACCAGGCCTGTGGCCCACGTCCAGAAACACCGTAACCTTCTGGTGAAGCTGAGCGGCGGTGTTCGGTTTCACCCAAGCTGACGGTGCCGCTGCCAGAATGGCAAAGCTAATGTGAAGCGGATCTGCCACCTTCCTGGCTTTCCCCCGAGGAGCCTCAAACCACACACTCTGTGACAAGTATTGGTTCGTTTTAAGTGAATCTGAGCACGCCTGCCTCAGCAGGGCAGACGGAGACTGGCTCAGAGTAGAGGAGGAAAAGGTGCAGCAATCAGACGTTGTCTTGTTAACCAGGAATATCCGTCAGTGGAGAGCGTTGCAGATTAATGTGCAGCAGGTGTTGGATGTATAGACAAGCAGTGAGAAGTACACTAATTGAATAATTAGCTGTGCAGGTGCATCTTGGGCTTCCTGCCAGCTTGTAGACCCATTGTAGCATTTTCAGTTGGGTGACTTGTCAAGTTTAGAACTTGAGCTAGTACAGAAAATGCATTTAATTAAAATCACAGCACCTCGATGTGCTTGTAAAGAATCTTTCAACTATTAAATGTTTTATTTTATTATTATTATTTTTTATATTGACAACTAATGATGTAAATGCTTAAGTTCCGTTTTTGGCCTCGTTGAAGTGATATTAAATGACTTGGCAAGCATTCCAGAATAAAACCTTCCTGACTTTGACTACTTAATCATAAAAACCTGGCACAATTTGCTTCCTCTGTGGACTCAGTGAGGCCTGATCCAAGAAAAATAAATCAAAAATTCTTGGAAAAGCCGGTTGTAGTGGGTAACACCAACAGGATAACGTCACCTGATATTCAGTGATATCGGGATAATGGTTTAACATTACATGGTTTTGTTAGCGCAACCTTACAGTAGCGGTATTTTATTAACACAAATCTGTTTTTTTTTTTTTTATGATTACATAATATTAAAAAATATGAAGATAATAGTTCAAAACAAAATATTTGTATCTATATAATTGCATAAAATACTTAAAATGAAGCTAATTATGCATGCAATCTATAAACAATGCAGAATTTCAACCAGTGAGTAAGGTGGTATCTGTTAAATTTACTGTTGCAGTAACTGGGATGCCAGTTTTATTCCCTGACCTGTGCGGCTGCTCCTGGCTCGAAGCCCTCTTTGGCTATCAGTCTCCAGGGCTAAGAGGATAATGTGTTAGCTGATATCTTCGCTCAGTGTGGTGCTGAAATGGGAAAAGGGGGAGTGTGGAGAAGGAAATGATGGACCACTTTGGTTTCTACTGAGAATGAGTAATTTGGGCACAATCTCAGAGGGTCAGGCAGAAATTAATGCACTTGCTTCCTGAACACCATGTTTACATCCCATCTATAAGAGGTTTGCATCATGATGCAACAAACCATTGCAAGGATTGTACTGTTTTAAATGCAGCATCATACAAAGTCATGGCATTGCTGAAAAATGATGTTGCCAGAAGTCCACCGTTTTTTTTGTTATAAGAGTCAGATAAAAACAAGCCTTGAAAACCCGACTCGAGGCTGTTGGTGAAATGAGTGTGGCTGCAGTGCCAGGCAAGGGTCCTCTTTCTCTCCTCACACTGAGCCTCTCCAGTCATGGATCACAGAGCTGGAGAAGCGGCTAATAGCTCTCTCTTTAGCTGAGCCTGTGCTAAATACTCCCTCCACTAAAATTATTCCTCTGAGAATCAATGGGCCCATTCTTTTGCGAGCCGTAGTTTGCTCGATGGTCCCAACCTCAATGTGAAACATTAGACAGCAACGGGGAAAACATAAAACATAATACTTGTGTGACCAGCTTGTCATTGGCTGCGTTAAGAATTTTGTCCAAGATAGTGAGGGAGAGGTTGGCGAGGGTTATAGGCTTTTTGCAGATCGGATCACGGCACTGATGCACAAAGAAGAGATTTCCCTGGGCATCACTGTAAATATTTTGACTACTTGTTCCCTGGCTATTGCTTTTAATTGTTCCTATTGATATGACAGTCCATATTTGCATTTGACAACTGTCATTGTTACGTGTAAACATTCGTTATCCTATTATCATTTTCTCTACAGTGCCACAGCAGACAAACTTATCGCGTAACATATTTCAGCATCTTCTGAAGTTAATGTCAAGTTCTGGTATGAAACACACCCTTTCGAGTTTAGTTCATTGTAGTCAGGTTTCCATTTGCAGCGTGGTTGAAGCAGCACCTTGAGAGCAGGGGTCAGAGATGAACCACAGTCTATTCCTCTGCAAACTCCCCTTTCATGAACTCCACAAAAATGTCCAACATCCAAAACGGAGTAGAGGGTTTGGTGGGAAAACAAACGTCTCGATCTTAATAAAGACGATCATGTTTTCTCTTGAAGGCCTTTTTAATCATCTAGTAATTGTTCCGAGTCAGCCGCAGGGATCACTACGTTTAACACAGAGAATTTAGCCAATTCCTCGACCACAATATCTCCGCTGTCTCACCACAATAACCTGGTACTGTATACATAACTCGTGACTGTCAAGACTTTGAGTGTCTTTCCTTTCCAAATCAGTTATTACAAATCTGCTCAGACTTTCCCATCAGATGTGGGAGCCTTTCTTTGTACTTAGGGGTGCAAAATTATCCAAAGTTCAGCACAACTGTCATCTGCGAACAAGTAAAAAAAAAAAAAATCTTATTTTGTTATGTTGCTATTGTTTTATTTCAGCTGCTCCCTTCAGGACTCATCCCAGGAAGTGAGAAATTTGGCCGGATGCAACCTGGATTTGAACCTGCAACCACAGGATTGTGTGACCGCAGCACTGACCACCCAGCTACTTTGACCTCCCAAAGCATTTTATCATATGAATGGGTGAGTTATTAAAACTAATTAATTATAAGGAAATGTAAAATCATGCAAATATATTTTTTATTTGAAGTCTGCAAATCTTGCACAGAGTGGCACCGAACAAATCAAGCTGATTAATACTTAAATGTTCATAGCAGACCAGCTGAGTAAAGTACCAAAATCAGCTTAATGTGGCTGAGCCTAAATATTTTTAAAATGAGTTGTTCTGAGCTACTCTCCTGGCAGTGCCATCCCCTCGAACATGACTGGAAAAATCTAACATTTATTGTAAAAGCAGTTTTCTTGAGTTGATTTTTTTCTTTTAAACATTAAAGAAATTAGTCCTGTTAACATTAACATCAAAGTTCATGCTCAATAATCCAGGTAAAAAAAGAATCCAACAAAGTTAAGTCAGGTCCTCTGGACATTTTTTGTTGTTGCTGTTGTTGAAACGTTTCGTCTTTCATCCAAAGGACTTCATCAGTATGAGGAGCCACAACAATGTCTGCCTCGGAGGAGTCGACGGGGGAGAGGGCAGACTCCAGAAACCATCTTATCACCATAAAACTGGTAGGCCCACTATGTGAGTAAGCCACTGATGGGACTGAGTTTGTTGTGGCTCCTCGGACTCATGAAGTCCTTTGGATGAATGACGAAATGTAAAAAAAAAAGAAAAAAAGGAAACCATCTAGAGGACCTGACTTAACTTTGTTGGATAGTCCTGTTAATAATGTTTTTAAAACCCCTTTAAACCTCTCGTTAGACAATGATTTAAATCAAAAGTCTGAATTTGCCTGATTTTCCTGAAATTCATGTTCCCCAGACTTCTGTTCAGCTCGTCAATTTGGTTACGATTTCTGAGACTTTGTTTGTACTTCAGTGCAAGTTGATATGAGTTGTAAGAGGAGCCTGTTGCTACAAGAGTTTCGGCAAAGGTCAAACATGCTGGTTTGTTTTTCCTATAGCCGTCTGGGGTGCAGAACTTTAAGGCTCTCTACCTGTAGGCAGTAAGAAGCAGCAGCACCACATTTCTTCATGAATCTGTCAAAATGTGGTGTAAACATTTAATAACCATGACTAAAATAAGGAGTAAAAGTACATGCAACAGAAATGGTGTTATCAGTACCTTTTTATATATCTTTTTTCTGTTTCTAAACATTTTTTATATACTGTAGGTTTAAATTAATCAAATTACTGGCAATGATTTTGGCAACACAGTTGATTAAATTGATGATACCAGCAGCTTTCTGGAAGATTCAGAGATTTTTCCAAACACTATCACAGATTCTTTTCTGGAAGCAAAACAAACAAAATTTTTTTTTACTGTGCATTCATGTGCACACATCTCTCTCCTTATTGGCAAACAATGGAGAAGCGGACACTGACACTCGGAAGCAAAATATTGAGCACAGCCCTGTCTGGTTGCTACAAGCCGTTGGCAATAACACTGACGGTGAGTTTCTAAGCAATAGTGGCACTTAAAAGTAAGTCCACGGTTCTCTTGATGGAAAAACATGCAGCGTTTTCAGACCTGCACTGTGTTCATCTAATCTGGGGACAACTCAGTGTGTCAGTCAAATTTGAATGAGCGCAGAAATAAGTTTTGTAACATTTTGCAGTTGCAGTTACAGTAAGTCAGACTTAAGTTTTAATGTGTTTCTTTCAACAAATGCATGTCGAACTTGAAGAAAGCACATCAAAAGGCTAATACAGTTTAGTTAATTTGGCTATTATGAAGCTCTGTTTATAGCTTTTCTCCTCCACATTTTACACTATCATGTTTAAGTCTTGATGTTATACATCTGAGCAAAACCAACCAGAGAAAAAAAAAAATGCTTAAAAGCTGATGCTTCAGCTTACATGGCAATATTTTGAAATTTGTTAAGCTCATAGAACATGATGGTGTTTAAATTTAGCATTTTCAAGGTCAAGGCTTCTTTATTGTCATTCGCATCATATGTGGTACTTGTGATGGAACGAACTTGTGTACACAGGGTCCCAGTTACATCCAACAAAAATATAAATAGTAAAAGAAAAACAGTAATAAGATCTATGAGCTAATAAATATGCTAAGCCAAGACTACGCTAAGCACTATACAAAAACAATACGCCAAACAACAGCAGCATGAACATGAGTCTGTGAGAGCAGATGAGGATGAATGAATACAGCATCCATTCAACCTTTATTATACAGATTAAATCACATTGAGCCTCGAGACTCGTTTACAAGTGAGCCCTGTTTTAGACAGACAGACAAAAGTAATGAAAAAAGAACACGAGGGAAGGGGAGGGGGAAGTAAAAAAAAACTTTGTATCTCGCGCTATGTCCTGGCCGGGACACAGTGTAAGAGTTTAAAAAAAAAAAACTTGCACATAAACAGCTGACATAATGACGTCATAATAGATTTATGCACGAGAAGGCTGACGAGGGAAGTGAGTTCTCCGTGACTTGGCAGAAAGTTCCATAGTCCTGATAAGAGAAGGCACAGTGTCTATCAGCCGGTTCAACTCTGACACAGATCCACAGGTGTCCTCGGGAGGGGAGCATAGGGGTGCAGGAAGGGGACGGGCTGGGCAAAGCAGAGCAGAGCTTCTCGTTCACATAAACAACCAGGAGAGTTTGAGATAGCTGACCAAATCAAGGCCGAGTGGGGAAGCCAATTCAGATAATTATTTTGGGTCAGGCAGACTCTGGTTTCCATGTCTGCCTTCAAAGTTCTGCTGGTACGTCTCAGTGGCAAGTCCAAACAGCCAAATTTTGTGGTCACACCACCAGACCGAGCTTGTAGCTTCTCTAAGGTCGATTCCTTCCCGCCAGTGAGTCCCAGGAGTCGACAGTTTCTGCATTTGTCGATTAAACCAGGTAACCGCCGATTCCAAAAAGCAGAAATCCTGTCATCATGAATCCAATTATGTGCACATCTTCAACATCCTCAATGGACAATTCAGAGACACACCATCTTCCACTGTCCCCAGGAATCCATTGTGTATCGAGCTGTAAGTGTTCCTTCAGGGCATGAGGGCTCTCCTTCACCCTGTCTTCTCGTCAAGAAAATTTTTATCAATTACACTGAGAGACCAGCTGACCAGATCCATAATTGACAATTAGGAGGATATGTGGTGAGAAGCTCCGATAGAAATCACAGGACAAAGAGCAAAGCTGTCTAAATAAAGGTTGAATGAAAAAGCAGGATGGAGGACAGGAGCAGGAGGTAAAAGCAGCCGTCCTCGTTGAGAGCAAACAGAGAAGTAGCATGAAATATATTAGCAGCATGAGATCAGCAGCATGGATAGTCAGCAGCACATATCAACAATCAAGTGGCATTACAGTGTTGTTTTTTCACAGTGATAATCCTGATTAGGGATTCATGAGTCTAGCAGCTTCAGGGTAGAAGCTGTTCCTCAGTCTAGTGGTTCTACACTTAATGCTCCTCAACCTCCTGTCTGAGGGGAGCGGGGCAAAAAGTGTGTGTGCTGGGTGAGTGGGGTCCTTCATGATGCAGGTGACCCTCTTCCTGCTTCTGGAGGTGTAGATGTCTGTGATGGTGGGGAGGCTGACTCCAACGGTCTTCTGTGCAACCTTCACCACTCTCTGAAAAGCTTTTCTTTCTGCAGTTGTGCATTTTATTATAGATAACGTTCAAGCTTGATACAACAGTGCATTTAGACCCCAACAAGTATAAAAATTATTGTTCATTAGGCCTGCATATATAACTAATTAAATTTTTGTAGCTACTTTTTTTTGTAACGTAATTACCACAAATAGGTTTAAAAATCATGTTCTTGTGATAGCTGCCCACTGCTCCACCTGGGTGCCTCCCAGGTGCAATGGGTTAAATGCAGATATTCAATTTTGCCATGGTATGGGAACATACAATGATGACAACACATTGCATTTTACTTAACCAGATTTTTTTTTAGATAATTCAATTAAAAACAGATGAACTCAGCAAACGTAGACTTTGCTGTTTTGTGTACTGTAAATGTCTTGGAGCCAAAAAGACAGGCCTCTACTTACCTTATTTAGCCTTTATGTAAGCATGCAATATTCAAGATGCAACTTCACATCAAACTTGAAAGTGACAAGAAATGTATAAGGAATGTTAAGTGCAGTGTATCGGCGAGCATCAAAAAGGAGCCGTGCACCCGGGAGCCATTAAAGTTAATGATCCAGATTGACTTCTGCGTAAAACAAAGAGTGTAGAAAATAGGCCACTGTATAGAAGAGGTCACAGTTCAAGTTTCTGTGTGTTTTACGGTCTGCTGAACCATAACGTTTCACCTATTTAAGAACAGGTAGTGGCATTTTCACAACCTGGACATGGAGCAAGCTTCAGAGGAATCTGGGCAAATGCTAAGAAAATAGAAACTGCTTTGATTTCATATTGCAAGTTAATAATTAAACACACCCTGCAAATCCATTTACTTCATTCTGTCTGCCTTAGATCTCCTTCCTCCACAAGTTTTTGTGGAGACATGAATTTCTAATAAAGTGCTGGCTTTAGAGAATAAACTTTTAAATGGACTGTGTAATCTGTCATTTCATGGATGAACCTCTGATGCTCGAAAATGTTCAGTGTCTGTATGATTTCAGATATTTATGTCAGTTTGCTCAAATCAGAATTTAAAAATATGCATTTAAAATCACACGCTTTTTGAAAATATAAAATATCAAACATTGACACAACCTTAAACTAATCATGTCTTTTAAAAAAAAAATTATATGGCTCAGCATTATCCAAATGTTTTCACAAGATACTAACTCCCATGGCAGAATCAAGAATGAAAACATGTAAAACACCAAAGTTCATGCTCAATAATCCAGGTATAAAATCCAACAATGTTCAGTCACGTCATCTGGATGTTTTTTTTTTTTTTTTGTGTGAGTGTGTGTGTGTGCCGAGACATTTTGTCCGTTATTTAACGGACTGGGGCAGCACGGTGGCGCAACTGGTAAAGCTGCTGCCTCTCAGCGAGCAGGTCCCTGGTTCAAATCCCGGTCTGGGGGCCTTTCTGGGTGGAGTTTGCATGTTTTCTCCGTGCATGTGTGGATTTTCTCTGGGTACTCCGGTTTCCTCCCACAGACCAAAAACATGCATGTTAGGCTGATTGGTAACTCCAAATTGTCCCTAGGTGTGAGTGAGAAAGTGAATGTTTGTTTGTCTCGTTTGTCTCTATGTGACCCTGTGATGGACTTGCGACCCGTCCAGGGTGTACCCCGCCCCTCGCACAGTGATTGCTGGACATGGGCACCAGCGACCCCCGTGACCCAAAATGGAAAAAGCGGGTAAAGATAATAGATGGATGGATGGATCTAACGGACTTCTTCGGTCACAAAACTGATTCCCCATCAACAGCATACTCCAAATGGGAAAAAAATAGTTTGCGGGTGCTAAGATGGCCTATGTAAAGATATCTATCTATATCTATATCTATATCTCTCTATCTCTATCTATCTATCTGGTCAAGGTAAAGAAAAAAATATTAAATGTACAATTAAGTCCAGTACAATGTAACAATTGAGATTTGTAAGTTCTTTAAGTTCTTGCCAGGTTTCTCAGGTTCCCTGATGTTTCAGCCTCATTCATGTTCATGGTTGCAGCCTCACCTCATGGCAAGAGGATAAAAAGTCAAAGAATTTGCCTTCTCTGGGAGCGGTGGCACCACTGGCGCCTGCATGAGTGTGATCCAAATCCCAGCTGCTTTGAAAATAATTAGTGCAGGGATCAAGAGGAGCAGGGCGGTCTCCCCGGCCTGGCGCTGAAGAGGAGACAGGTGCCACCAGTAGGCCTAAGCTACTGGAGCTGCTCCCATGTTGTACAGAGCGGAGCCAGGCGGGCAGGAAGACTGCCACTCTCAATAAAAAGGGGGGAGATTTGTAATTGGTAAGGCAGCTCTCAGATCACACAGTCGGACTTTCGGGGCTGCATACTGTGGGATTTGTTTGGATCTTGGAAGAGAAAGTTGCTGGAGAATTAGGTGGAATGTGGAGTCCTACAACATGACCACTGAACCGATCTTGTTTGTTTGATAAATCAATTTTAGATTTGGTCAACATACAGACAGAAAATAAGCCGTTTCATTGTATTCTGATGCAAACAAATGAACATATTGGAGGAACAGGATTTTTTTTTTTTTCCAAATGCAAAAACAAATTCCAGAGTTGATGGCTGTAAAAAAGAAACCACACCATGGAACACACTTTCTCATAATCTGAAGAATTTCAGAGCTTTTCATTTCTGTCCAAGGAAATTCCTTTGGAGCGTCCTAAAAGCTTGTGAGTCACTGTCCAGACAAACTGTCATTTTCCATTTAGAAAAAGTGAAGGGATTCCTGACTGTGGTCACCCAGATCATTGGAAGGAAAATCAGGATGAGAGGCAGATCATAAGAGCTCTAAACGTCAGACTGAGAATCCCCTGGGTGATGTGGCTTTTTGGGGTTCAGTTTTGTAGAATCAGACTGTGGAGACGTTTGCATGTCATATTTCTATTGTCTTCTGCGTTTGGGTGTGGAAGTCTGTTTCCATCCAATGTTGGCACGACTGCTTCTATAGTTACTGTGGTTTGGAGGCTTACACGATGAGCGCCAGGGAACAGCTGTCTTTTAACTGGAGAATCCAAGTTTAAGCCCTGATTCTGGCAAACCTCCACCTTGTTTCTGAATCCTTATGATTGATACCTAGTCCTCTGGTACCTGCTCTGCACATTGACCTTCCTAACCAGAAGCAGAGTCACAAACAAAATGGAAGCAATCAAGTTCAGGTGAGCAGGCTTTAGATAAGTATTTCTGCTTTACAAAAAGGTTGTCACGTTTGCTGATCAGTTTTTCAGATGCATTAGACTGAGAGCATCTAACTGGCTCTCTTTATTTCTCTTAAAACCCAGTTGGTACATTTAGATTTTCCACTTTGTTTCTTTATTTTGTCTTAGTTTGGTCTAATATGTAAAATCTTAAAATTGATGGGTTGCTTATTTAAAATGGGATTTGTAATTTACTACTAAACTTGTTTTTACTCTTGGACTAGAAACATAAAATGATGCAGAGTTGTACACTTTCTTTTTGCATTCACATGCCATTCTGATCAAAAACTAGCAAAACCAGTTGGGAAAGTAAGTTTATTTTTGGACTTTTTTTTTTTTTAACAATTATTGCACAATTAGCTTCAACATAATAATTTCTATAAAGGAAATCTGAAGTAAACACAAACCATTCTTTCCACAGCTTTTTAGGAAACCTGTCCATAATGTGGTAAATCAGTTTTGGCTGACTCGTTCTATTGACCTTTAGAACTTTTGCCACTATGCTGCTGTTTTGCAGTTGCCAGTTATATCATTTTACACACAAAACTGGCCCAGTTTCAAGCATATTTTGTACATATTTATACTGTAATGTGCAAAGATATGCCAATTTTTCATTCAAGCATAATATGCATCTTGTAGGGCCCTCTGGTGAATTTCTCATATGCAGATATAAAGTTTAAACATTTACTTGCTGGTGCAACAAGCTCCAGGATAGCTTTATTTAACACATCGAGGTGACATCAGTCACAGGGATGTGAAAAGGTATTCCCAGCTTCATGTCTGTGGCCTCATACCTTTAACACTGCAGGGTCTGCAGGGCTGACTGCAAGGGGCTCGGCATTATTTATATGTGTTTATTTTTAGTCATGGTTCTTTACCTCATGCTCCAGTATTGAGTCAGTCACTCCTGACTGATGATCAGGTCTGTATAGACCCCAATCCCCCCCCACCCCACCACCACCACCACCACCACCACTCCCACCTCCAAACAAATAGTTATTTATTGGTATATGTCAAGTAAAATTATGGGTAACTTGTTTTATACAATAGCGCCTGGCGTATCATTGTTGCATGCATGTGCCAAACACACTTTTCTGTCATTACCTGTTGATGGATTGTAGTACATTTTGTTTATTGAAATAAAGAGCTGGGATTTATTATTTCCTCTTACAGAGGAAGAGTATACACTTATTAAACACCTTTTGGTCATAGAGGCCTTTGCTTGACACACACACATGCCCCCCCCCCCCCCCCCCACACACACACACACGGCCGGAAAAAGCAATAAATAAGGCAACCCAGAGAAGAATGGAAAAGTGAGTGTGCTGGTTTTTGAGGAAGTTTAATCTAGAGAAAACACCCGGTCTGTGTCGATGGCTTTCCAAAAGGTCATAAAGCAGAGCTGAGGAGGTGTTCAGGTACTTCTCAGGCTCAGCTGAGGCAGCAAGGCTTCTATTTCTTCACTGAAGGTCAGTCATAACAAACTCTGTTCACCCCAGAGCCATGTCACAAACATGACTGAGAAAGACATGTTTATGTTTAAAAAAAGAATTCATCTTTGCTGATTTAGTATGAAATGAATGACAGTAACACATTTTTTTTTTAATTCAGTGATTGCTACTTTAATTTGGAAAACAGTTGTGGGAAATTATAGATCTTTTTGGTAAAAAAAAATTAGCCTTTGTAGGGGAAGAAAATGGACACGTTTCACTGGAATCTATTTCCAGATTTTAAAAAGTACTTTGGTGAAAATTGCCCAATGATTGTATCCCCAATTGGTATGAGACCATAATTTGTCAGGACAAATCATATGACTGAGATACTTCCTTTAAAAACAGTGTTTAAAGAACCACTAGCATATAAAAATCAGCTCTTATTTTCAAATTAAAGGGCAAGTACGTGCACAGTCTACTTTACAGAGATTACTGATCGGTTTGATGATTCCTTGCTGCTTTAAATCATTGCAACCACAAATGTTTAATTTCTTGGACATTTCAAGTGTTTTAGGCTTTGTATAATGATTGAATATTATAAGGCCAAGATGTGCTCCACTTTTTTTGTGGGACATCTGCATGAGCAGACTTTCACTGGTTTCTCAGTGAATTTAAGAGTTGGGAAGAGGATTGCAGTTGACTTTGTGTATCCACTGACATCAGCCACTGACCAAGGCTGTCAAACAGACATCAAAACATGCACTTAAGAAAACTGCACACTCCCTTTTCCCACATCCCATCCCAGCGCCCTTTATATTGTCCACACAATGGAAATCCAAACACACAAGAAAGATTTTTTCCATGCAAATATGAAATCCATACAGGAAAAGGAGAAAGAAGCAGTCTGAGATCCTCAACGCGCCCAAAGAAAACAACACTCTGTAAAGTGCTTGCGCCGCCAGTTTGACAACCTCGTGCCTTTCAATTATACTGCCAGCAATATTTCAGCTTGACAAATAGAGAAGGATATGACCCCTTGATCTGAGCTGAACCCAGACTTACCTCCAAACTGCGGTCAGCTTGAATTGACAAACAACATTGCGATCACTCAAAAGGGAGTTAGTGTGTTGCGGTCGAGTTCACTGGCTGCACACAAGCTGTGTTTAAAAAAAATAAAAATTCTGAAAATGTGACGCAAACTCTGCCTGAGCGAATGAGTCGTCAGGAAGGCCTGTCCGTAATTAGATTCAATCACAGGGTGGGCCAGTGTTTGGATTAGCTCCACTTGTATCAGTTATAGATAATATGGACTTACGGGGAATTTGTTGTCTCCTGTGAATCTAGAAAACCCAAACAAATAACTGAAATTTCATAATGACACATGACAGAGTTGGCACAGGCCACCATGTGTGTTTCATGTGGTTTACGGTACTTTTTTTTTCTTCCCGATGCCTTTCTTTTAACATTCTCGGTAAGCAACATTTGGCAGCAGATAACATCAGCTGTCCCGGTGGACTGGGGGACAGGCTGTGGGAAAGTATTTGAAAGTGGCACTCAAATGATGATCCCTCCTCAGATGAGACTCTAATTGTTGCCGTCTGAACACCTCCTCCCAGTTTTAGAGACGCTGTTGTCTGAAACCTCCTGATGCTGCAAGGAGTCGTTTGGTGATGTTTTGTGAGCTGCAGTGTCTCGGATCCAGACACTGGGAAGCTGACAGGCTGTGGTGCGTCACACAGACGCTGCAGACCTAAAATCACTGACAAAGTGCTGAAGATTTCTTGTCCAAGTAAGAAATTACACATTTCTGAGCCTGAGAGTCCTGCAGATGCAGACAGATAAATGCAGCTCAAACAGGCAACTAAAGAGCGAGATAAGAAGTTTGAACTTGATCATTAAAACAATCGTGCACAGTTTACAATTTGGTAAAGATTTAGACTTTATTTATTAAGATTACATCAGTGCATTTTTAAGCCCTGCACTAAGGGTCATATCACAAACTGATTTGTTTTAAATCCAGAATAAAAAAAACGACAGAGAGGACCCAACACTTGATTGGAAAGGCAAGTATTGTGAAATTGAAATATTTACACAGGGAATTATCTGCAAAGAAAGGGTGGTCAGGTAAGTATGGGGATCTGTGGAACAAGAGTTTACAATAAACAAGAGTTTACAATAGTTACTTTTACCAGTTTGTCTTCCAGAGCTTGAAGCATAGAGCTGCTTTGAAGAGGAGCATGTAGATTTCAGAAGAGTGGAGTACATGTGAGTGATCATAGGAGTGAGGCAAGGTGGAAACCAGAAGAGCAGCTTCAGTGTCAACAGGTGGGCTTAGTCTCATGCTTTTCTGAGGACTCAAGAGGTAAATAGTTCCAGACAGACTAAAGGAGACTCAAGGAAGGTGAGAATTTGCAGGGGTGGAAAAACCAATGGAGCAGGTCTTGACAATAACACACACAAAAAAAACACAGGTTAGTATTCTCAAGGAATTAAATTACTTGTAGTAGTGGATGTCACAAAGTACCGAAGGGCTTCAATGATCCAAAGTCGAACCGCTGTCCCACAGGAGCTTAAGTACAGCAGTCCTCCATTAGAGCAGGATCAGAAACAGGTGTGATGGGCTTGGCACAGTCCAACCACTCAGGAGCTGCAAAAGCCAGCTAAGGCACAAAGTGCCTAGAATCACCACAGTGCCCCCTTTCAAGAATATCATGCACTTCTCAGAGAGTTCCTTAAAAAAGGAAGTGATGAGACTAGGATCAAGGATAAAGGATATGGAGATCCACGACCTCTCCTCTGGTCCATAACCCTTCCAGTCCACCAGGAACTGGCATCCTTAGCATCTGCAGTGGATGTCTAGGATAGACTGGATGGTGAAAGCCAGATGGTTTTTGATGAACTGGGAGGGTGAAGGGAGGTCAGTAGGTGGTTTAAGGGGCTCTCAATGAAAGGTTTAACTTGAGTCATGGAATTTTGTGTGTATTCTCATGGTAGGTTGGTAGTTGTAATCCAACAGCTGTGGGGTTAATAAATTTCACAATGGGGAAAGGTCCGACAAACCTGGCGCAACCTGGGGAGGTGGTCCTTGAGGGTAATGTCTTTAGTGAACAACCATATCTTTTGGCCCATTTGGTAAGGAGGGGAGGGAGTCCTGAGTCTCTTGGCCAGTCTCTTATTTTGCACTGCCGTACGTACGAGAGCCCTTCTTGTCTGTTGCCAGATCCTCAGACATCTGCTGAGATGGCAATGAATTGATGGAACAGAGATACAGTATCAGTCTCTAAGCTGGGGAGCAGGGGAGGAAGATAACCCAATGAAGCTCCAAAAGGGGATAAGCCTGTAGCAGAAGAGATGTGCGAGTTGTGAGAATACGCCATCCATGGTAAGTGCTGGCACCATGTAGAAGGGCTGTCTTTAATTACACATCTGAGGGTGGCTTCCATCTCCTGGTTACACTTCTGATTGACCATTCGATTTAGGGGGGTAACCTGAGGAGAGACTGACTGGTGCTCCCAGAGCTTGACAAAAAGCTCTCAACACCTAAGATATAAGCTGATGGCCTCAATTGGAGACAATATCAGAGAATACACCATGGAACCAAAACCATGAGCCATTAATTGAGAAGTCTATAGCACTGAATGTAACTTGGGCAGAGGAACAAAATGGGCAGCCTTGGAAAATCTATCAATAATAGTTAATATAACATACCTTCAGGGACAGGAAGACCAGTGACAAAGTCCAGTGCAATGCATGGCTATGGACGTCTCAGTAGTGGTCATAAATGTGGTCATAAAAGTCCAGCGGAAGGTTAATGACCGTTTTTGTTGCGGGCCCATTTAGGACAAGCTGCACCAAATTATACGTTATATATTTGACATAGACCACCAGAAATGTCAGCAAAACAAATAATTATATTAGTCCCAGGATAGCAGGAAAACTTTGAATTGTGAACCCAGATCATGATGCGCTTTATGATTTGGGGAATGAACAGTCTTCTTGGGAGGTTACTACCAGGATGAGGTTCTCCTTGTTGGGCTTGTTCAATTTCACTTTCAATCTCCCATGTCATGTCATTGTTTGAAAAAAAGGGCAGATATAATAAGACTTTTTCTTCTTTCTGCTGCCTTTCATTTTAAATCTCTTGTATTTTTTATATAGTTATGAAACTGTTTTGTGTTTTTAAAATGAATAAACTTTATACCATACCATACCATATCCCACAGTACAAGTGGGGACTCGACTCGCAACCATCTTGTTCTGATCACAAAGAACTGGCGAGACAATTCACCTAGTTTAACATTTTTTGATCCTGGACAACATGTGATGGTGAAATTGAACCTGGCGAAGAAGAGGGACCAACAAGCCTGGCGAGTGTTGAGTTTCTTAGCCTGCTGAAGATAAGCCAGATTTTTATGATCAGTTCAGATAATGAAAAGGGTCTCAGCACCCTCTAACCAATGCCTCCACTCCTCCAGAGCTAACTGAATGGCTAGGAGTTCTCAGCCTCTGCCTACATCATAATTTCGCTCAGTTGGCAAGAAGCATTGAGAAAAATAGGTGCAGGGGTGAAGTTTTTCATCCTTCTTGGATTTCTGGGATAACTGCCCCAGCTCTAGTGTCAGAGGCATCCACCTCCAGGATGAACTGTAGATATGGGTCAGGGTGATGCAAGATGTGTGCAGAGGTAAACAAATATTTTAACACAGAATGTGGTGCCCACTATGGGATACAGGAGAATGAATACAGGGTGGATGTGTCTGGTGAGAGGAGCAGTCACTTTGCTGTAATCCCATGAACCGCCAGTAAAAATTGGCAAAACCCATGAAGCATTGCAGTGTTAATAGGTCTCAGAGACTGGCCACTCTGCTACAAATTTGACTTTCTCTGGGTCCATCCAAACCTGCCCACTCTCAGTCCTAATAATGTTATAGATGACATATGAAAGTCACACTTCTCTGATTTAACGAAAAGCTGCTTCTCTAGTACCATACCATTTTATTTATAGAGCACTTAAAACAGCAACGAGGCCAACCAAAGTGTTGTACAGACAGAACAACAGATGACTTGAACATGTGTGTGTCTGAAGGTCACAGGAGAAAATTAAGATATCATCCAGGTAGATGAACATGAAGGAATTCAATAAAAAAAATCATGTACTATGTCATTCACAAGACCTTGAAAAACTGCTGAGGCATTAGTGAGACGGGCATGACCAAGTATTCAAAGTGTTCAAGGGGGATTCTAAAAAGAGTCTTTTCTTTGTCACCACAACACTTACCACTTGGTACACATAGGACTGTGTACCAAGTGGTAAGCGTTGTGGAGATCCAATTTTGTGAAGATATGTAAATGTTCATAAACAGAATCAAACAGGGGTAATGTGTACTTCTTGTTAACGGTAATCTGGTTTAAACTTCTGAAGTGAATACAGGGTTTTAATGTCTTATCCTTCTCAGATATAAAGAAAAATGCAGCACCCATGGGAGACATAGATGGGCGAATTATGTCAGAAGTCAGTGATTCTTCAGTATATCCCGATGCATGTTCAGCCTGTAGCAAAGTGGATATCCTAACTGGGCCTTCCAGAGAGCAGAGAAGAAACCCAAATAGAATTCCAGCCAGCCATCAGGTGAAAAGGAGGAACCCAGACCCAGAACAGTGGTCATTCCGTAGGTTGCGGGAGTTTCAGAGGAACTGAGATGTTTATTTTCTAAACATGACTTCCCAGTGGCTTTCAAACCCAAAAATGCATTAAGGCAAAGACTGGTTCATCCCAAAGATCCAGTCCCCCAGCACAAACTGAGTAATGTGTATATTGTTCAGTGCCAGGAGGGCTGTGATCCCTTATACATCGGGGAAACTAAACAGCCACTGGTCAAAAGGACATTCCAGCACAGAAGAGCAACATCATCAGGCCAGGACTCTGCGGTCTACACTCACTGCAGGCCAGGGGTCACTCTTTCAGGGATAAAGATGTGCACATCCTTGATAGAGAGGAATGTTGGTTTGAGAAAGGAGTAATGAAAGCCATCTTTGTGAAAATAATTTGTCCATTGTTAAACGGAGAGGAAGCCTCCATGTTCAACTGTCACTCTCTTACAGTGCAGTTATTGCATGTATTACTCAGCCCGCTGTGAATGGCAAACGGCTGTCAGGGCACTAATTATCAATTGTTAGGCAGATGGTCCTCCCTGTGCATGTGAACAAATAGTTTTGGCTGTCACCATCAAACTGGTTGGTCCAGCAGTAGAAGGTGTGGTTTATAAGACCAAGTTTGTTGCATTGCCTTGAAATCAAGAACAGGTGTGATGGGGTTGGCTCCGCCCAGCCACTCAGGAGCTGCAGTAGCCAGGTAAGGCAGAAAGTGTCCAGAATCTCCACATTTTATTTCTTTTATAAAACTTTACAGCACTCAGTACACACTGACATAAATAATTGCTAATTCAAACATAATTAAACACTTCATTTTACACAATTAAGGTATTTTATAAACTATAAATACATGGTTATAAACAGTAAATGATAAGTATTGGGATGTGCCATGTTAAAGAAGTAGTTCAGATATTTTGGGGTTCTGTGTAAAAATTGTGAACAATCAATATCTCACCTGTTGTAGGAATCTTTCACTTTGGCAAAATATAGCCATTACCTTTATGTTGCATTCCAAGAGAAATATGATTTCCTGCTGTAAGTGCTACAGATCGCTGCTGCTGTTGCTAATTATACTTGCAAATCACCACAAAATTTAATGAAAATAACCAGGTAAGGCAAGACTAATGGTTATTAAAGTTTATTTTTATTTTTATATATACATTATTGTATAAAGTGCTATGCAATTGTTGCATTAAAAGTTGCTTTAAAATGGCAGCAATCTATGCTATTCTTGGCTGTGCCCGAAATTGCTGTTAGCTCATCAATTTGGTTTGAATTAGACCATTTTTCCAGACGGAGTTTATTCATAGAACAGGTGAAATATATTATTTTCAGAACGCCACTTCAAAAAAATCTGAATTATTGCTGTAATATTAAAGTGAGATAAAAGTGGCAATGCAATGTGAAGGACAATAAATTAAAGTTTTTCTTTTATTTTGGTGTTAAACATGAGATTTATTTTCACTTTGTTATACCTTTGATACATTAACTTTCTTCATTTGTGATTCACTTTGGACACTAGAGATTTTCCACCACAGTTTTTTTTTTTTTTTTTGCTGTTTATTTTGCTCAAAAGGCACAAAATTTACTTTTGTTTGTTTATAATACAAAAAAATAAAAAGTTTGATGTATGCCCACCATACTTGGATAGGAGAAAAGTTAGAGTGTAGGTGCAAAAATTCACAGTATAAACTTACACTTAAAAAAAATGATTTTATATTAATCTTATCCCGATTCAAGCTCAATAATCCAGGAGGAAAAAAATCTAACCAAATTAAGTCAGATTCTCTGGACGTTTTTTTTTTGTTAGATTCATCTGATGAGTTTGTATTTGATGGACATTGCTTCTAAAATAAAGAAAAGAGTCTGGAGGGAAATCAACAACCTCTGCAAGGTGAATTAAACTACAATTAGAAATAAACACATTTCTGTTCACATTTTATTAGGCGTAGTGTAAAATCTATAATTTTGTCTTTGTGTTATATTAAATTGTATTTCACATTATTATTAATTACTTATTTTATTCTGTGTAACTGTATTCTGCAATATAAATATTAGACAAATTAGACTTAATGACTGAGACATCGAAGACGTCATCAGCTGCAGCTGGGTCATGTGAAGCGACATGTTAATGAGTCTTGTTGCCTGGTGTGTTAACATTTTTCTTTCTTCTCATTTGATGTCATGAGCTGTTGAGGCATGACATGCTGCCTTGTACTTTCACACCAAACCCAACAATTTAGTTTAAAACGTGCGTACAGCCCTGTCAGCTGGGATGAGCATCCAGTTTTATAGCAGAAGGAGAACAAAGCCTGGCTGGCATTTATCTGTGACACGTCTCAGACAAGTTCTGACACTGAGTCAGTGCTCGTCTTCATAAAAGAGCAATGAAAAATTGCACAAAACAAAGACTTCCAGCACCGACAGACTAGCACTGAAGAAAGACATGTATTTAGCAAATGTTTTAGAATATATTATGCAAATGGCTGTGCTTAGGTATGCAGCATCCTCAAAAAAGAATAAAAACTGTAGAATTTCTCATATTGTTCTGAACACTGTATATTTATATGTCATGCATGTCCCAGGACATTCAGTTCATGTGGACTGGAGCAGGGAGAAAAACTAGCCACTTTCTCAACCAACAAACTGGAGAGATTTAGGAACGTGGCCTCAGACTTGGCACAAACATGGAAGACAGTCACGAAATTGAATGTGGGCAATAAACAGCAAGTCACGCAAATGTACACTTCACATGCAACACAGTTGGTGATTCACTTAACCGTCTGGCTGAAACCCTATTCCCTTTGGCTTCGCTTCCTTCTGCCATCATTTCTTATTACGGCGGAGAACAGACAAACACACGAGTGAGGCTGAACGCAGGTTATCAATAATGCTCACAAATTACACCATGCTGTGAGAATCTAAGTAAACCACTTTCACTGCCAGCTTCGTTTGAGACAATGGAAATCTTTTGGTCTCCCCTCCCTTTTGAGCCGTCAGACCACTGCTCCCTCTTTACGTCAGCGCCGCTCCCCTTTTAAAACAATATACCAAAGACTTTAGTGTGAAATGCTCTTAATGACTAAATGAGCCAATACTGTGTCTCAGTGTTGTCTCAAAGGGCTACATGGTGCACAGCGGGCCTCTGTGACCACCAACACGGACAGGACATCGTTGGACAGGATGTTCACATCAGGACCTACAGGTTTGCTCCTAATTGGACGCCTTTCATCAAACAGTTAGAAGCTTGCTTCTGCCAACCAGCTGGGAAGGGAAGGGCTCAGCAGAGATAACACAATCGCCTTCGGTGGACAAAAGCAAGTAATACCAGAGATGCTGGAGGTCGGCAACGGAGATATGAAAGGAGAGAGAGCCAACAGTCTCAAATCACCCTTTTCCTAAACACATTAGGGTTTCTCATTGGTGCTTGAGTGATTTATGAAAGAAAAATTACAAACACGTCTGGGTTGCTGTTTGTCCAGTGCTAGAATGACATTATAAGCTTGATGATATTATAAATATAACTCAGCTAGGATACACAACGAGAACTCAATTCAGGCACCACAAACATTAATTTGTATTTGTTTCCTGACAATTTATTGTACACAAAATCAAAAAATGTACACACTGAGATTCTGGGGTTCCCTATACACTTTAGTTATGACTTTACTAGCATTAAAAAAATGAAAAGAATGATATGGTTCTTACCAGTTTATACAAAAAGCTAAACACAACCTCAGGTGAATAACGTTTTTATTTGACAAAAATGGACTCAGAATACAGAAAAATAGATTATGCATCAGAAAGCTGCAGTCAGCTTCTCCTAGTCAAGTGAGCACATCTACAAAGAGACGTTCTCAGTTTGATGAGAATACTCCAAGGTTTCAGTTTTGACTCTCGGAGCCTTTCTGTGCAGATTTTATATGTTCTTCTCTTGCTCCTCTACGAGTATAAATTGACTGTTGGTCTCGTGTGTTTCTGTACTGGTTCTTTGATGGTGATGGACTGTTGTTCTGCTCAGAGTGTACTTCTCCTCCAGTCCAATGTCTGTCAGCTGGGATGAGCTCCAGCCCCCATCATCCTGAAAAGAATGAAGCAAGTTCTAAAAATTCATGAACTGGACTGCATTTATCTAAAACTGACTGGTTATAAAATATCTGTTACATGCTTTGTGATAAATGTTCCTGAAAATGATTGCTTTACATAAATTAACCTAATTAACCTGAAGTTTGTGTCAGCTTGTTTCTGATTGGCCACTGACATCGCTTTCATATTTCCCATTCGATCACTGTTTGTTCTTTTATTCCTTTGATTATGTTGGCTTTATGAGTCTACCATCCTCCTGGTGTTCTGCAGGTACCAACAGCCACTGGTGTCTCTCTAGAGACGCAGCCAGCTTTATTTTCTGCGAGGACTCCCCTTTGATTTCTTTGACAACCTATAAAACCTACTTGCTGTCCTTATTTTAGAATTCTTTGTATAGCAATATTGTATACAATACAGCTTGGTACATAGTACTTTGTGTCCGTTACTCAATTGGACACATAATTGGAATCTACCTGGTACGTAACTGGTACTTACCCGACACATTCCTGGTACTTAACAGGTACTTACCTGGTGAGTGTACCTGGGCAGTATGCAGTATCAGGTAGATACCAGTTATGTGCCCAGTACCTGGTACTCACTGGGTACTGACCAGTTACATACTTAATACTCATCAACTACTTACCATGTACATGTTACTTACTGGACACATACTGTACTTGCCAAGAATCTGGCACTTATTACTACTTGGACATGTTTTTTAAACAGATTGAACTTTTGGCTTTATGTTTTTAACTCAGCCATGCTGTTGCTCAGTGTTTTTATTCATTAAAAACATGTTAATGCAACTGTCTCTTGTAATATATTTCATTTTGGTGAACTTTGAACTCAAATGTTTGTTCATAAGGTTTTTTTAAAGTTCTGCAAACCAAAGTAATGAATGTGCCACCTCACTGTTTCTGAACCAAAATGGTTAAGTTTCTTCATCTTCAATTCAAAATAACTCTTTGGAAACGTGCTACAGTTAATGACAGTCTGTTAAGCACAAATATTTGCTTACATTGTCTTTAACATGTTTCTGATGCTAATACCTGTGAGAAGTGTTTCTTTTAAGAAAACCTAGTATTAAAAAAAAAAGAAAACCTAAATTATTTTGCATTCAGTTAGGTTTCTTTCTATTTGTTTGCCGCTTGTGCAACTGTGTTCTTCTGGAACAAACGAGACTGAGTGAGTGACTGGTTTACCATAAATATAAAACACCATTTCAATTTCTTTCAAATAAAATCCTAATTATCTAATCTGAGTGAATAGCACAGATAATTTCACACCACAGCTTATGCAAAATCTTGTTGGAGTTTGGTGTGAGTCACATTTTTACATCCCCATGGCATGCTTGCAAAAACATGCAGGACTGTGACTTAATATATGCGACTGAACTATTGTCTTCATGCATTCTCAGAGTCAGAGAGTCAGAGTCAGAGATTCTTTATTGTCATTCGCACCTCATGTGGTACATGTAGTGGAGTGAGATTATGTACATTGGGTCTTAGTTACATCCAACAATAAGATGTAAAAGAAAAAATGATAACATCGAAGATATTAACTAAGAAAATCATCAACTAAATATACACTAAGCACTAATAACATAAAAACATCACATCGAACATCAGCACAAACTTGAACACGAGTCCGTGTGAGCAGATGAGCACACATGAACACATCAACATTGAAACAGATCAGCAGCGACATTGAAACAGATCAGCAGCAACATGATGTGGTTTTTCACAGTGATTATTCTGGTTAGAGATTCATGACTCTAACAGCCTCAGGGTAGAAGCTGTTCCTCAGTCTAGTGGTTCTACACTTAATGCTCCTCAACCTCCTTCCTGAGGGGAGTGGGGCAAAAAGTGTGTGTGCTGGGTGAGTGGGGTCCTTCATGATGCAGGTGGCTCTCTTCCTGCATCTAGGAGGTGTAGATGTCTGTGATGATGGGGAGGCTGACTCCAACAGACTTCTGTGCAGCCTTCACCACTCTCTGCAAAACTTTTCTTTCTGCAGCTGTGCAGCCTCCATGCCACACGTTGATGCTGGAGCACAGGATGCTCTCCACTGCATGCCTGTAGAAGGAGGTGAGGAATGAGCTTCCCAGACCAGCTCGTCTCAGCCACCTGAGGAAGTAGAGTCTCTGATGAGCTTTCTTGATCAGGCTGGTAGTGTTGTTGCCCCAGCTGAGGTTGTCATTCATGTGTACACCCAAGTACTTGTAGCTGGAGACCACTTCCACCGCAGATCCTCTTATGTTCAGGGTGGTGTATGTGTTTTTGTTCCTTCTGAAGTCCACAATCATCTCCTTTGTCTTCTTCACATTGATGTGAAGGTTATTCTCTTTGCACCAGCTGTCCAGGTGTTCCACCTCTTGCCTGTAGCTGGACTCATCATTGTTTGTGATGCATCCCACCACCGCTGTATCATCTGCAAACTTTACAATGTGAACACCTGTATGGGTAGCTGCACAATCATATGTGAGCAGAGTAAACAGGAGGGGGCTCAACACACATCCCTGAGGAGAGCCATTGCTGAGGGTTATGGTGGAGGAGGAGAAGTTGTGGATCCTCACTGACTGTGGTCTGTTTGTTAAGAAGTCTAATACCCAGTTGCAAATGGAGGGGCTTAGTCCTAGTGTGAGTAGTTTGTCCATCAGAGTTTGGGGGATCATGGTGTTGAAGGTGGATGTGAAGTCCACAAAGAGCATACGGACGTAAGAGTTTTTCTGCTCCAGGTGGTTGAGTGCAGTGTGGACCAGAGAGGAGATGGCATCCTCTGTAAAAATTATGCAGAGTGACAAGCCTAAATAATAAATTGCTTCACACTGATTTGCTTTTACTTTATTAAAACCAGTCTCAAATCGTTAATTCTGTGAATACTTATACTACTGCGATCCATTTTTCTTCCTACTTTGTTTGGCACATGACTTGTTCTGCAATTTTTCTGCTATTTTAACAGTTCATATATCAAGATGTTCAGCTCATTCAGGACATTCCTGCCATGACTTTTAATATTGGGACAATGTTAACATTTTGAAATATTTTGCTTTCTCACCCATGTTTTTTTTTTTTTTTTTTTTTTGCTGAAGATGAATGGAGTATAATTAGAATTCACTCTATAATAATATTCAATAATTGAATTCACTCTCTTCAAATCCTTCACACACTTTGTGCTCTTTAAAAATTGTTACTGCTCATTTTGATTTTTGTTCTGATTCAGCTTTTTTTCTAATTGTGCTGAAGTCTGCTTTTTCTGCTACATTTTAAAAATATTTTTCTACAAATTTCAGTATTTGTTTAGTTAGCTTTTTCACCTACTTTTTGTTGTGTGCTAAATTCAGCTTATTCTGCTCATTTCTGCTCCATTTTAGATTTTTCTACACATTTTCTGCTGTTTTTCTACTGCTTCCTGCTTTTATTTCCCTGCTTTCAGCAAACGTGAGCTGTTCAAATGTATCCTGATGCATGTTCAATAATCCAGGTAGAAAAATCTAAAAAAAAAAGTTAAATCTGGTCCTCTGGACATTCAAAAAAACTAAAACAAAACAAAAAAATTCAAATGTAATTAGCATCAACAGTTTCAGCTTCTTCAACAGCATTCAGCAATAAGCATTCACATTGCATTTTCACAGGAAATGCAATTTCTCTGGTTGTAAATATACAAAGATATTTAACAGTTTAGTTAATGTGAAACATTGAGCACCAGCAACATTTTCAAACATAATAAATTCGAGTGTATTAGTCAAAGGGACATTTTGACCACATAGCAGAATAAGCTGAAACATTCATGTTGTGTTCATGATTGAGTTAGCAGACTTCTGGCCTCGGGGTTCAAAGAACCATTCTGAAACACGGTGAGATGGAGACTGACCTGACCTGCCTCTGCAGTGTGAAATCACTGGCAAGTCACATGTGGTTTTGTTCATCCCGTTCACCTTGAGGTTTTCAAAGATGCAGCAGATAGCACGCTATGGTGCAACCGACCTACTAAGGGCCACCTCTCAAGTCCAGATGTGGCGTTTCATCTTTTCTTAGATGCAAAATTGTGGTAATTGTTTCTACACAGACAGAAAGCCTGTCCATGATCACAACACACTGTTGTTGTAGGACAGAACAGGCGAACAGGTTTTTAATCTGGATCTGGAGAGGATTTTTGGGGAATGCTTATTGGGTGAAAAGCTTTCACGCAATTACTGACAGATTCTTTCCAGTTAGCCAAGTAACGTCCTCAGGCTTAAATGTGCTTTCACTTGTTACAGCCAGGCAAACTTATTGCAAAATAATTATCTGCTTTATCATAATGGGAGGAATTGTGAAATATTCTAGATGAATAAAACTGATATGGTTTGAAGTTGACAGTAGACAGTCCAGCAAAGCACGGAGATCAAATGAGAGCCATTAGACACTGACTCCCATCACGTTTTTGTGATAAAAGCCACAAAGTGAGGCTCTCCAGGCAAGTTCTGCTGACCCCTCACAGATAAATGGCTTCTTCTTCTGAAAAGCACCTCTTTTCATTCGGATAAGAAATATAATCTGTAAATCAAGCTGCTCCTCATTAATGCATGTCCAAATCTCCAAGCAGCTCATACATGTTTGCATCCAACTCTTTGGACACACTCCATGCTGAAGCATCATTGTTCAAATGAAAACTGGTTTAAAAAGACATTAGTCTTTGCAAAAATGTTTTTATTTTTTACTTTGACAAAAATGACACAAAGCAGAGCTTTTACAAAGAAAAAAATAAAAAGATTTCTGTTTGTGTTTTAAATAAGAGACTAAAGATAATACAACTAAAGACTAATATGTTTTGAAGAAACACAGTGCTACCACTTTACAATAAGGCACCCCTTAAAGATGACTAATAAATAGTTTACAGATACATTATTAATTTATTTGCAAACACTTGATAAATCATTAATAACTGCTTATTATGCATTAATTAAGGGTGACAGAGACAAAACTGACCATTTTCTTGCCAAATAGTGATCCAAATCTGTTCACCTATATATTTCATCTAGAGTTGTTCTATTAAACATTTCAGACTAAGTTACTACCTTGTAAGCAAAATAATCATTTTTAGTGTATAATATTACTGTACTTGTAGATACTTATTATGAAATGATACAATTTTTTAGGGTATAATATTAGTTGTAGATACTTATAAAGCAGTAATAAAGTACTATATTATATAAAGAAATTAGGTGTCCAAATCCTTAGTGCTTACGTAGTAACTTAGTCTGAAATGTTTAATATAACAACTCTTGATGAAATATATATGTGAACGGATTTGACTCACTATTTGTCAAGAAACTGGTCAATTTTGTCTCGGTCACCCTTAATTAATCCATAATTAGCAGTTAATGATTTATAAAGTGTTTATATAGTAATTAATAACAATCTATAAACTATTTATTAGTCATCTATAAGGGGAGCCTTATATTAAAGTGGCACCATAACAGTTTGTCATTTACACAATGCAACAGAAAATTCCAATTATGAGTACTTGATTCAAAATCGAAATTAGTAATATTATTATTATTATAAACAGATTGCTGAATACTTGCTTAGATTAAAATAAATGTAAAAATGGAGAAAATATGCTCCGTTTTCACTCGTTGAATGATAGTCAACACACTGGTTTCTAAATGTTTTTATCTTTATAAAGAGACAAAGATGTATCCTTTTTTATTACCATCAACTTTTGTTAAATTAAAAGCACATGGTCATTTTGTTGCTTTCAGTTATACCAAATTATTCAAACTGAACACTTAAATTGAGAAAGTATACATATTTTAAATGGTTTAATATATATTTTTAATAGTTTAATAATTTTTTTTAATAGTTTAATATTTGTAATAGAGTTTTTAATAGTGTTGAGATGAGACCGTACAAATCTTTGCACCCTTCGCATAAGAAAACCTTTGAACATGTCTCCATTGTCTAAAATACAATAAAAATGTTGTCAGATTCTACAGATTATTCCTGATGTTCCTGTTTAGATAAAACACATTCGTGTGATACTGCTGGATAAGTTAAAGGATTGCATATTAATGAGAACATTGGCTATGTGTGCAACAAAGAAAAACATCAGCTATGTGCATGAGCACCAGTTATTGTGCCGGAGGGAGTCACGGCCGAGCATTTTATCATTGGGAATGCAGACACGAATGAGGACCGCAACAACTTGGACGAGAGTTTTCCTCTGGGGTGAATCAGGGATAAATGGAAGCAAAACTTCTGTAGTCAGAGCCCAACTTAAGGAAGTAAAACTACAGTTGTTTTAGTGACATGAAGCTCCCAAGGTTATAAACTTTACAACTGGCCTTGTGAAATTAATCAATACTTGAAAAACAGCTGTCATTTTATTCTGAAAAGAGCATGAGGGATATTAATGATGAAACCAAAGAAAATCTGTCTAAACATTTTTGTTTGCAGTCTGTAAAAGCAACTAAACATGTTATAAAATGAGTACGCACAAATCGTAAACAGAAAATGTCCAAGGTGTATGCTTAGATTGTGTCCTCGGAGGCTAATTTCTTTAGCTCATCCAACAGAAATGTAAGTGACAAAATGCCAACTTTAAAGAGTACAGTGCATGCACTGAGCCTGAAAGCTTATGATTTGAGGAGGCTGACAAACATTAAAGCTGATGTGTTAGTTTTACTATCGCTTACTAAATTGAAAAATGAAAAAATGGTTACTAGAATCACCTTCTTCCACCTGCATATCTCTAAAATTAGAAACATCTAAAAATGATGCAGAAAAACTGGTTCATGCATTTGTCACATCTAGCCTGGACTATCGTAATGTTTTTTTTAATCTGGGTGTCAAAATACTTCTTTAAAAAGTCTTCATTTAATCCAAAATGTTGCTGCCAGCAGAGTCTTAACTGGAGTTAGTAGGAGAGATCATATCTCTCCAGTTTTAGCTTCTCTCCACTGGCTCCCTGTCAAATTCAGAGTTGAATTCAAAATCTTACTTGTAACCTACAAAGCTCTCAACAACCTAGCTCCATCTTATTTTTGAGATCTTATAGTTCTATATTTTCCTAACAGAGCACTTCACTCTCAAACTGCAGGCTTACTTACAGTTCCTAGTCTCTAAAAGCAGAAGGTAGGTGGGAGGAAGATCTTTCAGTTATCAGGCTCCTCTAATTGTGGAACCAACTTCCAGTTTCTGTCCTTGAGGCCGACATTGTCCAGTTTTAAGACTGGAATTAAGACTTTCCTTTTTGATAAATCCTATAGTTAAAGTTGGCTTGTTATGCTGCTATAGGCTTAGACTACTGGAGGACCAATTGACCTCATTTCCTTAAATGAATTGTTAAAATTGAATAGTTTTCATTTATTATTTCTATCTTAGCATATGATTCTTGACCTGCCATTGTGTATCTGTTCCTCTCAAACCCAGTCGGTCGAAGCAGATGGCCACTTGTCCTGAGCCTGGTTCTGTTAAAGGTTTCTTCCTCACGAGGGAGTTTTTCTTTTCCACTGTCGCCTTCATGCTTGCTCAAGATGAGAGTTCTGTGATGGAGATAAACTCAAAGCAGCCTGCTCCTCAGATAAATAATGTTATTAACTTGTTTTAGATAGATATAGAGATATATATTAGATAGATATATAGAGATATATAGAGATATATATTAGATAGATATATAGAGATATATAGAG
>NC_056506.1:37862112-37939522 GCF_014905685.2 Nematolebias whitei
ATAGATAGATAGATAGATAGATAGATAGATAGATAGATAGATAGATAGATAGATAGATAGATAGATAGATAGATAGATAGATAGATAGATAGATAGATAGATAGATAGATAGATAGATAGATAGATAGATAGATAGATAGATAGATAGATAGATAGATAGATAGATAGATAGATAGATAGATAGATGTGTACACTTTTAAATAAAGATGCAAACATTTGGACCAGATTATTCATCATTATAGTACATCTCTTTGGTGCGGATTTTCAAGCTGGACATGTTTTCTTTCAGAGGACAGCTCCCATACAGATGTCAAAATGCAACTCTTGATTATGAAACCCCCCAGAACAAAAAGCTGTGACAACTCTGCAACTATTTTGAGAAGAAAATTCTTCTGCAATCTTTCTGAACGTAATCAAAATTCAAGCAAGACTGAACTTTTGTGGCTCAAGAAGGTAAACTGAAAACCTCCAGAACATGTTACAAGTTGCTGCCCAGAGACAATCTAAATGAGGCTCAGAAAATGAGTGGACATAGAAATGATACTCCAGATTATCTGTTTCGTTTGTGTCGTCTTCAGCGTTGTGAAATTTGATTAGTGCTTTTTTCATTTTGTTGCTGTGTTTTGTAATCTGCAGTTGTGTTGTGCACACCGAGGACAAATAAAAAGTCAAGAAAAACAACAATATGGTGACATCATCCTCAGGGGATGATGAACATTTGTTAAAATGTTGAATATCCGTTCAGTTGTTGCAGTGTTTCTGTTTAAACAACGACAAACAGTTGAATTATTTATACGCATCATGTGCAGTTTCTTGAAACCAGGTATTGGCCATCTTTGATGAAGCCGCGTAGGAGACACGCTGAAGATGGAAAACTTCCGTCCATGTGTTTTACTTTTGAGAGAATTAGAATCCAGTCGTTGACCTGGGCTACATCTCCTCCTCCCTCTTTGCTCCTTCAGTATCATTTAGGCCTTTAATCAAACCAACATCTGGAGTGCATAGAGTGGCTGCAGAAAGCGAGGCCTGATTGCCGTTAAGCAGACCACGCGATGATGTCACTTTACATTAATAATGACGCTGCCCACAGCAGGCGCATTTATCTTCCTGTCTAAAGACGCCGAGACCACAGGCTGGGGACACAACAGTAACTACTGGACCACTTCAGTCCACAATTAGGAAAACAAGATGAGGTGACTCCTCATTTTGAATCACATGCAAAGACAAATCAAATTCTCCTCATCACATGTCATCAGAAAATTTACCCGCAATATGCACGTCATATTGTTATGTTGTTAAGGAAAAAATAAATAAATTGCAGCTTCGCAAGTCCCGATGGACTGATGCTTTGATTGTTCTCGTTTTTTTTCCAAGGCTGCTGCATTCTTTCCCCTTCTCTCTTTAGTCAAATTCCACCAGTTCATGAACCTGTCACTGGTGTCATCTTCAAAGTTGTGGCGAACCGTTTGACTCCATCTGACGGCACATTTTGCACATCGTTTTAACGTTTGATTTATTGCCACAAATTTGGAAATCACTCAGAAAACAATGAATTCTTCTCACGTTACGGCGACGTTGTTTTTGATTTACTTGGTTTTTCCAGCTTTGATGTGACTGAACAGTCATTCAAAAGTTATTTTATTTTATTATTTTTTTTATGCGTGTGTTTTCATGTCAGAACCACTTGTGTGGACTTCATGCAAATTTGGGAAGTGTACATCCACACAAACTGAATGACCCAACAAATATCTTCTCCTCAATGAACTCTTCAAATCTTTTTCAACGCATTCATAGTTTTGACAGTAAAAAGGATGGTGGATTCAGTTTATAACCGCTTTAACCACAAAAAAAATAATCTGTTACTGTTAAGTTTATGCCCTTTTTTCAAACCGGTGTCACGGCTGGTTTATATGCTGCACAACAGTGTCAAGGCAGATTAAAAGCAAAGTGGAAGAAAAGAAAGTAGAAGCAGACCATTTTTTTAGAAGTAGGAAGTTGTGCTCTGAACGCAGAGTTTGGTGCAGAACACTACAAAGTTTTCTTTATAGTGTTAATTTTAAATGCACGGTTTCCTGGCTGAATAAAACCACGTCCAGTCACAAACATTAAATGTTGCAGTTTATACTTTAATGAAATTTAAAGACCTAACATTTATTGAAGTCATATCACTAACCATCTTTCATAACAGAGTTAAAAACTAAAATTCTCTATTGCTTACAAGGGACCAAGTTACATAGCGCTTTGGACTAGGGATCCACTTTTTTCACTTCTGATCCCAATACCTGAATTTGGATATCTGCCAATATCGATACTATTCCGATACCAGAGCTCTGTTTGCTTTTAAATTATTATCATGAATATTATTGATTTTATATACGAGGCTGTAACTCCTCTCTACAGACAAGTATGATATGCATGAATATGCATATATGTCCCAAAATCCTGTCAACATGATAAATCCCATCCTGAAAACAAATATGCAACTAATAGTTTCAAATCGACTGTATGTATTCATTAAATCCAAGAAGGATACTCATAACGGGTAAACTTCTCTAACACTACCACTCTCCAAATAAAAATACAAAGGGCTGCTTCATCTGATCAGCACATAGTAAGTATACTGGCTCTTACTGCAGCAACAAATCAAGGAGTCTTATGTCAGGTATCAAATAAAAGTGCAATAAGCGTAAAAATGTATATCATCAATAAAGGAAAAATGCAAAAAGGCCTTTTCCTACTATGCTCCTGCAACCTGGAACACCTTGCAACAGGAACTGAAGCTGTCCACCTTAATTTCTTTAGGGGGGTTTAAACATTTGATAAGCTCAATGGAAACATTAAAGTAAATATATTATTGTTTTTAGTATTTTACAGCACCTTGATTTATTGTTTTATTATACTACTTTTATTTTAACTGCATTTTACTGTAGTTTATTGTTATCTGTATTTTATATGTTCTGTCTGGAACAGGTCTCTTGTAAATGAGTCGTGGCTCAATGAGACTAGCCTGTATAAATAAAAAGCTTGAATGAAACAAACAATGTGAATCTGAACATAAATTAAATATATTTTTGCTCATAGCAGCGACAAGTCCAAGGTTTTCAAATGTCAAATATTTGAAATAAAAGAGAAGTGCAACAGATGTAAAGATCTCACACACATGCTATCAATAAAACTGTGCATCTGAACAGCGCAAATCAAGTGCAGCACGAGGTTGGGCATGGAAGGTGACCTGCATTAAGGCCTAATACCAGAGTCTAACTATTCTTCAAAAGAAAATAAAAAGTAATGACTCCTCGAAAGGTTTACACTGAAGGAGTGGTATAAGTGTATCCAAGTCAACCCAGTGCACAGTGAGGATTATCAGTGACATGGGCAGATATCTGAAGTCCAAACATCTGTAAAGTTCAGGGCTGGAACTTCTTTTAACTTCTAAGCTAACTTGGGTGACACTTGGTTGTATAGTTCAGGTAGATTAGTCTCTGGTAAATATCTCTTGGAGGATAAACTATATCTGGGCTGTAAGTATTCAATCAAACTGCAAAATCCTTCGTTAGCCATTGAGTCCAATAAAACAAAGTAACTTCTCGATAATTCCTTTATCTTTCACATTGTCTGGTAGAAGTTTACCTTGTTTTTGGAATGACTCCATAACAGGTTCCTGCTGACTACTTTTGTTTTTCTGCCTCCTGGCTGAAAAATCCTCTTGCTCTTTAATGTGGTGTTTTTATTGTATTGTAGATTACGATGGAGCTTCCGCCTCTTGGTGCAACGGCTTTGCAGACATTGCACGTTGCCGTCTTTCTTTTGCGGTGTTTCTAGTGTAAACTATTTCCACACAGCGAACATGTTGCGATGAAAAGTTGGTTAGCCACAGTGCTGCTCAATGCTTGCCTGCAAACTGTGCAATGGATTTCCTTAACGGAGACGTGTCTCATAACTCCACATCTCATGACACACCTCCATTGAAGAGGTGTGTAATCCAGGTAATCCAGTCCATATAAAATTCATAGTAAACCAATGGGTTTAACAAAGTAACGTTAGATTGACTGAGCATGCATCAGGATATTTTTAAGCATTGGGTATTCCTGTAAGCGGCACGGTAGCACAGTCTCAGCGAGAAGGTTGCCGGACCGAACTCCAGCCGTGGACCTTTCTGGGTAGAGTTTACATCTCTCTGTGCATGCAATGGTTTTCTCCATGTACTTTGGTTTCCATCCACAGATCAAAAACGTGTATGTTAGGCTAACTCGTAATTCTTAATTGTCCCTGGGTGTGTGAGAGTGTGAATGGTTGTTTGTCTCTATGCAGCCCTGTGATGAACTTGCAACCTGTTCAGGGTGTACCCTGCTACACACAGTGACAGCTGGATATGGGCACCATTGAACCCCGCAACCCGAAAAGTAAGAAGCGGGTAAAAGTTGATGGAGGGATGGATATTCCTGTAAATCCCTGATAATATCCTGTAGCATTTTCAACCCACTAGTAGGCCATGTCAATATGTTATAGTTATATAATCTTCCAACATAAACAACTTTTATCAAGCAGCAGTCATATTTTGACTTTCAACTACAGCCTTTAAAGTCTGCAGCCCCTAACCTGTGATTCAGCTGTGCTTAATAACCAATAGCAGCTTTAATAAAAAAATATGCTATAAGTGCCTTTGTCTTGGTCCCAGTCAATCGCTTAGAACGTTAAACTTTAAACTTTCCATATCAGAAATAAATGTTAAAAATAATTTCATGGATGAGCATTAATATAATTATGTACCCTTTCTAAGAACACTATATATTTTTAAAAAAGCTCCACAGTGATGGATGCAGTCATTTGGCAGCACTAACGGGGACTTCAGCAAAGAGGGAATTTGGGTAAACTAAGCAAACTAAGCAAACAAACAAAACAAACGCGTATAAACACACCTGTCAAGCGCAGGAGGATGAATTCAGTGTACGGTGCTTTTTCCCTTCTCTCACCCATAAATGTTTGACCTACGTTGGCTGCAAGAATTCACACTGGCGGTTTGGACCTATTGCAACCTGAACTGACATAAAATGACTCACCTGACGCTGACTGGGCGTGACCCTTTTCAGCTCACTTTTTCCTCCACCGATTTTCACCAGAGCAAAGCCAAAAGTGCAACTGTAGCACAAACCCACCCACCGCTTTCTGGCCCACTTGTTTTCTTTAGAGTACAGTATATGTTGTTGAGGCAGGATGGATACACGAATGAAAAATGAGAATCAGCGACTCATTTTATTTGCCTTTTTCCCCTAACTAACGGCAGACATGATGTTTATCATGTTACCATGGTGGCTCTGCGGTCATCCTATATTCTGTGATGTATTTTCTTTTTTTTTTCCTCATATGTGAGGTTACTGGAAAGCCAAAATATCACTAAAGAGGTGTATTTCTGGTTTGTTTTTACTGCAGGTACCAGACAAATGTGTAGCTCCTTGGGGAAAGTCTCCTTCTGTTTGTCAAGCTCTTAAGCCAAAAGTTATATGAGAGAAACCACATCTCAGCATTGGAGCATGTGTCAGGATTGAAGTGATGCTATCTGTGGCTGTAAACTTGACAGGTGCCACACACGAAGACTGCAAGTGGCACCAGGGTGGAGAAGCATAGCAGCGCCAGTTGTACAAAATGTGCAGCAGGAGGTAAAAAATGACTCAAAGTCAAAACATGAACCACTGAATGAGCAGTTTGTAAGAGCCGGCTTTACATCAGTTTGTTTGTGTGTTTGTTTTACCAATTTATTTTTTTATTTTTTTATTTTTGCATGATGTCTCACTTAAAATGTCAAAAATGAAAAAAATATTAACTTTTTTTTTTCCCCACTTCTTTAGGACTCAAGACATTACACTAAGCAAAACACAAGTTTTATTGTTCCGACAAAGTCCATGCTCAATAATCCAGGTATACAATCCAACATTTTCCAGTCAGGTCATCTGGACAGTTTCTTTTTTTTTTTTTTTTGGTGCTGAAACGTTTCGCCTTCGATCCGGAAGGCTTCATCAGTCAAGGAAACACACAACAAAACTGATTCTTCCCCCAACACAATAAAAGAAACTGTCTAGATGACCTGACTGAAAAATGTTGGATTTTATTGTTCCAGTGTTAGTGATATCATAAAATGTTAAATACATTTAATAATGTCTAAGAGCATGGTGGTAATAGTTCTGTCTTAAATCACTGTCTCAGTCTCTTAGTCCACCAAAAGATATTATAAATGTGTAAACATTTTTAAGGACATTGTTTTTATTTTAGCATGGTCCAAGTCATCCATCCATCCATTATCTTTACCTGCTTATTCCGTTTTGGGTCACGGGCCCATATCCAGCAGTCACTGTGTGAGAGGCAGGGGACACCCTGGACAGATCTCCAGTCCATCTCAGGGACACAGAGACAAACGAGACAAACAACCATTCACTCTCTCAGTCACACCCAGGAACGTTGTAGAGTTCAATCAGCCTAACATGCATGTTTTTGGTCTGTGGAAAGAAACTGGAGAAAACCCATGCATGCACGGTGAGAACGTGCAAACTCCACCCAGAAAGGCACCCAGCTGGGATTCGAACTGGCAACCTTCTCACTGCGAGGCAACAGCTCTGCCAACTGAGCCGCCGTGCTCAGAGGCAGACACGTGAAAAAGGAATAGGATGTTCCCTGGTGAGACATTCAAAGTGCACTGCCAGTGTTGGGGTAATGAGCTGAAAACAGATCCACCCAAAGCTGAGACCAAACAATCCCACTTGAGAAGAAAACAGTTTTGGCTCGAGGGTCTGAGGTCTGACCACAACAATCTCTGAGAACGAGAACCAGGATCATCACAGTGGCACGCTCAAAGAACTGATCTGCACCAGACAATAACATGATCCACAGCTGCTGGTTGAAGAAACTTAATGCACTCTGTACACAGCTAATGAACCCGTTTCTCCATCTTGTTTGCTGTTCTCCTGCTCCCAATTACGTTATCTCCACACCTGCTCCTCATGTTGCCTTTCCTCCCTAGGATTACATATTGCAGGTTTTCCCTGTTTTCATATTAAGTCATTTTCTGTGTCTTGATTTACCTCTTGCAGGAGTGCTTTTTATTTTGTTTAAGGAAACAGGCTGATTTATGACCTTGACTCCTGTGTCCTGCATTTGGATCCTTTTCAACCTATTAGACTAGGTTAAAAAGGATCTCAGAGGGGCCAAGTTCAACCAAGTATCAGCCAATATTAGCTCCTGCCAGGCATCATTACAGGGTTTTATTTAATTTATTGGTTCTTCCTGAACTCCTGCATCTTATTTTTAGGGTTTGCAGGAAAAATGTTTGCAGGTTCAGTTGTATACTTTAAAGATAAAAATGGTTCCAGTCTTATAATATGGCATTTAGTACAGGAAGTACTTCTTTATTTTTAAGTAATTTGGACAAATATTTCCATGCAAAGACCTGTACAGGAATCATTTTACTTTTAAGTTTACTGTGACAACGAGAAAGGTGGACCTGTATCTTGTGGCTTAGAAATGTGCCCATTTTACTTAAATCTTTATTCCTTTATAATCCATAGACAACCAGAGGCTGCTTAGTATTTACTCACAATGCATGTGGTTGCTACAGAGGACTTCCCAAATGATTGTGACACAAATCATCTTCCACAGCAGGTTGTTGGACACCTCCATCAACTCAACTCTGCTCTGATCACAGAAACGCAGGACTCCGGTTTTTATGTTGCACCGTCTGCTTTAAACGTTTGTTAAAGAGCATTCATACTGATGCACACCTCAAAGTTTGCAGGAACTATTTGCTGTTAGCTTCAGTCAACTCACCTCAGCTGCTCCAAACAGAGAACTTGAGCAGAGAAAGCCAGAAAGCCAAACATTAGTGATATCACAAAAGCCTCTTGGGAACAAAATCTGATCCTGCTGGATTGACAAGGGTTCTTTGGTTTTAGTTCAACTTGTGGACTACATTCAGCTTCAGAGCTGCTCTCTAATATTTATTGATATTTTTCTTATTCAGTTGAGTACTGAAACTTTTCAAGCAGCTTGCCATATTTGAATTAGAAATTTTAACTTATCATATTTTTCACTGTATACATCGCACCTTTTTGCACAAATTTGCAAGTCCTGCAACTTATACACCGAAGTGATTAATATACATTTTTATCCCAATATTTAACCCAATTTTTGGCTGAGATCTGATTTCATTCATTCTGACATGGAAAATAATGAACACTACCATTTTCAGCCACTAGAGGGCTCTCAAGAATTATGGCAAACCAAGTGTCTCATTAATAGGTAAAAGTGGCTGTTAATGAGACACTTGGCTTGCCATACAGAGCCAAATTTGTCTCGCTATAGAACTCCATCAGGTGCATTTTGCTGCGCCGCCCAGGCGAAATGCAGCTGATTTGGCCAATATAGTGCATTTATTAAGGAAAAGTTCAAACTGAGACACCTTTACTATAATTTCAAGCAAACATAATTTTTAAGTGTTAATCTTGTTAAATTCTTGTTAAAGTCTTCCTGCGCACGCTCCCATGGCCACCATTTGGCAGCCAATCGATTTTTGGCACAACACCTGCCCACGTTTCCAGGTGGTCAGTGGTGATGCATAACAAACGCGACGCATCAGCGGTGACACATAATAGATGCAATTTATGTGGCAAAGTGACTTATTTATGTTTTTCCCCCCACTTTTAGACATATTTGGACTGATGAGACTTATACGGCGGTGCGACGTGTACGGCAGAAAGTACGGTACTTGTCATTAATTTTCAGTTCTTTGGTTAAAAAGATCATTTGGGTCACTTAAAATTGTAACTATCTTGTAGAACATTGCCGACTAAAAAAGAGCAATGAAAAGTGTGAGAGACGTTGTAGCCATTAAGCCACTAAGATTTATTTAAAACTGAAAATGGGTGTAAATGTAGCATGATAAATATTTGAACTGCTACAGCGACTTTCAAAGGAAGCAGTCCAAGTGCATCATCCAAAGCTGCAAAACACAACAAATATCTTTATCTCTGTTTAGACATCTTCCATTTATCTTATCAGGAGGGACTTCTGCTTTTTAAACACAGCCAAATTTCTCTTTCCTCTCCAGTCCGAAGAGACATGCACAACAGCCCTCTGCTCTCAGGATCTGTCCCCTTTTCGAAGTTTATCTACCCACCATATGCGTTTGTTTTCCCCGACAGAGTCAAAGATGATTCTTAGTGTCCACTTATCATCCAGCCCCCTCAACGAACACACGTTATTGATTATAAAATGGTTGTCCAGAGAGCATGCTGCAGTGGGCATGATTCATGGCAGTGTGCTTTGGACACAGGCAGACCATTAAAAATCCTTTCAGCGTTGTCCTGCAGCTGCTGGACAAAAAGGAGGAATCCTGAGAGTCAGAGTTTTCTGCCTATCACTGTTTTACTGACATCTACAATCAAAGCTTTTATCCTAAAAGGTGACATTTTGGAAAAGCCTATTGAATTTTTCCCTCGCCTTCTGAGGAGTATTGCATGATGGGTAACTATTTAAAATGCATCAGAATCTGTCTTCACTTCTAAAGTTTAATTAGCCCATGGATGGGAGAGTATTTTGTCTTTTTCAAATGTTAAAGTCAAATAAAGTTTAATGGTAATTATTGGTTAATTAAAACATGCCAAAGATGGAAATCTTTCCTGCATGGGGTGCACTGGATGTCATTTTTGTAAGATTTGATGGCACATTTAGTGAGGCATTGTAACCTGAAAATACACAGACAGAAATATTGTGAATAATCAAGCTTAGATATTATTTAAAACAATGAAAGGCGAGACAAAATCTATGAGTCAGCCTCAAAAAAAAATTTTCTCAATGTTTTCTGCAAAGGTACTATTTAAAAATGTAAATACATTGCGCCAAAATACAATAAATAAATAAAAAGTCAACGGAGTAAAACTATTATCATCCGAAAAAAAAAAAAATAATAATAATAATTTTTATTTATTTATGAGATCGTCTTATTTTCAGTTTTATGTGCTGACAGAATTTTTTTATTTTTATTTTTTTGATTACTAGATCTGAGCTACCAAGAATACTCCTGAAAATTATTGCAGAAAATTAAAATGAAACCAGTTAAAACTTAAACAGTGGTGCATTTCACATTAGTAATAAAAAAAAAAATGAAGCTTATTTTCAGTCTATACAGATTTTTACAAAAAAAAACCTTATTAATGCGTTTTCATTTGCACAATTTTTCTATTCCAACAAAGATAAAATGTGAGTTATTTGGTAAATTTGTGGTACCTGTGAACACCTTTGTTCATATACTTTTTTGATTTTGTTCATTGATGTTTATTGTAATTCTCATTAATGTTTTTATTTACACTTGCGCTTAATCTGGTAATTACGTCACACAGTTTTAATTAGTTAATTCTTCTTCCCTATAAATTCACATACAGATATCCTGTGTACCCCTAGATTATTTTTTGTCAGATTGTTTTTGTAATCCTGTAGTAAAGCATTCCAGACAGATTTTTCCCTCGTCGGCGTGTCTGTTTCTGATTTTTGTCTGCTGTGGGACGTTTTTGCTTTTTCGCCTGTCTGCTCTAGTTTGGCTGGTATGTAGACTGCATGTCTTCAATAAACGTTTCGACTGAAACTTTTGATCTGTCTTGGTGTCTCCCATCGAAGTTCTCATCCCATGTAAACCAGTACAGTGTTTTTCTCTGTCTTTGTTCTAATGCTTAATGCTAAAGCTGTTATTGATTCATTGGAGAGCGATCACAGAAAGCTGAAAACAAGATTTTTCCTAAATTGCTTTAATGGTTTGGATGTACCAGTATGTGTTTGCATGGGGAAAATATATACATGCAGTTTGAGATTAAAGGCTGTATGTGAATTCAGTCTATTTTGGCATAGCTAATTACAAAAATACATTTGGCAAAATTTAAAATTAACATGTGAACAGCCTTGGTGAATGAGTTAATAGCTTGACAGTTGCAAATGTCTGAGTCCAAATAGCCCCAGCCTGTGCTAAAAACAAAGCATGCATTAGACTAAAACCATAAAAAAGGCCCCAATTTTTTTTAGCTCAGTGATAAATATCTGTTTTAGTCTTTAAATGCTTTTGGGTACACATTTGAACTGCTTTGAAAAAAGTGAAGGTGGACACGTGGTTCTCTTCCCTCCTTTCAGTTTACTGATAAATAACAGGCATTTTTCTTTTCACATTGCCTCAAGATAAAAACTTCATTTCTGAAAAACAAAAGAAAGAAAGAAAAAAAATAAATAAAATAAAACACATAATGTATTATAGTGGAGAAAAAACTTTGCATTAGATATGAATTGTCAGAATGTGTGTTTTTATTGGTTGTTAGTAATGCTTTGTTTCATTTGTTAATGTTTATTTATTTATTTATTTATTTTTTAGTGTGAATTTCATGCACATGGTCGAGATCCTCTTTGTTCCTCTTATGCCTTTTTTGCATCGTATCTACTGATGCATACGCCATCCTCTTGCAACCATTCAAACTTCTAATTGTTAAGAGCATTGAGAAGATGGACATGTTTTTGTTTTGCCTTTATTAATTATTTTATGGATTTCATTATCTCCCAGTTCTATCTGTATGCAGAAATTTTGCAACAGCAGTTGTGTTTAAATGTAATCTTTATATAATTTTGATTTGAGAAAAGGTTTCAAACAAAATGTTATTTACATTTCATGCACACTTTTTTTTTTTTTTTTTCCAGATAAACAAAAACCTTACTTGTGCTCTGTTTTCTCAGTTTGGGTTCTTGCTCCTCCATTTCTGCTTTTGCCACGCCCATATACACACACCTGTTCCCTGTTGATGGGTGTGTAAAAAAGTTTTTCAGTGTCGTCTTTATTCTGACTTCTAACGATTTTCCAAGTGACACAAGAATAAAATGCAATTTCTTTGTCTAAGAAGCAAAGAGGTTTGTTGTATCCGATGGTCTCAGGTGTTTGGGAATGTGTTAAAGTCAGTTAATTATTCCAGAACAATGACACCTGAATCGGTATGAACTGTGTTCTGAGACTTGATGGACAAGTAAATGATGCACAAAAACAAAAGGAGTGCCAAAGGGGTTTTCTGCATAGATAGGATTGTAGGAATAAAATACGTTTTTTATTTTTTTTTATCGTCTGTCAGGTAAAGTTGCTGGGTGGCTTTTCTTAAAGTGGTCAGCATTATTCACTTCAAAAGGAAAATGTATACAAAATGTGAACAGCTGTGAATTTATTACGGGGATACGCAAAGTTGTCAGGGAGGTATTATGATATCAATGAGAAATAAGGGCACATTTTCATGTGCAGACATTAGACAATAAGAATTTCAGTCCACGATGTGACCATCAGAGATACTGGTTTTATCCTGTGTTTTCTTTGTGAACATTTGTAGTCGTTTTTGGATTTTCAGGGTAGATTTTTGTCTTTGATAAGTTTCTTTTTGCTGTTATAGTTCATCTTTCTATGGAACGGTATAATAGAAATGGATTCTGTTTGTTTGGTTATTGCATGACAGTCGTTTTTCTTGCATTTCAAAACAAACAAACGACTATTTGGCCCGAGCCTGCCATCTTTCATCCACCCTTCAATCCCACAGTCACTTTCCATTCAAAATCATCCCATTTTCACATTAATGAGTATAGCTGTGACAAAAAACAAAAAAGTCCATGCTCAATAATCCAGATATACAATCCAACATATTTCAGTCAGGTCACCTGGACAGTTTCTTTTTTGCTGAAAAAAAAGATGTGTCTCGCAAAGACACCATCTTAGCACCAACATAACTGGTTTGTTCCACTTTGGAGTAAGCTGTTTGGGGGAAGAATCAGTTTTGTGTTGTGTTTTTCCTTGACTGATGAAGCTTCCGGATGGAAGGTGAAACATTTCAGCAAATAAAAAAAATTAAAAAAAGAAAACTGTCCAGATGACCTGACTGAAAATCGTTGGATAGTTATGACACTAATACTGTATATTCTGTCACAGACTATGCATGTAAGTTTGTCATTTTTGTTATTGTACTTTGTGGTTTTGTGCAAATTTTTCACGAGTTCATCTTGATACTTTTGCTGCATCGTTTAAGCTTCAATACTTTTTCCTATTTCTTGATTTGTTTTGTTGGATTTTGCAGTCTGCTCTCTTCTTATACTTTATCCTTATTTGCTAATCACACCTGCGCTGTGTCTGTCAATACATCCAGAATGTAGAGTTCCAAGTTTTCAGTGTGTTTTTGTTACCGTCTTGTCTCCATCCTTGTCTTTCTTTGCATTTTGTTTTTCCCTTTTGGCAAGTCTAGCATTTATTCTTGAGATGCTCTGCATTTTGTTCACAGGATTTTGCACTTTAAGTTAAAAGTATAGTTACATCACAAACTGGAATTTGTCCCACCTTTCTTCATGACCACTTGAACGTTAGAACCTTTTAAAAAAATGATCCTAGTGTCTCAGTCTTCATCTCTTAATATTGAATAAATTAATACCGTTAGTCCAACAGGGTGTAAATCCTCTCAAAAATGTCTGAAAAGACAATTTTTGTTAAAAAGTCCGCAAATCAACCCGGTTCATGTCAGCATTCCTGTGAACTACATGTCATTCTCTTTCATACTCACATTCAAACATTTAATCTGATAAAACATGTACAATACAAGTGCACCACATGTGTGGTCTGCTGCCCTTAATCCCCTGCCTAAATCCTATTATTATGCTTTTTAATTACAGGATAATACCTGTGGGATATTGGATCATTATTGTTGCTAATATTATTAATAGACAAATGATTGACATTAAGACCACATGCTTCCCTCTGGTGGTGCCATTTCACTTTACAGAAGCCAAATGTGTGGGCTGAGACTGCTACTGAAAACACAGTTACTGTATTTTATTAAGAAGTAGATGCCACAATTTATTCCTACTCATTACTCACAGGCTTTTGGCAGTGAAATGTCAGCACTTACAGAGGGCAGACATATATGGGGGGTGGGGGGTGGGGGGGGGGCAGCTGGAATTTTTTCCTATTATGTGAATAGTGAATGCATCAGAGCAGAAAAGTTTCTGTTACTAATTAGGAGCTACAAGATATGCACTGTTAAGTCTATTTGCCCCCCAAAAATGAATGTGAATGTCATGTTTGTGTTGTTGTGTGAATGACCGACTATAAGAGGACACAAACTTTCTTATACCCTGTCTGAGTAGCGGTCTTTTGGAACTATGCCGTACAAAAATTACAAGCAAGTTTCAGCCGTTCCATAACATTTCGGAGGACATTGCGAGAACTCAGGGCTCTCCCTAGATAGTTATCGGACAGAAGAGGAGGCGCCATGAACAGAGGACTTGGAAACAAGCAGGGTTTCAGAGGACTCCGCTAGTGCGACAACCATCCAGGTTGCCATTCTAAGCATCTTCCTGATTAATGCCAGATCAGTCGTTCATAAAACAGATGAACTGGAGCTACTGTTGGTGGACAACAACATTACTTTGGATTGCCGCATGATTATTATCACAAAATCCTGTCTACACCCTCTCATCCCCAATGCCGCTGTTCAGCTTATAGGTCACAGCCTAAATTGCTATAACTGCAACGTTGACTCTGGCAAGAACAGAGGTAGTGCACTCTACATTTACATACACAATGACTGGTGTACACCAGTCGTACATATGCAGGATTATCTACACCCATTTTTGTCCTGATTTGGAGACCATTTCAATAGTGTGTATACCTATCTGCTCAGAGAGCTAACTGTAGTAGTCATAACAGTAGTTTACGTTACACCTGATGCCAATTCTGGCACAGCCTTCTTACTCCTGCACAATGCCATCACGAAACAGTTGTAAGATTATGCAGTCATTGCTGGGGTTTTTAACAATGCCTGTCTAACATCTGTGCTTCCTAAACTTGTACAGTACATACATTGCTCAACCAGAGGTGAGTACACTTTAGGTCAGGTTTATTCCAACCTGAAGCAGGCTTAGAAGACTGTCACCTACCTCATGTGGACTTGTCTGACCATCTCTCCATGGTCCTTGTTCATACACATACCACACACAAGAAATAACCAAGATGATGTTTAACACTGTACAAATCTGGTCTGAGAGAGCACTTACCGGTAATCAGTTGCAGCATTGCTTCCAGAACACAGAGTGGATGATATTTGACAACCTGGAGCTGAAGGAGTGAACAGATGCTGTGCTGTCACACATCATAAACTGTACAGATACTGTCACTGGACAAAAAGACCTGGGTTTATCCTAACCAAAAACCTTGGATGACCTCAGAGTTGAAGGCACTCTTGAGAGCCCAGAACTTTGCCTTTAAGTCACGTGACAGAGTTCAGTACAGTATAACAAAATCTGATCCCAGGAGGGGCATCAAGGCAGCAAAGGAGGAGTACAAGAGGAAAGTGGAATTGTATCTGGAGGATAACTCGTGTAAGGTGTGGCAAGGCATTCACCACCTGACAAACCACAAAGGCAACTTGCCAGTTGCAGTCAATGTGGATGCCTCACTAGCAGAACTTAGTCTCATTCACTCTCTTCGAGTCACCCAGACTTGCCAAATTATCGGTGTCCCGACGATCTTCCAAACCTCTACCTCCCATTCTCACCACACAGGATTGCCAGGTGGGGTGTGTCCTGAAGGCTATGAGCCCTCACAAAGCTGCTGGATCAGATGACGTTCTGGAAAAAGTGCTTATGCATGCACAGAGCAGCTGACAGGAATTCTAACTGAGAGTCTAAATACATTTGTCACAGGCTGAGGTCTTGTGCTGCCTGAAGGCTGTCACCATTATCCTAGTACCAAAAAAAAAACTGTTGCAAAGGATTTCAGTGACTACAGACCAGTGGCACTCACGTCTGTGGTCATGAGTATTGTGAAAAGCTTGTTGTTCAGCACTGTAAGTCCTGCCTCCACCAGAACGTTGATCCATATCAGTTTGGCTACAGGGCAAACTAGTCTACAGAAGACACCACTGCAACTGTTCACATGGTCCTGAACCATCTGGAGCTCCTGGGGCCCTATGTCAGAATGCTGTTTGTTGATTACAGCTTGGCTTTAGTTTTAACACCATCATACCTGACATCCTAGGGGAGAAGCTCTAGGATCTGCACATCACCCCCTCTGTTTCTGGATAAAGGATTTTTTGACTGACTGACCACAGGTTGTTAAGGTGGGTCAGTTCTGCTCCTCCACTGTGATGCTCAGCACTGGCTCTCCCCAGGGCTGTGTGCTGAATCCTCTTCTGTATACCCTCTATGCACACAATTGCTCATCAGCCTGATCATAGGGGATGATGAGTTAGATTATAGAAAGGGAATACAGGCTTTGGCAGAGTGTTACACCAAGAACAATATGAAGCTGAGAACTTCTAGATTTGCACCGCTCAAGGTGGCTGCATGTTGGAGCAGTTCTTACTTTCATTCTGAGATTTTGCTTTTGGAAACTTTAATTCCTCTTTTTCTAGACGTAAATCACATTTTTTTTTGGATGATTGTTTTTTCTGGTATCAGATGCTGTGCAGCTGGAAGGATTTTTACTGAAACTTTTTTTAGTTTTGGACATTTGTTATGAGGCATAACCATGGCAACAAGGCAGTTTTCTACAACCAACAGCAGCTGATTAACATCTCAAAAGCTCAAATAATATCTCAACTATAGCCCCAAATCTCAAATGAGTTGAAAGGATGTTCTGTGGACTCATTCTCATCTACCTGCCAGCTGTGCTCGAGTGCCTGACCACTGAGATCCTGGAAATAGCAGGAAACATGGCTCATGACAGTGGAAGGACAGGATCATCCCTCTGCACCTACAGTTGGCTGTCCACAGCGACGAGGAGCTTGGCAGACTGCTGGGAGGAATGGCCATTGCTCTGGGAGGAGTTCTGCCCAGCATTCGGGCAGTCCTACAGCCCGGGGGAACCGAGTGGCCAGCCGAGTCTGGGTGGACGGATCAGAGGCATCTGCAGCCAGTTTCTAAGGGTGCATTAACACTAGCCCTGTTTAGTCTGCTTTAATCAAACTCTAGCTCGTTTTCCTAGACAATCCGGTTCGTTTGGGGGAGGTGTGAACGCGCCATAGAACTCTGTCACAGAACAAAAAGGCGAACTCTGGACCGGGCTAAAACCAAGGTCTTGGTCCAGTAGAAGAAAACTCCAGCGCGGTTCGAGTGCAGTGTGAATGTAAACAGACCGGGCCCCGCTCCACAAGCAAGAAGTGGAGTACAGCGCAGGGCAAACAAACATGCATTTCTCTTACCTTATATGGAGCCGTCGGCTGCCTTGTGTGAAAAACAATATTCTCCATGGTCTTCTGCCTCATCTTCTGCTCATGCTGAGTCCGTTTTTGAAAAAATGACAAAATATAATTCCTAAAACTGCTAAAACTTGATGCCACTCCGATTTTATTTCCAGAAGAAGAAGAAATGTCTTCAGAGGTTTTTTATGTCGTTTCTTTCAGTAGTTCTTGGTGCAGCGCCCCCACAGGCGAGTGGGAGAATAGGTTGGCTCGACTGCACAGTGCAGTATGAATGCAAATGCACCAGCTCAAATGTAAACAAAATGTCATGAATATTGGACCCCAACCGAATTGAGTCTACCGGACTATCAGGTGTGAAAACAATCTTAGGATCCACTGTGGGATGGACCTTTACAAGAGATCCTTCCTGCCTACAGTCATTAGTATTTATAACGTCTCTTAATGAAAAGAGGATAACGAGTTACAACAACAAATAATTTCCCTTTGGGATTAATAAAGTATTTTTGAATTGAATTTGAATTCTAAAAACAAAGAAATGGTCATTGATTTCAGGAGGCAGAGAGGGGACAATGCTCTGCTGACCATCAATGGGGCATATGCGGGGATAGTGGTTTTCATCAAGTTTCTGGGAGTACACATTACTGAGGACCTCACCTGGACCACCAATATCAGCACTGGTCAAAAAGACACGTACAACAAAGACTCAACTTTGTATGGATGTTGCTTAGGAGCAGGGCTTAATTTGTAAACCGATTTGACAAACTCATCAATGAAACTAAAATGGTTTGTCAACGCAAAAGAGGAAAAGAGGGGGAAGTTATCACTCTCGCTTTGAGGTTAAACTCTTTGTTGTATGCGTGCTGTGGGTGACAAGCGTCCAGAGCATCATAAAACAGCAGCAGTGTTGGAGAGTTATTTATCTATCATCTCAACAGCAGAGGGGAGTGACACGGTTCAAGCATGGCTCCCAAAACAACAAGGTAGTCATATTATGTTCATAACTATTATTAGTAAGCCTGAGAGTTGCCAGAACGCACCCAGATCTTGTTCCAGCAGGATCCGGTTCAAATTAAGCTCTGCTTAGGAGCCACCAGGGGGGGAAAATGCTGGTGGGGTTCTATTGGGCCTCCATAGAGTCAGTGTTGATGTGTGTTACAGTGTGGCATGCTGACAGGAGGGTCCTGCAAAGGGTAACCAGGACTGCAGTAAGGGTAATCAGCTGCCCTTTACCCTTATTGAAGGACATTGCTAGCTCACGCTCTCAAAAGAGCTTAGAGAAACTTTGCAGACACTACCCGCCCCGGGCAGCAGCTCTTCAACTTGCTACCATCAGAAGGTTCAGGTCCTCAAGAGGTAGCACACAGACTGACTTTTTTTTTTTACCCATGGGCCATTAGAGACCTGGGTGCTGCAAAAATAAAATATCACCCTGGAATATGGTCATTAGTCATTTTATGTATAGTGCATAGTTTTGTTCTAGTTTTATTTGTGTAAAACTCAGTGCATGAATGGTGAATGTAGGAAGGGGGAGTGTTTTATTGTAGGCACCTTACAAGAGCTGCACTTTTGTTTTTTGTTTTTTTTATGATACGACAGTAAAAAGGCATTTTGAATTCTGAAGAAATTTGTTTTTTGTTCTTATCGTTTTATCTTCCGTAATCACAGTGGTGAAAAAAAAAAAAAAAAGTTTGTAATGACGAGGAAGTGAGTGCAGGGAGGAGAAGGGAGGTCTGATGGAACCAACCCACAGAAGGTGTGAAAAAGGAGGACAGATGTTGTTCTGTCTTTGATGGTGAGGTCACTTTGATAGCTTTGACCTCATACTCACAAGTCAGCAGCACTTTTACAGCCAGCAGGTCATAAATATGTGCCTGGGACCTGCAGGCAGACATTACCAACGTAGCAGTGGATGACCTAATGATCTGGCAAGCTGAACACGGTGTAGCGTGCTGTCTCAGTGTGCCCACAGTGCTCATTTATTCACACTGCAAAAACAGATTTAGTGTTCTGGTGCAATAAAAGAAATGTGATACCAATAAAAAGTGGATATTAGCAACTGAAGTGATTTATTTATTATTTTCTTTTTCAAAATTCAAACAGAAGAAAAAAAAACACGGTGATTAGGAAGGTGAATATTTTGAGTATGTGTTTATTCTCTGTACCTGTTCCAGGTCTAATTAAGATGTCCCTGACCTTGTTCATGAATTCTAGCACTGCAATGACTTTACAAACTGGCTAATTGGGTACTTAAGACTCATTATACAAATTTCTTGTTCTGACCATGACCCCTGTCAGGGGTTGATAAAGAGTCATGATCCTAAAAACACTGCCTACTTTTAGTAGGAATGCATTGTAACATGCTCACTGTTATACTACCCATCCATCACCAAACCCTCCAGGCTTTGGGGGATTTCTGCTTAATGTGAGCTTCATTCTCTTTACATTTAAAAACTGACTCAGGACCAGAAGTCTGTTAAAGGCTCTCAAACTATTATTTGTTGTCTTGCAAAATGACTGCATCTGTCCCCTTACAGGTCCAGGCAATTCCAGTTGCGAAGCTTCACAAAGGATTTATTAGAACCAGATGGCCTGCGCTGCCTTACAAGCTCAGCAGAGTCAAAAAACATCGGTCCGGCTTCTCCCAGGCCTACTTTTGGGGGAACAGAGAGTGGCCGGTCCACCCATTTCCTTTCCTTGCCCTTCCCAGGCATGTCAGTGAGGAGCCAAGCCAAAAACATCAAACCTGCAGTGGCTTTTGGACAGGCTAGGACTCAAACAGTGTGGTAATTACGGATGGCAAGAAGGTGTGTGGTAGAGAAGAAGGGGGATGCCAGGCGGAATTACTCCGTGCCAAAGGCTTTAAAAAAAGCCACAAATAAACTAAAAGAAAAACAAACATATTGCTGAAAAGCTTAGGCACTTTTTCTCCCTCTGACTACACTGATTTGATTGAGGGTCTTGATAGCTTTTGATACTAAATAGTGACACAGCATGCAACCCATGAGGTCACTGAGTTATAATGAAAGGGAGTGATGAAGAACAGTGCATCAGTTCCACCTGAATCTGTCTATACTGGTTCTGTGAAGATGTAGTTCTCCATTAAATTCAATTTCTCTACAGATGTCTTCTAAAAAAGTCCTTCAGTTATTGCCAACAGAAATTTACACTTGTCCTTACAACTAATTGGCTTCTGTTGAACCACCTGTTTTTCATTGACCAGACATACCTCTGGTATCCCTCCACATCTAGTGGAGGCAACCACCGTGCTCCTGTGGCTTGAACCTGGTTGGCTGAAGCACAGTTAACAGCGGTTTTTAAAAGGCTTTTCTTGTACTATGAAGGAATTTAGACAATTCTGCATTTGCTGAAGCCAAACATGTACATGTGTTTGCGACAAAAAAAAAAAAAATGCCTCAGCTTACAGCAACCGTGATGTTTATTTAAGGATCTTATCAACATTTTGTATTTGTCTGGGTGCCACCATGTTTTGTTTTATTTTTATCATAATTTCTAGTAAATTGATTTTGTTCAACACCAAGTGTAGACTTCTTAGAAATGCCTGATTTTTTTTTAAAACCAATATTTAGTCAAACAAATGTGGAACTAAAGTGATATTATTGAATGATAGAGGCAATCAACCTAAAATAAACTTACTCCACCGACAATGACCCTCAGTTATTTTTAACAGTTTGTTGATTTTAAATATGCGAGATTGAACTTGGTGATAATTAAAGACAATGTTAATAAATAAATCAATAAATGATGTCAGATAATCAAAGTTTGGAGGTCTTTTTTTGGTGTTTTGAATTCATTGCTTATTAGGTTTTACACAGTTTTGGGGTATTCTTGAAGCATCTTAGCCTTTTTATATTTTCAGTTTTCTCTGCATTCAGCTCCATTTTGCTCACCTGTTCCTCGTTCACAATCAGAACACTCTCACAACAACTCACACTCAATCACTCAACTCAGTGGATGCTCCTTAGACTTTGTCAAATTGATCATTTCGGTGTGTCTTGTAATTTATTTTTACATTTTTTTTGGTTTTCCTTTAATAAAAGTCTTATTGAGACTTGGAACCACCTTCATTACTTCAATTAGATCCTTTGAACAAACAAACCTTATACTGTGTTAGACCATATGATGGACTGAGTTGTAAAGCAAGAGGAGTTGCAGTAAGTATTAGAAAAACAGGGTTTTTATTTAAACCCAAAAGATTATGCTTTACAAAAAAAAAATCGTGAGCTCATAAAAGAGGTCAAAGGAACAAAATTGAACTCAGGCAAAATGTGAACAAAGTAGATGTACAAACAAATATAACTAATCTAAGCAACAACAACAACAAAAAAAAAGACACGGACATATATACTGGCTGATCAGACCATTAAGACACAATAGGGCTAACTAAACAGAATACAATCACTAATTACAACAAACAATACAGTACAGCTAAGTTTGATAATAAACTAAACACCAAAAGTGGAAATTAAATATATTAAACTTTAAATACAAATATTCACTTAAATACAAAAGCTTTTATAAATAAAGAAAATACAAGTCCCCCTCCAGCAGGAAGTGGTGGTGCAGTCCAATCAGCTCCATGTATTTAAGTGGTGCTAAGCCCTGGTCACCATCTTTTGTCAACTTTAGAGTGTGGCTGTGGGTTTGGCCATCACTGTCCAAATAAATAATGCTTATTATAAAAAGCGATCTGAAAACTGAGGAAAAAAAAAGTTAAACAAAAACTGGAAAATATAATGTCTTGCCCACCAAAAAATGTGAAATTGGACTAAATCAAGGATAAAGTCAGTTGCATAAATTTTGTGTTAATAAGCAACAAATATTGTTCAACCTCAAAACAGTCCTGTCTTTGAGATATTTTATCTTTTCATTCTAAAATGTATCTAAAACCCCACTGGCACATGAATTAAAATGTGTTTGTGATGTCAAAAAATACTTACTATGGAAGGAGATGATGCTTTTTGAATCAGACACTAGGAGTTAGTGATATTTTAAAAACCGTATATTTGAAGGATTTTTATTGGTCCAGCTATGTTATGTTTATCTTTTATAGTACACAGTTGTACTTGTTTTTTTTTCCCCCTTCATAGACCTAAAACTTGACTTTTATTTGAAGGACTGGGCAAAGTTTATCTTCGTTTAAGCAATGAATTTTTTGTCAAAATCATGATGTGTTTCAGATTCTTGCTGTACAGTTGAACAGGCGATTAGCATTGTTGCCGTGCAAAAAGAGGGTTTGACACCAGCTAGGGCTTTTCACTTTTCATGTTCTCCTCATTTATGCGTGGGTTTTCTCCAAATATGACAGTTTTCCCCCCACAGTCCAAAATAAGCATGTTAGGTTACTCTAACTTGTCTCTAGGCGTGATTGTGTCCATGATTGCTATTCAGACAACCTGACCTGTACGTACACCACTGCTTGGCTGTTTGTGACACTGAACAGAAACAAGCGGTCCAAGAAAAAAGTTTGTTTTGGATTTTGTGTGCACTTAAATATGAGTCATAAAATTTTCTACTAGACTAGAAGTGTTGTTAAAGTATTTCTTATTGTTTTCTAGGCTGGATTTTTTTCCTCTAAAAATATATATACACAGTAGTCCCTCGTTTATCGCGGGGGATCCGTATCCTGAAGCCCCGCGATAAGTGAAAAACCGCCAAGTAAGAATAGTAGTACAAGTAGTAACTGCAAATATTGTCTCAGTTTGGTTCAATATGGGGAAGACTGCAGACATAACTGGCCAGAAGACCATCATTGATACCCTTCATAGGATGGGTAAGCCACAAAAGTTCATAGCTAAGGAGGCTGGCTGTTCAGAGTGCTGTGTCCAAGCATATCAATGGAAAGTCTAGTGGAAGGGCAAAATGTGGCAGGAGAAGATGCACCATCAAAAGAGATGACCGTGGGTTTCAGCAGATTATCAAACAGAAAAGATTCCAGAATCTGGCAGAGATCCAGAAAGAGTGGAATGAGGCTGGAGTCACGGATTCAAAAACAATCACATTCAGACTCATCTGGGAGATGGGCTACAACTGTCGAGTTCCTCTGTCCTCTTTCCCGATGAAAGTAAAGTGTGCCTTTCATTCAGAAATCAAGGTCCAAGGGTTTGGAGGAAGAAGGGTGAGGAACAGAGCCCATACTGCTTGAGGTCCAGTGTAAAATATCCACAGTCAGTCATAATTTGGGGTGCAATGTCCGGTGCAGGTGTTGGTAAACTCTGCTTTCTTAAATCCAAGGTCACCGCAATAGTCTACTAGAATGTTTGTGAGGACTTCATGATTCCTTCTGCTGAGGATCTGTATGAATGTCATGACTTCCCTCTCTGTGCCTCTGTTGCTCTCAGCCACCTGCAAGTGCTCTTGGCCACTCCCACTTCTCAGCTCTGCACACAGATCAGCTGATTAGCTGCAGGAGGAAGTTTATCCTGCAAGGTGGGATGCACAGAGGCGCAGGAGGAAGCTTTTTCTGCAGCTCTGGACTGCACAAAGGAGCAACAGGTGCCAAATAATTTATCCATCCATTTTCTTTCGCTAATCTGAAGTCAGGTCGTGGGGCTTAAGTAGGGAGGTCCAGACTTCCCTCTTGCTAGCCACTTGGGCCAGTTCCTCCAGGGGAGTCCTGAGACATTCCCAGGCCAGCCGAGAAACATAGTCCCTCCAGCATGTCCTGGGTCTTCCTCTGGGTCTCCTCACGGTGGGACGTGTCCAGAACACCTCACCAGGGAGGCATTCAGAAGGCATCCTACCCAGATTCCCAAGCCACCTCAACTGGCTCCTCTCGACATGGAGAAGCAGCGGCTCTACTCTGAGTCCCTCTTGGATGACTGAGCTTCTCACCCTATCTCTAAGGGAGAGCCCAGGCACACTGCGGAGAAAAATTATTTTGGCCGCTTGTATTCGACATCTCATTCTTTCAGTCACAACCCAAAGTTCATAACCATAAATGAGGGTAAGAACGTAGATTGACTGGTAAATTGAGAGCTTCGCCTTTTGACTCAGCTCTCTCTTCACCATGACAGAGAGGCGCCCACTTCACAGCAGACGCTGCACCTATCCTATCGACCTCTCACTCCATTTTTCCCTCATTTGTGAAACTGGTTCCTGAGCCAGAGCCGTGTGTCGAGATGAGTCCGACTATTTATAGCTGGAACCTCTCAACCTCACACACCAGCTCAGGCGCCTTCCCCACCAGAGGTGACATTTCACGTCCAAATAACCAACTTCTGTGGCTGAGGATCAGACCGCAAAGGTCCCCTCCCTCAGCCACCATCCATCCCACATTGCACCTGACCCCTTTGGCCCCTCCCACAGGTGGTGAGCCCATGGAAAGAGGGACTCATGTCTCCTCTTCAGGCTGTGCCTGGCTGGGCTACATGGGTAAAACCCAGCCATCAGGGGCTCACCAGCATGCCCCACCTCCAGGCCTGGCTCCAGAGTGGGGCCCCTGTGATCCATATCCGGGCGAGGGAACATTGTTTCCATTAGTTTGATTCATCATAAGGGGTCTTTTGGGCTGCACTTTGTCTGGTCCCTCTCCTAGGACCTGTCTGCCTTGGGTGACCCTTCTAGGGGCATGAAGCCCCTGACAGCATAGCTCCTAGGATCATTGGGACACTCAAACCCCTCCACCACGGTAAGTTGGCAGCCCAGGGAGGGGCTAAATTATTTAAAATGCATTTTAAACAAAAACTCCATGCCGATCGTGCGGCTCATCCATCAGCCAATTGTGTGTCATGTCCACTCTTATTTTGAAAAAAAAAAAAAAAAAAACGCGATAGAGCGAATACGTGATAAATGAACCTCGAAGTAGCGAGGGACTACTGTAATATATATTATATATAATTTAAAGTGGGAGTGGTGGTGCAGAGGCTAGAGAAGGTGGGCCTGTGATCGGAAGATCACCGATTCAACTCCCGGTAACGACTGCATCAAAATGTGGGTGGGATAGGTAAAGCACTCACACCTGTCTCCACCCTCATTTGCCCCACTCTGGGCCCTTGAGCAAGGCCCTTAACCCCCATCTACTCCCCCGGGTGCCCTAGATAGCAGCTCTCTGCTCCATACAGAGGGCTGTGGTAGCTCGGTAGTCTATGGTTGTGTCAGGAAGGGCATCCAGCATAAAAATAATTGGCACGTCTTCGTGCAATTTAGTTTGCTGTGGTGACCCCTGACAAAGGGAGCAGCCAAAAGAAGGAAAAATAATAATATATAGTATATATAATATATATTTGAAACTAGCATCCGTTGGGGTTCTGCAGCACACTCTGCACCCCTAACTCACATGGCATTGACCTTTTCCCTTTAATTTGTTTGAATAATAAGCAGTGCAGTAGCTTCATGTTTAAGTATAAAATGTTCAGTTAGATTTAATGGAGGTTCAGCTATGAAACGCCTTCGGTATGTTTTCCCTTTTTTTTCCCCCACAGCTTCTTTTTTGACATCTCTGCATGAATCACAAATAATATTAGGTGTTGCAGGGGATAAATCTACAGAACGATTCACTCGCTCCAATTTAGCGTGCAAAGCCATTGCCAAACTTTATTTGCTCATTAAGGGCATTGCTTATGATCTTTCACAGGGACCAGAAACTATATTAAAAAAAAAAAAATCCAAACAGGTGGAGAAACTTATGAACATGGGTGGATTTTTCTGAAGAGAAGCATAAAACGGAGGAGAAAACGGGAAAAGCAGCACAGCCCTGTTACGAGGATCTGGCAGTTTCTCTTGTAGTAAAGCAGTGAAATAATATAACATGACACAATTTTGTTTTGGGTGGCCTTGCATATCCCCCCACGAAAATATAAACAGCAGCTGTTCAGGGAATGCCTGAACATAACTCATTTCTTTAGGATAGGATTTTCCTTGCGTCCTTCGCTTTTTTGCCATGACAAGTTCTTGTCTCAGAAGGATCATGTAGGAGAAGAACCAGCCAGAGGCAAACTTGATTTACTCCATGAACTGTTCAAAATGAGAGGGCCTTTTGTTGGGAGACATAAATAGAGGAAACAGGTGAATATCAAAGCCAAACTCCAAACCAGCTTGTTTTTTAACTATCATTTCTTTAATGCCAAGGACAGAAATGTCTACAGTGCTTCTCAGCGGGGAAAGTTTCACAAATTAACGTTAGGACACATGCTGATAAGACTACAAACCTTGGAAAATTGTTCACTATTAATCTCCCAAAAGTGTTTTGTTTTGTATTAGTATTCAATTTCTACCAAAACACAATAGAAAAAACATAAAGCTGAAATGAGATCATATGTGAAGGATTTACATGCTTTTTAAAAGGACTCACGGGTGGTATGCTGTGCCAGGCAACAAGCAGCAGCCTGATGGTCAGTAAAATTAGTCTGTTATAGTAAGGTCATCAAGTGGGTGGAAATCAAGTTGTTAAAAAGTGGAAGGGCATCATAAAGTGGTGAGGTTGCAGTTCAGATATTCAGTTAAACATGTTGACAATGTGTTTCTTGCCAATAATTAAAAAGGAAAAAAAAACAGCCATAAAATGTTCACATTTCCTCCAAAAACTAAAAGAAGAGAGGGGTTCATTTTCAGACATTGAGTTGTTTATGCACTGAAGACATTTAAATTGTCATAGAGAATCATTTTAATGAGTGAGGTATAGGAGGGACAAAATTTAACACATTAAAACAACTTTTCTTTGTAATGAGTCTTGCTCAACTTTATAGGTCAGTGACTAATTCCACTGATTCCAACACACTGGCAGAGTTAAAAACAAATTGGATCCCGTAAAGCTCGTTTATTTATACTATCTAGAAGATAAAGTGTGATTCATTTATTGTAAGAGCACTCAAAATTTGGTAACTACAGTGTGAGCTACTTTATCTCTGTGATTCCACAAAATATACTATAACAGGAAGTGACACATGATTGATAAAAAAGACAATTTTTATGGCATGTTGATGCTTGGGGATGCTTAAAAATGTTAAAGTCCAAAATATAAAAGCCATTTCTTCTTAGTAACGTTTGCATTATACTGTTTGTCTTATACTGTATTTACATATTTATTTATTTAGAAACCTCCCCCCCCCCCCAAAAAAAAATTTAAATTAAATAATTTCAAACAATACCTAATAATTGTAGGTTAAGTAAATCTTAAAAACAAACAAAAAACACCAACAAAATATGGTGAAAAAGTTCATATATTTTGGGCTCCTCATTATATGTATGTATGTATGTATGTATGTATGTATGTATGTATCCTTTTTTTGTAAAAGTTGTGTAAAATATAAAAAATAAAATACATTTTTCAAATGGGATACTATAATAGTACCTGTTACACTGATTGTGATATAAAAAAAAAAATGCTTTAAAATCATTTTTACTGCATCCAGTCTGTGTATAGACCTATAGCATCGTGCACAGCTTGAACACGAAACTGCTATTGTTTGAATGGGCTTTTATTCAACTGTCAACACCAGCAAAACACCCCCCACCCCCACAAATAGCATGCAACTCACAGAAGCATACGGAAGCATCTCTCTCTGTCCTGAAAGCTGGTGCAAGACCTTGAGTGAAAGCAACAGTGAGCCTCTTGATGTGGTCTGCCATTTCCTCCGAGCTGGCCTCGCTACAGCAGAAGGGTTTGCAAGAGTGTGGGAAAAACCAGTGTGAAAGGGACGAGAGGAAGTGTGTATTTATCTCTGTTGGTGGGGCATGATTTCCACTTTGATCTGTCTGCAGACCAGCCCCTGGACTGTCTTGCAGGCGACTGAAACGTAGGGTCACTTTGTCAACCACAAAGTCCGGCATGATGTTTGAGCACCTGTTAAAAGGACAAGGAAGCTTTGCCATCCAGTGGAATACCAACAGGTGGAGAAAAGACTCCCTGTGAAAGACTGAAAATGTTACTTATTAAAACTGTATTTGTGACTACATCTCTTTTCATCCCATTCAGCCAGATGCAATTACTGATCATTCAATGGCATTGAAAGGATTTAAACAACCTTAATGACAGGACGAGTACTGTTCAGCACTAATGAATCGTGAACTATAAGGTTCAGGGAGAATATTTACAGAAAAGGGATATGATATCATGGGGTTTGGTCTCCTTTGTTGCTATCCATCTTTGCTCCATCTCCAAATCTTAGTCACTGAGCAAACAGTTCTTTATTTGCTCTTCTCATCCAGCTAGGAGTGGCTGATTAAATGGTCCATTTTACATTGTCAGGAAAATAGTGTGTTTAATTGAAGCACATGCTGCATGTCAACACCTTCCCTGGTTTACAGAATGAGATAATACAGTTGTGTTCACATGTCATTGTGTCTTGAATCTATGAACAACCCACACATAAGTCTGCTTTCAAAGTGTTTCTTTGGGGGTCACTCACCAGGATGTGAGTTTCCCAGAACTCTGTTGCATCTCGTGTGTGGTAATTGTCTCCTTGTGCACGTATATCTACACTCAGGATTTCCACCTGCGGGTACACCCAGACCCCGTCCGATTCTTTCTGTGTGCATATGGAGGAAGTCAGTCAGCAAGAGTGCAAGTGGCACATGCTGGAGAGTGCTGGCCCAGGAGCAGATTAGCTGCTTCTGTCTATCTGTTGCTGACAGTTCACACAGGCCTTTTTTTTCCACTACCCCTGGGCGTATCAACACACTGTTTCCCTTCTCAAGAGGCTCTATCTCTTGGCTTCAGGACTAAAAATGTAAACTCACAATGTTTTGACGTTCTGCAACATGGACATGAACTGAAATCCAATGCTGTAAAGACAAATTTGGAGCTACAGTATATGGCAGTTCAACTAGAAATGCTTTTTATGTGCGTTTGCTCTGTCATACTGTAGAATTACAGATGAAGCGTGATTTTCTTAGACACCTAATAAATCCATGCAGCAGACGTTTATGCGACAAAGCTGCTGCTGCAAAACGCATAAGCTTGAACACATCAACTGTGCTATACAGTCAAGTGTTTGGGCGTAATGAGCCTTCATAAACATTTACAAGTCCCATTGATGTACAGATGTGAATGAGTGAGTGATTAGGACACATGGATAGTAACAAATGCAATCAACTGATGGCAGTACCCCATGCTCATATTGCAAAACTCCTCTACAGATCATCATCAAGAGAAGTACTGTACTTTTAAACTCCTACTTTTGTTTTAACAAATTGAGAATTTAATTCAGATCCTAGTTGGTTGTCATGCACCAGGTTAGATTGTTCTGAAATGTAAATTTATGATTTATTATTTAAAAAAAACTGAACTTTACATCTGCCTTATGTCAACACTTAATAAAGAAATAAATGTAAACAATAAAATGGTATGTTTGTAAAAAAAAAATCATTAACCATTTTAGCAGCAATCAATCAACCTTTATTTATACAGGTAAATCCCATTTTAACTTTTGAGGTAAAACTGATTGATAGCTGCCAGAATGGATCAAATGCTGATTAGTAAATCAAAAGGAGTAAGATCAAAATATTAAAGGTCCAAAAATACAAAGTATAAAATGCAAAAACAGCAATCAAGACAATTAAGTTCATTACATTTCTGCTTTATTTAAGAAAATCACATGAGAAATCTGTGCAGATGGCTGAACCAAATCTAATTCTGCTGGGAAAAGTGTAGGAGGAAGGTGTTGACAAGGTAAGGAATGTGTGGAATAACAAAGAAAGTATCTGCTCTGCTTCTGCTGTTTCAATTTAGCCTATCATTACAGTAGTGTTATAGGCATACAATGTTGAGTGATTTTTAAAAAAATTTATTTTCAAAACTTATATTGGAGGTGGAAAATTCTTCATGTTCCGGTGAAGATGATAAAACATGCTCATCACTTTTAAACTTGGCTGATGTGTGTATTTTTTTTTTTCTTTGGTCATTCAGTGTCATGAACACCAAAGCATCCGGTTTCTACATCCGACTCCCTCTAATCAAGGACATCCGATGTCTTAACCTCTGACTGACCTTTCAGCGTGTACTTCAGCCACCCATTAGAGCACCAGTCGGCCTCATTATATTTATTAATGATGCTCTTCCTTCTCTGTCACATCAGAGGTTTTCACTTACAATTCTGGACGGTTGTTAGGACAGCTCAAAGTGTGGGATCCTATCTGGAGATTCTCACACAAAAACACTGTCAGACCCGAGAGACTCCTGTGGTGCTAGCAAACTTTCAGCAGTTGTCTAAATCATGTCCCCACGTTGTTGAAAACAGGCGTTTGAAAGACAGAAAGACTGTAAGTTGTTATTCTCCACACGAATTGCTCACCAAGTGCTCTGGAAAAGTTTGTCATTTTTGGAAAAGCCTTGAAGGGGAAAATTTATTCATATTATGCATGGATGTAAGAGACAAAAGCAGACATTGAGAAATTACAATGGAATGAGCTTTTCAACTCAACAGACTGAATTCCCAAGATGTGAAAAAAAAAGTGTCTATCTTCCAACTTTTCATCATTTGAACATATCAAATGCAAATTATATATTAAAAAAAAAAAAATGAGGGAACACGTCCAGTTAGTGATCAGCATAAATAAATGAGAAGTAAATGTTAGCATTAGGAGTTTCAATAGTGATGGCGGGCTGAATACTTTCCATTTAAAGGCGCACAGCCCTATCATCACTTACAGGAGTTTTCATGTTTATTAATAATCCCAACAAATTTTGTAGAGCAGGTTCAAGCACCTGACATCACCTGCTGAGATGGTAGTAGGGGCTGTTGAATACTTTTAAAGTGGCAAGGGTGTGGTGCTTTGAGCTCGGAGACCATTAAACTGTCACCACTCTATTTCTGTAGTGGGACTGCAAAGGGTTTTCTCTCATCCCCCATAGCACGAGCAGATGTGAGGTTTGAAGCCTGTTGGCTGAACTGGGGTGTGTAGAATTCAACCTCAGAATTGCATTTGCAACTACTGCAGAGCTGCTACAAGTTCATGAAAGTTTTGTTCAGCATTTCTATCTTCTACCGCTTATCTGTAGTCGAGTTGCAGAGGCAACAAGTCCAGGAGAGAAACCCAGGCATCCATCTTCTTAGCAGCACTTTCCAACTTGTCCTGGGGGATCCCGAGGCATTCACAGGCCAAAGAAGAAGAAAAAAAATCCTCCTGTGAGTTCTGGGACCTCCCTGGGGACTCCTACCATGGGGATATGCCCAGAAAACCTCAAAATGGAGGCATCCAGGTGGCATCCTAATCAGATGCCCAAACCATCTTAACTGACTTCTTGTGATGCAGAAAAGCAGTAGCTCTACTTTGAGCTTCCTCCAGATGATGGAGCTGTTCACCCTATCTCTAAGGCTGAGTCTAGCCACCATGCGAAGGAAGCTTATTTCAACTGCTTGTATCCATGATCTTGTTCCTTCGGTCATAATCTAAACCTCATAACAACAGGTGAGAGTTGGAATGTGGACCAACCATTTAATTTAATTTAACGTACTTACCGGTATTTAAAAGGACAGAGCACATTAATCAATAGTTCAGTAAAATGAGTGTTGCTTTTCGACTCAGCTCTTTCTGCACCATGACGGATCAAAGCAACATCCTCTTTATTTAGGATGAGGCCCCAATCCATCGATCCATCTCCCGCTCCATCCTACCATCACTCTTGATTAAATTGGTGTCAAACAGGGCAAAGTCATGGGGAATACATCAAGTTCAATGTTTTTGGTAATGTTTAGCATGTAGATAGAATGCTTTCATCCGAGGTTCCACAAGGGTCAGTCCTCTGTCCCCTTTTCTTTCATTTTCACATGATCCCGCTTCATACAATTAGAAACAATTACATTTTATCCTACATTACAAATCAAGATTGATTCAACCTTTTATTTATATAGGTTAATCCCACTGAGCCTCGGACTCATTTACAAGAAAGACCTGGTTTTAACAAAGAATGATGACAACAAAGACAATAATAGACAGTCATAAAGGATTTGTACAAATTGAGATTTTTTTTAAACGAGTGAAAATAAAATGGTATTTAAAAGAAAATGTAACAAATTTCTCTTTCATTTGGATATATTTTTTTCCACAAATTGGTAAATAAAATCCTATTGCTTTAAGTTCAGACAATTTAGGAGTTAGATGGCGACAAAACAAACTTTGTTGGTCTCAAAAGTCTGAGTCAAAGCATTTGTCATTGCAGTCTCAAAAACGTGCACGTCCGAAACTTAAACACTATTTTGCAAATTGATTAGTAGTTTAACTGATTTGACATTCTATTAATAAAAAAAAAAATGTTGGCAAAAAAAATAAAAAATTCCAATCACAACCTGATTTGATTCATGCAGTGATCTCTCAGTTCTGACTACATTCTAATATTTGTAGAAATATATCTAAATAACCAGTACAACTACAACTAATTTAGAATGCAGTAGCATTTCATTTATACTTCACTAATGACCATAAAGTCCTTCATGAGACCCTTAAAAGATTTGCATTTTCACTCACCACACTCTTTTTTGCTTTTTCTAATATCAGATTTCTGTGTACATTTAAATATTTGTATGCATGCTGAACTGAGTGTGTACATGTTTGTTTATGCATGAATGTATCATCAATTGTTTGCTTTCATGTTTTGTCTCCAATTGCATTGCCCTATAAAGTAATTTATCAGACCTACAAATAAACCATTTCAATTTTTTTTTACAATAATGAGTAGTTTTACAGTTTTAGGTAATTGCTGTGTAGCACTGCAGTAAAACTGAATTACAGTTTTAATCCAAGTGAGCAACTAAAACATATTCAATATAATTGTCAGGTATGTCTGGAATCACTGCTATACACACTGTGTGCATCAGCAACTATAGCAACCAATGTTTTTGTGTTGAACGTCGGCTTAGAGTTTACAGTTTACACAAATCAAGGGTTTCCCTGCAACGTGCTCTTTTTTTTTCTTCTTTTTTTAAAGTTCTTATTACCCTCTCATTTCCAAACTAGGACGTTGTAGGTAAACCAATGATTTTGTCACAGGAAAGGAAATGTCAGTTTAATTATGAGAAAAGACTCTTATTTGCACCAGCACTTTACAAGAGTTACTTTTGAGGAAAATAGGGATACATTATAAATTAGTGGACAAAATTATATACCGTAGCTCTCTGAGCATATCCTTTCTCTCAAGGGTGTTTTATCCTATCTGTGTTCACTCCCCACATAGATAATGGTGTTGTGGTTGCTTAAACCATAAAACGGTAATAATCAGAAAGACACAGCCTTTATTCTGTGTTGGCATTTTGGCTGTTTCACAAACCTGCCAATACCCAACAACAGAGCAGGAAGATACAGTAGCACCACCTTGTGTTGTGGAACAGTCAAAGGTTAAAAGGTGTAAAACAAAATAATTCCTGGCCTTATTAAATGTAATATTTCAACAACAAAAATATACTACTATGCCACTGTCAATAGACATACAGAGGACATTAAACAATATAACCCAAAGAATAAAAGCTTCAAAATAACTTGTATTTCTTCTATGTTATAAAAGCATTAATGGCATTATTTAATGGCTTCATGACATTTTTGCCATAAGACCTCTTTTACGCTTAAGAATTTTGTAGATCCAGTGATGAAACGGGGCAGAAAAGAAGCAGTCCCTTGGACTTTATGACTTACGCAAAGAGTAAGAGCAGGATGGCTTGTGTTGGCAATTCCTCAAGCCAAACGCAGCCAGACACCGAGCTGTTTTGGCATAATTAGAACCTGCTGCAGATGCCTAAGGTATTACCTCACTGAAAAGAATGTGGCTTCCCCTGGCTAACAGCCCCAGATGGCTGGATATGGAGTCCTTTCCACTACTGATCAATGGATAGCGGCATTTATTGCCACAGCTCGTACAGTACGTTGAGAGAGCTTCTATTTCACTTTTTTATGCATGAAGCTTCATATTGTGTATTTTATAAAGGCATTAAACACACACATACACAAAATAATTTTGGGGGGAATATTCTTTGGTATTTTTGTGTTGTCTACACTCATACACAACAAAGCATCCAGTGACTGTATGTTTTTTGAGTCTGTCCAAAGGACCTGACTTAACTTTTTTAGATTTTTCTACCTGGATTATTGATCATCAGAATACAGTGACTGTATGATTTACTAGTTAAGAAAAAAAATACAAATTTGTCTTTTATTCATTCATTCAACCTTTATTTAGACAGGTAAATCCCATTGAGCCTCGAGGACTCATTTACAAGAGAGACCTGATTTCAACAAAGAATGATGACAATGGACAAAAGCGACAAAAAAATCCAATAAATACCGAAACATCTAAGAGAACATCTTCAGCAGCAAAATATTAGCACAAAGTCATGCGGAATAATGTGAGGGACAGCCTGGGGCTCAAGGCTGCCTGCAAGGTCTCCTAACTGCCTGAATCTAAACTTAAGGTCATTCCTCTGCCGCTCAACCAATTATCCGCACACACACGCAGATCTGCAGAGTCTCAGCCAGATGCTTTGGCCAAACTGTTCCAGGACATCCTCCTGCACTGGAAAACATGTGCCGACATCAACTGACATCTTTTTGCTAGCTAGCCAAACACACACAGGGTGTGAGGGATTAATTAGGAACATACCACTTGAAGTAAATTATAGATAGATGTTACTTTGGACAGTTGCGAGGAAAATATTACCATTTCCGTTTTTCTTTAATTATGGTTTTAACTTAATTCCATGACACAACACTGCGAGTACATCTCAAAGCACATTTTAATAATTTCCATATCTCAGAGGAAATGTGTAATCACTGCCTGATATTTTCTCAGGGATACTTTCACTGTCTGAGACATGGTGTCATTAACATCAGGCACATATTTGTTGATGCTGTTTGGTGGGGTGAGTCATGTCACGACTCGTCTGTATGTATGTTCTGTAACCCCCGGTCCCTGCAGAGAATCTCATTACAAGGAAAATAAGAGGGGGGGGGGGGGGATCAGTGAGAGGAAGAATCCAAATATGTCAAAGTAGAGCAAGTCAGAGTTTGCACAGTGGAAGCTATATTGGTGATCAGACATACAATGTGATGTAATTTATACTTTGCAATTCAAGGTGTGTTTCTGACTTTCAGAATACGGGGCCAAGCGTTTTGACTGTTACGCCCTGTTTATACGACAACAATCCAATAAAAACTGATTTTTTTTCCCTCCCATTTCTATTAACATTTACATGAAAATGTTCTAATTACAATCTCTGTTTACACAGCAACGGTAGATGTGAAAGGTATAATTTCCTCGCCACGCCGCTAGTTGGTGCTACGTTCTTTGAAACTTGAAACTAAACGTGCATGCGTAAAAAAAATAAATAATTCTACCTGAAAGCTGCTACAACGGTCGAGATGGCAGAGAATAAAATATTTCTATAAACACGACGATGAGTTCAACTGTTGCTTAGGGTGACTGAATTATAAAACCTCCAAATTTCAAGACAACATCGACTGGGAATCATGCCAGTCCGTTGTCGATAGTTTCTTCTTCTGTGGATTGTAGGAAGCTGTTATGCTGTGCATAAGCCAGGGATTCCCTGACAGAAAATATCTATTTTTTTCTGTTTACATGACAACAGACGTTTTTGAACCATTGCACTCTGGAACCCATTTTCAAATTGTGCCATTGTCAGAGAAAACATTTGATATTTTTGTGTAAACGAACAGCACAAACGCAACAAAACTCTTCCATTTTCACCAGAAATTGTTTTCGTGTAAACAGTGTCTTAGACAAATATGAGCTGCACTATCATGTTTACAAGGGGAAAAAAAGTAGGCTGAGAATGTAATAACATGAAAGAAGAATAAAAAATAGGATTGAAGTTATATTTAAAGGTATATTTCTGTGCTTACAATACACATAAAAAAGGATTTATTTCAGGCACTGTAGAAATGATGTGTTCTTATTGAAAGCCTCGAGACAGACCATGTCTATTTTGATTTATGGAAAGGAAATTGTTTCTTTGTCTTTGCGGGTGAGCCTGAAAACTCCACCTCTCTCCACACTCTGGAGTCGACCTTGTGTAAGCAGCAGCATATAAACTCAAATCACAAGAGGACATAACCCCGACTTGTAGGATGCAAGTGTTAGATTACAGCTTGGTCACTTTGGAGAAATATTCCCATATGTAGCTTCAGTGAGAAGAAGGGTGAGAAGAAGGTACTTGATCATTCGAAATACTCAATGGAGGAAGGACTGCTCTTTGCGCTTGATTAAAAGCACATAGTGGACCGAATCCCTGGACCATTGGGAAGGAAAAAGAGGCTGGGTTGGATCCAAGAGAGAAATTTTTCTCAAAGAAAGAAACAAAAATCTGACAGTAACTTTAAATGATGTGTAAGACCCAGTGCACTGGGTGTTCAGTTGATCTGAAGGCGTAATGTGTGAACTGACATATGAAGGTAATAATAAAACTGAACATGGTGTCAGAGCTGAACAATTGTTTACCGCTTCCCTGGTTCTCAGAAGCTTTTCAATAGACCATAAAAATGCAGAATGTTTCCCATGAATTTATATATAATCGATTATGGTTTTTACCTCCCCAAAGACCTGAAGGAGAACGTATAAACCCCCAGGTGTGCACATATAAAAACCTGAACAAAATCATATATGACTATTTAAATTAAATATCTTTACTTGATACCTGCAAAAAAAAGTCATAATACTGCACAACGGGCGAGTGAAACTAAAACAGCCATGGAAGAACATTATTAAAGTTCACAACAGGGAACAAAAATATTATTAGAGTACAAAATGGTTCCGATATTAAGCAAGTCTAAACTTGTCATAGTTTGAAAATGGAAAAGTCAAACTTGCTGCTTGTCACATTGATGCTTGTCTCTGCATCTGTTGGATGATATAGTCATGTACCAATATTTTCTGGTATTCCATGAATCGTAAAATGTGATGTCTCATAATTCTACAATGAATTATTTTTAAAAAAGACCATGTCTTTTATTGGTCTTAAATATCTCTATAGAAAACAAAATGTGAGCATAAAATATTTAAATGAGAGCTCTGAGGAATAATGGAATAAAGGAATAATAATAAAGGACTATGTAAATGATAAGAAACACTTTTCAGAATGAAATCAAAAGAGCCCAAACCTGAATTCAGATATGAAGTTATGCTCTTTATAAATTAGTTGTCAAAAACTATCACCAGTTTACAATTATAAGGTGTTATCAATGTTTCTTAGTACAGAACAAGCTGTCTTCTTCACATTGTCACATGAAAAAGATTTTTTTTAAAGAACGTGCACGGCTTTGAAAATGTGTGCTTTATGTAAATACATGCTCCAATGGCAGCATCAAATATCTGCAAATGCTTCTGCTTTAAATGTTAAAGTCAAGCCAGTCTGACATGGAGCTTGTAAATCAAGTTAAGCATCAGTTACTTGTATGTGCCACAATATCTATGAGTATCTGAAAACATCCAGTACATGCAATTTTATCGAATTAAATATGTAGAGGCTTTGCTGGATGCACCTCTGGTGCAATATCCATTCATCCGTGCACCCATTTTCTTTTATCTGGTTTTCTGTACATGGTTAAGGGGAGCTGGTGTCAATCTCCAGTGGTCTTGGTGCAGGAGGCAAGGTACACTGGTTGCATATCCATCATAGTCAAACAAATAGATTTTCTGATAATTATTTCTCTTGTCATCTGCCTCATTTGGTAACATGACTATAAAAAACTAGGAAGTCAATTTTACACTAACAAATTCTGTGGTATACTTGGTCTTCTGTTAGTTTTTTTTTTTTTTTTTTGCACTCATCTCTTCTACTTTGTCCAGATTACCCATGTCTTTGTTCTCCATGTAGAAAAGACAATCAGTGCAACGTTTATATCCATACTAAAAATAATAAGCTAGATTCTTTCATAGCATGCTGAAAACCCAAATAATTTGATGTACTGTACAGCTGACCCAACTCGTGTGATATAGACATAATAAATCCAAGTTACATACATAAACAAAGTACAGACATAACAAGTGACTGCATACCACCAAATGATTTTAAAGCAGTTTGAAGTGAAATAGTTGAGTAATGTTGCTTTCAGAGTAATGCTCCCAGAGGAGGTTTTTAATAAATCTAAGAGTTTAAATGGAATGCATGAGTAGATTATAATTACTTGTTGATGATCATTTTCTGACCAATTACAGCTGAAAACCAGTTAATACCAGGGTCCGTGTTCATTTTTTTTTCACTGTACAGCCCGCGCTTTAATAAAATGGGAATCATTCATTACTTGTCTTCCTGTTTTCGTATACTAGCAAAATTTAATGACTTACCCTCTAATTTGGAGATCAAAGCTCACCACTAATGAAAGAAAACTACATGTCACATGGTCTCCTGTAAGTCCTGAAAGCCACAGAGGAGGCAAGTGACTCATTTTGTTATTTATATTTTACCAGAATGGAAGGAACGTACGGTAATAGATCCATCTCCGACAAACATGGATATATCCAGAAAAGTATCATGGCCATAATTAAAAAAAAAAAAAAAAGTGATTTGCAACCATATTTTTTTCATATAATAAAGATTTTCATTTATCACCGTCCAGTTAATAACTATCTGTAAAACAAGCAGAGCAGAATTGATTTAGCTGACATTTGTCTTCTTATTTTGGCTGAAATGGAAATCATTATCGTGTGATGTTTGTAAAACTGAGATGAGGAGATCTGAAAAAATTGCAAAGTGCAACATTTTTGACAGACCCTAATAGTCTGATAACATGATACGCAGAGCCTCTTGATTTTGAAATGGTTTTGATTTTTTTTTTTTTGGTAAAAATAAAATAAATAATAAAATACAGTAAATCTGAAGAGTCGCCTATGTGACTATTACTAATACAGGATATTATTTTTCATTCAACCTTTATTCATACAGGTTAATCCCATTGAGCCTCGGGGACTCATTTACAAGAGAGACCTGACCTTGTTTGCAGAAATTCAGTTTGTTGGAGCCAGAGAGGTTGTAGTCATTGTCAGGCTTCACAATAAAAGCACCTTTAAAAAGCTTCACTGTTACAATTGATTCTGTCTCTTGAATTCTATCACACAATCCTACAGGTCCTTCTCAAAAAATTAGCATATTGTGATAAAGGTCATTATTTTCCATAATGTAATGATAAAAATTAAACTTTCATATATTTCATATTCATTGCACACCAACTGAAATATTTCAGGTCTTTAATTGTTTTAATACTGATGATTATGGCATACAGCTCATGAAAACCCAAAATGCCTGTCCCAAAAAATTAGCATATTTCATCCCACCAATAAAAGACAAGTGTTTTTAATACAAAAAACGCCAACCTTCAAATAATCATGTTCAGTTATGCACTCAATACTTGTTCGGGAATCCTTTTGCATGAATGACTGCTTCAATGCGGCGTGGCATGGAGGCAATCAGCCTGTGGCACTGCTGAGGTGTTATGGAAGCCCAGGATGCTTCGATAGCGACCTTAAGCTCATCCAGAGTGTTGGGTCTTGTGTCTCTCAACTTTCTCTTCACAATATCCCACAGGTTCTCTATGGGGTTCAGGTCAGGAGAGTTGGCAGGCCAATTGAGCACAGTAATGCTATGGTCAGTAAACCATTTACCAGTGGTTTTGGCACTGTGAGCAGGTGCCAGGTCGTGCTGAAAAATTAAATCTTCATCTCCATAAAGCTTTTCAGCAGATGGAAGCATGAAGTGCTCCAAAATCTCCTGATAGCTGCATTGACCCTGCGCTTGATAAAACACAGTGGACCAACACCAGCAGATGACATGACACCCCAGTGACTGTGGAAACTTGACACTGGACCTCAAGCAATGTGAATTCTGTCTCCTCTCTTCCTCCAGACTCTGGGACCTTGATTTCCAAAGGAAATGCAAAATTTACTGTAATCAAAGAACATAACTTTGGACCACTCAGCAGCAGTCCCAGGCGAGATGCTTCTGACGCAGTCTCTTGTTCAAAAGTGGCTTGACCTGGGGAATGCGGCACCTGTAGCCCATTTCTGTGCACGGTGGCTCTGGATGTTTCTATTCCAGACTCAGTCCACTGCATCCGCAGGTCCCCCAAGGTCTGGAATCGGCCCTTCTCCACAATCCTCCTCAGGGTCCGGTCACCTCTTCTCGTTGTGCAGCGTTTTCTGCCACACTTTTCCCTTCCCACAGACTTCCCACTGAGGTGCCTTGATACAGCACTCTGGGAACAGCTTATTCGTTCAACAATTTCTTTCTGTGTCTTACCCTCTTGCTTGAGGGTGTCAATGATGGCCTTCTGGACAGCAGTCAGGTTGGCAGTCTTACCCATGATTGTGGTTTTGAGTAATGAACAAGGCTGGGAGTTTTTAAAAGCCTCAGGAATCTTTTGCAGGTGTTTAGAGTTACGTCGTTGATTCAGATGGTTAGGTTAATAGCTTGTTTAGAGAACCTTTTCATGATATGCTAATTTTTTGAGACAGGCATTTTGGGTTTTCATGAGCTGTATGCCATAATCATCAGTATTAAAACAATTAAAGACCTGAAATATTTCAGTTGGTGTGCAATGAATCTGAAATCTATGAAAGTTTCATTTTTATCATTACATTATGGAAAATAATTACCTTTATCACAATATGCTAATTTTTTGAGAAGGACCTGTATAGTCACATAACTGTATTGTTAGCTTTCAGTTGCAGCAGAATTATCTTCTTGCATGGAAAATGCCACGTATTATTCTCATCGTATTAGACCATCAATATCAGCTTTCATCTTAAGAAAAAAAGAGAACTTATTAGTGTTTGTTATATTTTAATACTAGGATGTGACACACAATGAATGTTCCATGGTTGGTCATCAATGACAAACTTAACAGGCTCCAAGCCAAAGCCTAAAATCTCACAATCACAGTGAAAGCTCTACTTTCAGACAATGGAACACATCAGACCCAGACTGGATTTGTTCTTTGGATAAAGTTGAGCTTTTTCTCAGAAGAAAAATATGCAAAAATTCAGCGTTTCTGACTCTCACAACATTGGTCTACCACAGGTGCAAGTTTTCCACACCAATTAGCGAGGGATCCACCCACAAATTTTCCATCAAAACAAACTGGGAACACATAAAATCGCTCTTAAACATGGGAGTGATTGTCTTTGATATTCAATATGCTTTAATTGAGACCAGGCAGCTGAATTACAGAGCTCTGTTATGACGGCTCCATGGTTTCCATCAGTAGAAGGGGATTCCTGAGTGATATCTTAGGGAACACTAGATTTCCTTTAGAGGAAAACCAACCAAGGCAGCACGTCATTGTTTTGCACTGGCTTTATGGTCATTCGGCATCAAAGCTTTGCTGTACCTGTAATGGACATGCGGTCAAAGGTTCACACTCCTGTCTGCCGCTCACACTCTGTGGTAAATTCAGAATCCACTTCACATATGGCAGGGCTGCATAAACATCTGGTAATCTTTGTTTCAGATTCTCAATAGCTCACCAGGCTATGGTCTAGCTGTGTGTACTCAATCTTCTCCAATTACATAGTTGCTGGCTGCTCCCCTGAGGTTACGTGAACAAACCATTTGGGATTGCGGAAGGAGTTTCCACAAAATAGGTGTTGTCCCAAAATTCCTTGTAGTTATGGAAATACACCCACAAAAAGAGAGCACAAAAAAAGGCTACAATAAAAATAAAGGGAGAAAAGAATGGGCTTATAGGATTTAAGGATTTATGTTGTTGTCATTGACAACTCTTCATGAAATTTGGAAAAAATAAGAAACATGTAAGCGGATCTGGAAACGCATTTGAAGAAGAAAAATTTTGGATCCTGTAAGACGTGGACAAGTTTCTGAGCCAAGATCACAAAAGAAGTTTTACTTTATTCCTACATCAAACCCACTCCCAAACCAAAGATTATTATCATTATTCTTTCCATTTGGAGTTCCATTGACTTCAAAAGTCACAGTCCATGGTATTAGACTGGTGGCTTTACTTTGGAAGTTCTCAAAAGAAAATGATTTCAGTCTGAAGTCCTCACCCTCATTAAAGATACAGTCCTTTGTCCTGGCATGGCTTCACCCACTTTGTCAGACATCCTGCAAGGCACATGTTGATGCCTTTTGTAGTCATGCATTGAAACATCTGTATAATAGCCTTCTGGGTCCCTTTGACAAGTCTGTCCTTCTCATGCTGGCAGACAGCCAGTCCAAGCTCCTTCAGTTCCACCCAGACGTTGCGTGTGCCGCCATCCTGCTGAAATGTAAACCCCCGATTCAGCTGTGTTTGTTATTGTTGCGGTGGCAGCCCTCAGTGAAAAAACAAGAAAGTCACAATGTACCTATAAGAGGAGGGGCTATATTTCAACAACAACCTATTTGGTCAGCTGCGATGACATCACTAGGTGGTCAAACACAAAGGTTTGTAGGAATGATAATTAGGATTTTTTTTTTTTTTTACGGTCACTCACCTATTAAGGGTCCTCAATGAGGCTCTCATTTTCTAACACCCATCAACAGAGGTTTAAGTCAAGTACGCTAAAGTATATTTACGCAGAGTCTGACCCTGACCCAGATGAACCGGGGCCATCATTACTGTTTTTATTATGGATTCACTATTAAACCTGCTATATTGTCTGTCTTTTTAAATCACCCCGGCACAGCATAAACAATAGTTTAAACTAAACACTAGCTTTGTCCTTGGGATCATCGGCCTGCCACACTAATGACTGTTTACTTACTCGAGAAATAAAGTCAGTAAGAAAGTCTATTTTTGTCTTCCAACGACCCCAATGTCAGCCCCAAGTGAGGTGATGAAGGGACGCGTCCTTAACTTTAATCAAACTGCTGACCCTGCAGGCTGCACGCTGGTGCAACAACCTCTGCTTGATTAAAATTTCCCTGCCCTCTTATCAGTTCATGTTACTCCAGTGTTGCTGCAACATAGCAGATCCCAAAAGAAATTGGTGAAAAATATAAATCTACGGCCAAATAGCTGGAGTTCTGCAGTGTGGCAACTGTTGGGTGGGTAATTTATTGTGGGAGCTAAGTGTTTCCATTTGGAGTAAGAGCCACTAAAAACACTTGCAGAGGGTTTCTGGGGGGCCGGCTTGTAAAGGTTCTGATGCTGTGTGAGATGTTTGATGGCCCGACAACCTGTTTGGGGGGAGGTGTACGAGCTTTTAATTATTATAGAACCTATCCAAAAAGAAGCTCTCAAACTCACCAAAGCTAAATTCCTGCTTTGTTGTGTTCAGACTAATTTTTAAACTAAAATCAGAGGTGCATTTTTTTTAAAAGAGGTTTTCAGACTAAATAAACAAAACGTGTAACGAAAATGTGTTTGTTAGTAATAATGACACGACTGTGTCGTTGTGGACTCTTTGAGTTGGGTGCGGGCAACATTTTGTTTCCAGAGGGCTGAATCGAGTTATTTAAAGCAACCAAAGAGTTGCATAGTGAGTTGGAAAATAAATATATATCAGATAAAACATTTCCAGGCTTTTTTCTTGTTGTAGCAGCGTTAGCATGTTAAAATATGTCTCCCCAACATCCTCTAGGAAAAGACACACTTTCTATGAACTGACACTTGCGATGACATTTTTAGTTAGCTTAAAATATGCCAAAAACAAATAAATTAGATCAGTGTTTTTCAAAGTGGGGGCCGCAGCCCCTTTGGGGAGCTACCAGGGGCCCCCAGAAAGCTGGAGAGAAGAAGATAAAAAAGTATAAATAAAAAAATAGTAATAATAATAATAAAAATTGCCCACTAGGGCGATCTGTATCCGTCATTTCCAGATAAGCACGCTTGAGAGAGAGGTTAGATTTATGTTTTGTTCTGGTCAACATTTACAAACCGGATTCCAAAAAAGTTGGGACACTAAACAAATTGTGAATAAAAACTGAATGCAATGATGTGGAGATGGCAAATGTCAATATTTTATTTGTAATATAACACAGATGACAGATCAAAAGTTTAATCTGAGTAAATGTAACATTTTAAAGGAAAAATATGTTGATTCAAAATTTCACAGTGTCAACAAATCCCAAAAAAGTTGGGACAAGTAGCAATAAGTGGTTGGAAAAAGGAAATTGAGCATATAACAAAGAGCTGGAAGACCAATTAACACTAATTAGGTCAATTGACAACATGATTGGGTATAAAAAGAGCTTCTCAGAGTGTCAGTGTCTCTCAGAAGCCAAGATGGTAAGAAGATCACTAATTCCACCATTGTTGTGCAGAAAGATAGTGCAGCAATACCAGAATGGTGTTACCCAGCATAAAATAGCAAAGACTTTGAATCTTTTGATGATGTTATGCACAGTTGATGATAACTTTAGAGAACCTGGAACAATCGCTGTGCGTAAGGGTCAAGGCCGTAAAACTCTACTGGATGCTCGTGATCTCCGGGCCCTTAAACGTCACTGCACCTCAAACAGGAATGCCACTGTCAAGGAAATAACAGAATGGGCTCAGGAATACTTCCAGAAAGCATTGTCAGTGAACACAATCCACCGTGCCATCCGCCGTTGCCAGCTGAAACTCTACAGTGCAAAGAGGAAGCCATTTCTAAGCAAGCTCCACAAGCTCAGACGTTTGCACTGGGCCAGGGGTCATTTAAAATGGAGTGTGGCAAAATGGAAGACTGTTCTGTTGTCAGATGAGTCACGATTTGAAGTTCTTTATGGAACACTGGGACGCCATGTCATCCGGACCAGAGAGGACAAGGATAGCCCAAGTTGTTATCAATGCTCCGTTCAGAAGCCTGCATCACTGATGGTATGGGGTTGCATGAGCGCTTGTGGCATGGGCAGCTTGCATGTCTGGAAAGGCTCCATTAATGCAGAGAACTATGTTCAGGTTCTAGAACAACATATGCTCCCATCTAGACGTCATCTCTTTCAGGGAAGACCCTGCATTTTTCAACACGATCATGCCAGACCACATTCTGCAGCAATCACAACATCATGGCTACGTAGGAGAAGGATCCGGGTACTGAAATGGCCAGCCTGCAGTCCAGAACTTTCACCTATAGAGAACATTTGGCGCATCATAAAGAGGAAGGTGCGACAAAGAAGGCCCAAGACGATTGAACAGTTAGAGGCCTGTATTAGACATGAATGGGAGAGCATTCCTATTTCTAAACTTAAGAAACTGGTCTCCTCTGTCCCCAGACGTCTGTTGAGTGTTGTAAGAAGAAGGGGGGATGCCACTAGGGCATTAACAGAGTACTCGAGTAATCTACACATCGATTGCTAGGACATCTATCGATGTTAAAAATGTAAAGTCGGGTATTCGTAGTGATGTCATATTATGTGACCACCGTATGACCGTAAGGGGCGGTGTTGCACTGTTGCAGGTCACAGAGTATGGTGTATCACCGGGTCCTATCCACCGAACCAGAACATGTTTCGGTTTAAGTTTCAGTTTAAGTTTCGTTTTTGACGTGCTGCGTTTCTTCACGTTTGCAGTTTAATAATAACTAATGGTTTAGTTTTTCCTGTGACTTATTTGCAGTATGATAAATGGTAGGAGCATAATATATGCTCCCAATGTTTTGTTGTTCTTTTTTTTGTTTGTAAATAATTACCTTTTCTTGCGGTTTTATTTATTTATTTATTTTTGTATCTTGAGATCTATGACGTCATCAAATACTCGAGTTCTACTCGGGTTTTATTATGTTAATGTCGAGTTTAAAAATTATATACTCGTTCAACCCCTAGATGCCACACAGTGGTAAAAATGGACTTGTCCCAACTTTTTTGGGATTTGTTGATGCCATGAAATTTGGAAACAACAGATTTTTCCCTTAAAATTGATACATTCTCTCAGTTTAAACTTTTGATCTGTGATTTGTGTTCTATTCTGAATAAAATATTAGATGTTGGCACCTCCACATCATTGCATTCATTTTTTTATTCACAATTTGTTTAGTGTCCCCAACTTTTTTGGAATCCGGTTTGTGTGTGTATATATATATATATATATATATATATATTATATATATATATATATATATATATATAAATGCACTCGCCATAAAAACTTGCTGTAAGAGTACCATGGTCTGCAGCTCCTCGTCCAAGATGGCCGCTGATTGTAAACAGCTGTCGGCCATCAACCTGATGAGTCATTCACTACATAAGGCTGCAGCTCAGTGTTACTCTTCGCTGGAGCATTGACCATCAATGATATTTGTGCCTCCGACCTGTAGTTTACATTAAGTAAATCTACTTACCAGTTGTTCTTGTCCTCAGCGATCCTGTCTCCTTGGTCCTGGTTCCCTTGGTCCTGCCCTGGTTCTCCTCGTGCCTGGTCTGGTTCTCCTTGTACCTGGCCCTGATTCTCCTCGTGCCTTGTCTTGGTTCTCCTCATGCCTTGGCTGCCACCAGTTGCCAGCCTCCCTTGGCTTGTTGGACCCTTGGCCTTGTCTCCCTCTGGAGCTCTCCCATGGATTTGGAGTTGGACCCAAAGACATCTTCAAACCTGTAAGAGAAACATCATCACATTAATATAGCCTGTTTACCCTGCCGGCCTCCTCTGACCATCTCCTCCTTCTTCCAGGAGCTGCAGAGAAGCTACTGTCTATTATCCACTATACTGTTACTTTTGTACCTACCCGTGTCTGTCTCGTTCTGGGTCTCATACAATTCTGGGTTCCCCGAGTCATAACACTTGCTGCTGCCCTCTACTGAACCATGGAAATGCATACCTTCCCCTGGATTTGTGGATTAAAATGTGTGAATTACTTATAATAGCATTCGTTTTCTGCTGAACCATACTCGCAGGTTTAACTTGAAATAATAGCATGCAAGTTAACCAGCAGTTCAATTCATTCAACTTTTACTTAGACAGGTTAATGATCCCATTGAGCCTCGAAGAAAAGCAAGTCTATCTGCAGAGTTCAGGTAGGATGTGATGTTGGATTTCACCTTTTTGAGACAGATACTACTGTGCAAAACAACAGCCAAGTAGTGTGGCTGCTGAAATGTGAATTTGGTCAAAGAGAAATGTTAAAGGTTTGTGAAACAAAAACCAGAAAACCGAAGACCAAGGAAAAGATAACATGCAGCACATGATATCAGCATGCAGCTCAGCATCTGGGAAAGTACCATAACAGCCGACACGACAGGATGATAATATCAAAACTACAAAAATACAATGCATTTTTAAATTATGAATAATAAAAATTATGAAATACACTGTAAATCCACAGGTTATCTTAGACCTATACGATAATGCTTTGACAAAAATAGAAAAGAAAATGCTCCCATACTTATAACCAGAGACAACAACAAAAAAAAGTTTTTGTTTAGCATCATTTCATTTTTTGAGGCAACACATACACCCCCTGGTAAGCCTCAGCCACCTTCCTTCCAGGAACAAATTCTCCCAGTCCTAACATTAACAACAACAAAAAAAAACGTGTTTCCTGAAACCAGAAACTCCCTCAGCAAAAGAAAACTCAGCAGCACCTGCAATAGTAAGAGTCTGTCCAGGCAGTGAGTCAAGAATCAGGATGTTAAATCAGACGTAGTCAAACAGGGCAGCTGAAGTGAGATTCTGTCCATAATTATTCAGTAATGTAATCTAGGTCTGCAGCAACACACTCACAGAATCAGGTGTGTAAAAATGCACTGCATAATTTGTAAATGCACATTAATAAATGAAAAAAAAAATAATAATTTTTAGATTTCTCATTCCCACAGATGACAAATCCAGCCTGCTTCTTCATGTTTGGGAGTGCAGTTCAACCCGTGTGCCCTCTTTGCCCACAGACTCAGGCTGCTTCTTTTCCTGCAAGAGTTGATTGATTGGCCATCAGTGGAGACACGCTTCGTGTATGAAAGCGCTCGCCACAGAACTATCACATAAACAGACTTCGGAGTCAAGGCCAACAAAATCCCGTGTCTCCATACCATCCGTTTAGAAGGCAAAGCCGGATCTCATGTATCTGTGGTCAGACAAGAACCGCTACCACTTCCTCGTGTTGCGAGGCTGCTTCAAAAACCACGCCAGTGAGTACTCCATTTCCTTAGCCACGCCCATTTTTTCAAAGGTTTGGGAATTCACATAACCATGTGTTGTGCTTCTGAAGTTTGGAACTTCCAAACATTCGACTGTTTATCGGAGAAATCAACAAAATAAATGGACCACAATGAAAACATCTTCGTCCGCGCAAGAAGAAAGATTTTTAATGCAACACAGAGGCAACTGTTTTGAGTTGGGCTCTGTGAGTTTACGCCAACTGGGAGCAGACTGTCGAATGAGACTGTCGTTCTCTTAAAACTTCTTTATGCAAGTCTTCTACCTGATTTATTATTAAATACGCAGCCAATTGCCAAATTAAAGCTGGTGGATTTTTTTTTATTTTATTTTAGTTTTAAGTGATCCTTCTCTCTGGTGACAGCAGACTGACAAGGTCAAGGGGCCGATTTTAGTTTGACTAGAAGAGAAAGGAAGAAATGTCATTTTTGCCTTTTGTGAGAGCAAAACTCAAAATTTCAATAAAAGCAGTTTAAATTTAAAATCTATCCCAAAATGTACACAAACTAGCATGCATCAATTTCCAGCGTTTGGGGGTGCAAACCTCTATACTAATAACAACCACAGAGAATCAACCAAGTCTTTGATTTTAAATTAATTACTACACAAAGAATTATAAATTTTAGCTTATTTGATAAGCTATCAGATTGACAAAATATAAACACCTGCTAACGTATTTAAAACCATGTTTATAGTTGATCCTGCTACAATAGATGTTACAAAGACCACATTTAACATGCTAACTAATTGAAAACATCAGTAATCTTGTAGCAGCTAGAAAAAAAAAGTAGAAAAGCCATCTGGATTAAAGCTCAGACCCCACTATATAAAATAAAATATTGCATATCTAAAGCAGGGGCCACATGACATTATACCCATGTAACAAAAAAAATAAGAAAAAAATAAAAATTGTATTTGATGTTTCATCATTGCTCAGTTTTAGGACAACATTTTACATGAGTGTAAATTAGTGACATGACAACATAATGTGGTTGTGTACAGACGTGTACCACAGTACTGAACGCTGTCTTTATGGTATTTTCTGCTCCAGAATGTACCAGCAAAAGAAGACTAAAGAAGTTTGGTACAAACACCAGCATCCTCACCAACTTTTATAGATGCACCACTGAGAGTCTGCTGACAGGCTGCATCACAGGGTGGTACGGGAACTGCACCGGTCAGAGCTGGAAAGCACTACAGAGGGTGGTGCAAACAGCAGAGGACATCACTGGTAGCAGTCTCCACACCATCCAGGACATCTACCACAGCCGATGTCTGCGTAAAGCACGCAGCATCATTAAGGACCACACCCACCCTGCACAAGGACTTTTCCGTCTACTACTCTCAGGCAGACGATACGGTAGTCTGTCATTGTGTACAAAAAGACTAAAGGACAGTTATTATCCACAAGCTGTCAGATTATTGAACTCTTGATAATAACACTGAATAATCGACATTAACATTGCACTAAGCCACATCTGTGACACTAATAGGTTTATTGTTGCTGCACTATGTGGCTGTATCATGTATGTTATATTTCATGCCATATATCATGTATGTCACTACTTTACCATCATAATTCAGTTAATCTCAATATCACTCACTACCTGTGCAATAACCTGTCACACATGTGTAATTTATGTTAGTTATGTGCTATATCATGTGCATTTAAGCTCATATACTACCTGTGAAATACTTACTTATACAAATTCATATTATTTGCACAGTTATATTCTACCATGTTGTTGTTTACTATTTTTCTTTTGGACCTTGTAAATATTATATTTCTGTTTCACTTTTTGGTACTTTATTTTGTACCCTTATTGAATGCTTTAGTATTTCTTGTTGTTGTTGTTTTTAGCGAGTCGAATCGGTTCTTCTCATCCTGAACATTTCATTGGACTGTTGACCTCGGGTTAACCTGCATATGGCAAATAAACAACATAACATAACTTCAAAAGCATATGGTTTTCTGCACATACAAATAAAACAAACGTACGGCAACGGCAACCCGTTTCCCTTCATGATCAAAACGAATGCAATCTTGAAACCTGGGTTTTATTTATCAGCTAAAAGCTTCAAACGTTTATTGACCACATTTTGCACTACGCTCAACCCTGTCCATAAATGCAGTAAATGATCACTTTGTCATGAACTTCAACTAGCTGAAAACTGATTACACAGCTCTGCAAAGATCAATTACAGTCCATTGATCCAAAAACTATAATAAAAAACAACAAAATAAACATTTAACTAACTGTATGATTTTATTGCACATGTTGGAATGTTACAAATTTGAAACTCTAACAACTTGCTGTTAAAATAAAAACGTTCATTCAGTGCAGTATTGGACTAAAAAAGGAACTTTCCCTTTTTAAAAGCTCAGAATTTGCTCACAGCCAAGCACACACACAAATGTTTACAGCATAAGTGAGTAGATTATGTTGGACGTTGGTACAGGTGCATAATATACCCGATGCATTGCTTTTATAACTATTTATGGCATGCTTTATTCAGTCTCAAATCAAGCCCAGGTAAACTTCCCCACACTACATAAAAACACACACATACACACACTGGCTAGTTAAGTTGAAGGCAACTGGAGCACGTTTTGCTTCTCGTCCATTCAGCTTTATTTTAAGAGTTGTTTACGGCTCCTTGGATGAGAAGCAAAACATCTTGAAGAAATAAAAAAGTCCAGTTACCTTCGTTCACTGTGACCTGGATGACAATCCAACCCAACATATGTTCCTCTCAAGCAAATTCCATCATATTTTTTTAAACCAATGAAAGAAGGAACAAAGAAGTCTTAGTGTTAATAAAATAAAGTCTAAACCCTAAATTTGCCAACTGGTCAGGACTCCTTGGGAGAAAGAATGATTTATCTCAGTGGGACTTTCCTGGCAAAATAAAGCTTAAATACTTGCTAATTTACAGCTTTAGGTCAATAAAAACGAATAACCCACTCAAATAACACAATTACAGTAAGTGTGTAATTCAGAATAACAGTAAAATAATAGACTATCAACTTTAACAAGTCGTATGCACGAGATAATTCATAAAGTGGAGATGTGCTTTCTCTCTTATACTCAAAACTTTGCTTCTTAAATAGTATTTAGCTGTAGCTACATGAGGAATCCTATTAAATTTTTTGTTGATACTGTAATGACCAGTTACCGTATTTTTCGGACTATAAGGCGCACTTAAAATCCTTTAATTTTCTCTAAAATCCATAGTGCACCTTATGTATTAATTCTGGTTGTGCTTACTGACCTCAAACTGATTTTATGTGGTACACGGTGCTCAAAAATGTGTATTTTGTATTGAGTGTATTGTTTTGTACTTTATGTGTTACAACAGAACAATGTTGAGCGTTCTGGTGAATGAGTTGAATAAAGTTTGACTTATCTGACTGTTTTGTTTCGCTTAATGCACCTTATGTATGAAAACAGACCCGTTCATTGATACTGCGCCTTATAGTCCATAAACTACAATATATGAACTCATGCAATATTAACCACGTATAAACCAAATCCAGAGGATAAGAGTCACAATTAAACTAAGAAACTGAGACAAAGGTGTAACTGCTATGTTAACTTTATCTGTCCGTTTGTTACTTTTAACATTCTGGAGTGCTTATTTTATCCTCCCCGATTATCCTCCTCTATAGCAATGCGTCTGAATGAAGTTAGGTGTGCATGCGTATAACCTTCTAAACGGTTGTTTTGCCCGTACCAAACAAATGCAATGCTGACAATGGCTACAGTTCAAGACATACAGGTGTCGCACCCTTTTTTTAAGAAGCTAAAAAAACAATCTAAATGGAAAAGTCCTTCATGAGCCTGCACAAGTCCCATGATGAAGAAGCACAGAGTGACATGCATCTCCTCTAGTGTCAGGATTACAGCAGTCTTTTCATACGGTTTGTGTGCTTTCCTATCTGCATGGTGGTTCGGTCCGCCGAGTTCGTCAGAACGTCCAGAACTTCATCTTGCCGCTCCAGCTCTGACTCCGCCTCCAGCGCAAGATGCTTTAACTGTAACAGCATCTACTCACAAACATAACACAATGCAGGGAAAAAAGGGACACCCATTAGTTTCAATCATTACTTTAAACCCCAGAAAAGAGGCGTAGCTAAGCAACAAGACAAACATAAAAATGATTAATTATCAAAACTTCAGCAGAGCAGTGAGCAAATTCAGGATGCAACATGTGGACCATGTGTTAAAGAGGTACACAATATGGATCATTGTGTTGAAACATATACAAGTTAGAAAAATGGAGCTTTATGTTTCATTTAGACTCTTGTTTTGCATTTTTCATACAAAAACAACACCTCACTGCTGCCTAGTGTCTGGAGATCAGTGATGCAGTGTGTGAGAAGTGATAATGTCATAATATTCAGGAAATGAAACTCGAGAACACACCACAAAATAGGTCTTAGCTTGCCCCCTTGGCCACTGATAAACAATACTGCTGTTTTTTTTTAACTTTCTATTGGTTTATATTGTGACTCCATGTTCAGGGTCTAACAACCGTGGTTGTTATGGTTAATGTGACAGCTTAAACACACTGCAGTGGGCCAAGCAAAACCTAATAAACACTCACTTCAAACCCCACCACCCTGGTTTCTAAACCAGAATTTTGCCAAAGATGCTCATACAAACCCTGCTCACACAGCAGCTGACATTATGTCAGGTTTCTGCTTTCTGTGGGCATTTCAGCCGAGCCCGGAAAACAGCCGGCAGCAGTTTGAAAACCAGATAGCGTCAATGCACACCAAAAAATAGCAACTGCTTTCACTCATGCTGGTCTGTGACTTCACAGTTTAAACTGGGAAGACATGACGGACTTAATGCTGCAGTTCACTGGGGCTCTAATCTGGCTAAAAAAAGCCACATTTCAACTACTATAAGCAGAATAATATATAGACTAAAAATCCAAAAGTTTTGTGCATCAGTGAGGTAATTTAAGAATTATGAGATATTAAAAAAAAATACACAACAGGTGTGAACTGTTACTAACAGGCTTGTCATGCTGGCAAATTTTGATGGCGATTAATTGTCTCAGAAATTATTGCGATAAACGATAAAATTGTTCAAAATTGGACAATAATTAGTAATTGTCAAATTTAAGAAGAAATGTTGGTTATTTTGAGTGTAGTACCTTTTTTCGACCACCAGATGGCAGTATAAGATTGTTTGAACTGAAGGATGGATAGTGAGTGAGCGAGCAGCGTGTCTCTAAGAAAAATGGGAGTGAGGCCCCTTGACGTGGCATGGGCTGTCTCTCACTTTTTTCTGTTCTCAAAATGGTGGACGCTCAGTGTGGTTTGAGCGCTTTAGCATAGCACTTTTCACACAAAGCTTTTAATAAAAAAAAGAGTAAACAATTTATCGGCTTCTTTTTGCAGAGAAACAACTTTTTAGACGAAGGCACGGGTGAATTTGGAATCTTCGACAAGACAGAGGTTTTTTCCCCGAGTTAAGCCTGTCAGCTTAGCTTCTCAGCTTAGCTGCTTTTAATAATCCCAAAACACAATTTTAGATGGTTGAAACAAATTTTAAAGAGAAAGGGAGGGGCCAGTGAAGATCACCGGAGTTGAGCCTTTTGTCATCCAGTGTCTTCAGTAGAAAGAGAGACATGAAGAAACGATAAAGCCGATAAATGAAAATAAGGTAGATAATTTTCATTTATCGTGCGATTAATTGATTTATTGATTTATTGTTTATTGCGACAGGCCTAGTTAGTAAGTTAGATTATTCTCACCAAAGATGAGTTTTTCACAGCTATTTGTTCAATAGTAGCGACATGTTTTAGCTTAATTACCTATTGTTTTCTAATGACACACGACTAATGTTTTCTTCTCAGTTAGACAAAAAAAATAAAGAAAAGACACAGAGGATGCAGCAAAGTTGATTTATTTATTTATTTATATATTTATATATATATATATATATATATATATATATATATATATATATATATATAAATGTGGTCTACATAACGTCAAACAGAGATTCACAAACATAAAGTCTGTTTAAATCAGGTGTCTGAACTTGCGTCAGTGTTTAGGTCGTGCCACCACAAACCGTGTCTGTAACAGCTCTCAGTACTGTGAGATCCTGAATGGAAAGGCCTGACCAAACAACTGTCCATGTTTCTTTTCCTCTCTTAAACCCAGGATGGACTTGGGTTTGTGGTCTCATAAAATTTTAAACGCAGGGTGAAAATAACAACATCAACAAAAAAAACAAAAAAAAAAAATTACGAAAAAATTGTGGTTCTGAAACGGAAATATCAAAACGCAGTGCTGTAGCTTTAGGTGTATTTACAACGGCTATCATTGTTCACGATGACCTACAGCAGGCGTATGCAGGCCGTTTATTTGCGCCACCTGTCTTATGTTTATGCATGTGAAACTTCTTAATGCCTCAGTAGAATCGCTATATTTTTAAACCGGCCATGGAAATCCAAGTTTCTCACCTGCTTGAGTTCCTGGGCCTCAGCCTGACTGACGGACGGCTGGAGGACTTGCACCTGCAACTGGGAAAGCTCTCCTGCTGGGACCTCCAGTGGGAGCTCAGGCTCTTGGCCCATCCGCAGCGAACCTGATTCCGTGGGTGGAGATGGTGAAAAAGAGCAGAAGGCATACAGTACGTTGTTTATAAGGAAACCAGACAGTAAACTCAAAATACAGCAACTGAGGCAATCAGGATGAAGTGACTCATCAAAACACATGTCTGCTAAAGAGAAACACCAATAACCATGATGAAATGTTTTTACATGTGGAAGCACTTAGAAACTTCTCGAGATGGATTCGTAGTTCTTTACTGCCACTCAGTGGTCAAACTTAAACCAAGCATGGGCACGAAAAAGCATTAAAATCTTTATTCATCTGATCCGTTCCTTACCCTCATTCCAGTTTGTTCCTTCTTTGTCACAAGGAGATGAAAGCGGAGTTGCTTTGAAAGCCGTGTATTCGCTTGTAAACTCCATCTTCTTCTTGTATTGCATTTCCAACACGGATATTGCCTCGGGCATCTTTGCAGACAGAAACTTGTAGCATATATCTGGTTTCCCGATGAATCGCTGTCTAACCGTGATCTCATAGGGACTGTGCGCCCTGATTTCGTCGATTTCGTTCCGTTCAAACCGGTGAAGGAGTTGGCAGTTTGTGTCTCGCACCTCCAGTGAGGATACCAGCACCAGCAAACATCCAGGCCTCAAGTCTGAGTCCCCACCTTTGGACACCACCACTGGAATGCTTGTGATCACCTTATTTCTACTGGAGCTCTTGCCTGCTGAGAGGGTAGCAGCAGCCTTGGCTGCGTCTTCGGCCTTGACCTCTTGCTGAACCTTCCAGGGGAGTTTGCCAAAAGGCCACCAGGACGGAGACTCAAGAGCTGACAGAAGCCTGTAAAACAGAATAGTTATGGGCTATTATTTTTTCCTGAACTTTTAAAAAATAATACATGCAGCTCATTAAAGAATTACGACAAGCTCCGAATAATTACTTATCAGCCACGCCTAGATCCGAGTCTATCGTCTCCAGTCCCTGCATCATGTTGTCAAACTGCTCTCCCTGGTGGCTGAGGACCCTGCCTGTGTCTTCTAGTCTTCTCTGGGCTCCTGCCACCAGGCTGATCAGCTCTCTCCCCTTAGAAGGCTGACACTCAGCCCCTCTCGCCTCTGAGGTGGGAGACAGAAGGCGCTCTCTCCAGAAATGCTCCAACACATTATAAACCACCACCCGGTTGGGCTTGAGGGAACCGAACCAGTGCTTCACGTTACCCTGCTCGAGCACAGTGAGGGTGCTGAAGATGAAACTGGACGACTCCATCTTGATCTCTACGATACAGGACAGACGGAAGCTGGCGAGACACTCCTTGCTCTGGCTTGAGACAAAGCGCACCATGGTCCTGGTGAGGGACAGGGTTCCACTCTCCCACCGCTTCTCGGTGTTTAAATAATAGGAGCCAGGCCAGTTGTGGATGGAAACGTCCCGGCTCATCTGACAAAAAAGAAACATTTGACCTTGAAGTACGGCAGATGAAATTGAGTGTGAATGCAGTTACATTAGAGCTGATTATGACAGTGAACATACTTTCTTCAGAGTAAATCCAGGCAGCTCAAAGAGGCGTTCAGTTAGATGAGACACTTTGTCCGCATCACAAAGACATTATTTTAAGTTTATAATCCTATTATCGACTACGATTTCTTGTTATAAAAAGTATGTTTCCCGCATACATCTTTAACACTGGGATAAGTCTCCGTCTTGGTATCTGTGATGTTTATTACGGATGTGATGTCACACTCGAGTTAGCTGGCTCAACGTGTACCAGATAATCTTAAACGAGAACTGGTTTTATTTATGTTTTTATTTTTTAAGTTAGTGGGGTAATAAGGGGTACACGTAAGATTAAAAATAAGTAAACATTTGAACATCAGAGTAAAAAGTAAAGGATATGCAGACGAACCTTGCCATCACTTTTCACTGCAGACAAAGAAAGACGGAAGGAGGGCGCGCACAATCGTATTTATGGTTCTCAAACACGATGGTAAATCATTGTACTCGAATATATAAAATGTACTTTGATTGGCGTTTAAAATATTTGGTATTTTACATGCGTTTGTGTTTGCGGAAATGCCGCTTCAACGCAGGAAAAAAAAACTACTTCCGGAAACGAACCGGTGTTGCGAAAGAATTGTTGCACTCGAAAAAAATTGCGTCCCCTGTCTCGGGAGCGCGCTTAAAACAGGATAAATAAATTTAAATGAGACTAATAAAATCATAAAAGCTATGATCCACCAAATCAACAACAAAATCATACTCATAGTACAGTAAACTAACAAACGTGTTGTCATTTTAAGGTTTACTTCATTGTGCGCGCTCCCGAGTCAGCGGGCACATATTTGTTCAGGCATAATCACTTTCGCGAAACACCTAAGATTACGTCACTGGTACGGATGTATTTACTGTCCGATGGAAAATGTATGCCGGTTACACAAAACACTTAAAAAGGGTTTGAGGAAATTTTTTTTATCGTTAATGGGGGTGGTTTTGGGAGAAAAAAAAAAAGTAAACGCAGTATGATCACATGAACAAAAATAAACGTATGTTGCAATTACAAATAGTAACGGTATCGTTTGCGATGTTTAGGAACCATATATAGCTTGTAGCAGTTATGGCGACCTGTTTTCGTGGTAGGAAAAATATAAACAAAAATCGGTAAATTTGAAATTAACTTGGACGGAAAATGAATGTAGACACATAGTAATGCTAGTTGAATCTCACCGCTTGCTCTCCATGTCAGTTCCCTGCTGTTTAAACCGTGAGGGTGAAGCTTGCTAACCGGCTAGCCGTGTTTACCACCATGGACAGGGAGGCATATCGCAACTGCTGCAGCTTGGTCAAAATACCAAGTCAGTCCTATGAGCTGTTTTGGTCTTCGCATTTTGTGGACTACATCGACAAGGACCTGAGCTATTCGAAGTTTTTCAAGAAATATTTGCTACCTAATCACCCATGTATGTTTTCAAGAAAGTTCACGGAGGAGTGGAACTGTAGAAAACAATGGGTGACGGAGGAGGGCAAACCTAATTTTCTAAAGCTGCTGCAAGACTTTGGTAAATGAATCTCTTTTGTAACAGCTGCAGTGACGTGTCATTTAATATATAAAAAAATTAATGTATATATTTTCTTATTTCTTTTGTTTATTTTATTACAGATGAGACTCCTGTCCCTGTTGCAAACTGTAATGCAAAGGAATACAATGCCAACCCCAAACAAGTAATGCCATTTAAAGAATTTATACAGTACTGGAAGGAATACATCCAGAATGGACACTCATCACCCAAAGGATGCCTCTATCTGAAAGACTGGCATATGTCAAGGTATCATTTACTGGATAAATATCTTTGTGAAATGCACAAGGTACAAAAACAACACCTTATGATGAACATGTCAAGGATATGTAGAAACAAGATGATCAGCCCAAAGCTGTGGAAAAAAAAGTGTATTATGATTCTAGTTTTATTGCCAAAGCTCATTTGATTTAATTATTTGATGCAGCTTTTGAAAGTTGCAACAAACTTTATTTTTTTTTCTCTAAATGTTAAACAAAAGGAAAATACACAACGGTTTATACCAACAAGATTTAGCAAGGATAAAAAAAAAAAAGTCCGTTTTAAATGTCAAAATTAAAATTAACGTACCGTACTATAAAGTTGTATTATTTTTTTCAAAATTTGTTCACAGAAAATAAGTTTTACATTGTAAGTAAATTTTCTTTACTTTTTAGGATGCCAAAAATCGAAACCAAAACAGTTTTGAATAAAAAAAACAAAAAAAACAATAGTTTCAAAACGTTGCACAAAAAATATGGTATTTTGTGTAAAAGCATATAGAAATTAAACTTGTAGTTTGGACCATCACCATTTCTGTTCAAGTAATTTGTTGTCTTGTAAATGCTTAATATTCAAAACAACATATGTTTTCTTGATCCTGTTTTGAAACATTGAGAAATGTGTGGAAAATAAATATTGTAGCTGCACCATTGTTTTGGGCAGCTGCAGGATTTTTAACAAATTAATCCCAAAGTGTTCAGATTACTCTTTATTTCTTCAATGCATCACATTTTAACTAATTGTAAGTATGATGTAGTTATGTTTTGTTATTCCATAGGGACTTTCCAGAACATAATGTTTACATCACACCTGTTTACTTTTCATCGGACTGGCTTAATGAATATTGGGATACACTTGAAGTTGATGACTACCGGTTTGTTTACATGGGACCCAAAGGTTCATGGTATGAAAAAGTTAAAACACACTATTGGTAATAACTTACTTTGTATATTAAAGTTAGATTTTCATGCAATACAATGCCTGTTTGTTGTGTTTAGGACTCCGTTCCATGCTGATGTGTTCCGCTCGTACAGCTGGTCTGCAAACATCTGTGGCAGAAAGAAGTGGCTGCTTTATCCTCCGGGTCAGGAAGACTTTTTACGAGACACTCATGGTAACCTCCCATATGACGTAACGTCAGCTGAACTTCAAGACAGAAGCCATTTCCCACAGTTTGAAGAAGCATGCCAACCTCTTGAAATTATTCAAGAGGCAGGCGAAATCATTTTTGTGCCAAGTGGCTGGCACCATCAAGTTTATAATCTGGTGAGAACTGGCAAGTTGAGCTGGAGCAAATTAGTCAGCTTAATTATACTGTTTTATAGATCAGAGATGATTGAGTTTGTGGTCCTGTTTTTTTTTTTTTTTTTTACTTCCTAGGAAGACACCATTTCAATTAATCACAATTGGCTGAATGGCTGCAACGTTGACATCATGTGGCAGTTCCTACAGAACGAGCTGTCCTCTGTTCAAAAAGAGATAGATGAATGGAGAAACACAATGGATTCATGGCATCAGCACTGTCAGGTACTGTGCACGAGGTCGTTCACTCAGCATGTCGCAGGAATAAATCTGTACAATGTAGTAATTTTTAGGTATTTTTCTTTCAGGTCATCATGAAAGCATGTTCTGGGATTGATTATGGGGAATTTGCTTCATTCTTGAAAATCATCGCTGAAAATCGAATGGCGTTTCTGAACGCTTGTTTTTCCGGCGACTCCTCCGATTACTCACGAAATCTCACCGAAACTCTGAGCACACTAGGACCTTATCATGCAGCTTTTGACCTTCAAAGAGTGGCTCATGTTATCGAATGCCTCTTGTGCAATGAAGACTTCAAGCGGCTCGATCGTTCAACGTTGGCTTTGCAGCCGGAGGCCATGTTGCTGCGAATCCGAGACACCATACAGTCCACAAGAGGGCAGCATCTCCTTTATCAAGAATAATGTGTCCCCACCATCTGCAGTGTTCTCTCCTGGGATGAGCTTGAATGACACTGGCAATTTTAGTAAACACGATAAAAGCTTGAGATTGTTTTCAGTTTTGAATGTCTGGTGTTTGCTTTTGCAATGCAAACAATAAATACATGTAATAAATAAATAAAAAACTGTCTACATGCATACACATACAAAAATGTTAAAGTTACCATTTTTCATATATTTTAAATAACCACAAATGTCACTTAATACTTGATGTATTATTTAATAAACGACTGTGGGAAAGCATAGCTTTGTGATAAATAACAACAAAATCAAGCCAAAACGGGGTTTAGTACAGACAACACATGTAAAGCAATGGCAATGTAACATCCAGTCCTTCAGGGTTCTGTCAATCAAAAATCTGTCTGATGTGATGCATGTCACATTTCAAAGAGCTACAAAACACCCCATCTTCAGTTAATTTTCACATCCTTAGGCCACCAGTCTGGCACAGAGGCTTCAAGTGTCACCGTGGTGTCGTCGGAAGATTTGAGTGTCAACACTTCTTTGGCGTGTGCCATGCGAATTAGGCTCAGCCCCAGCTCACCAACCCCTGCCCTGTGCTTCCCAGCTGGCTTGCCCGACTGCGTCTGCAAGGCGGCTCCCTCCTCGTGGTGTTGGACTGCAGATGACAATCGTACTGGCATGAGGCGCTTTCGAATCACCCCAGTGTGATGAGTCCTGGCTGTGAGCTCCTGGCCGATGTAACAGCCCTTGCTAAAGCTGATACCCTGCATGTAGACGAGGTTTGACTCCAGTGGTAGCGCCACTCCAGGAGGAAGGTCCTTCACTCCCTCAGGAAGTCCTAGACGACGACAGAAAAGAAAAACGAACAGAACTTGTCACAAAAGTTCTAGCGCACATGCTCCAAACTTTCCACACCATTTACTCTCATGTAATAAAAACAGTCCACTGCCACTTAAGTCATACCTATTGCATAGCGATGCCGGTGGTAGTCCTCAGTGTCTCCTTTCTGACAACATGCAACGATGTCCAACGGGTCAACATGACTCTGCAGCACCAATCTCCACCCCATTTGCGTGCTTCGAGGGTCAGCCTCCCATACCAAAGCTTTTTCCGGGGCAGAAAGCTCGGGTTTACTGGGCTGCTGACTTGTGCTGATCTGCTTGGAAAGCACTGCCCATACAGAGAGCTCTGGACAGGGGCTGACGTTGACCTTTCTACGGATCTTGTAAACCTTCAAGTGTTTTATAACTGCCTCTGTAACTGTGCTGTCACACTCCAGGAAAACGCTGTGTACGCCACCATCGTCTTTCAGTCTGGAACAAAATAAGAGTAAATCGAGTACCTCATGAAAAAGGAAGTAAAAAAAAAAAATGCAACACTGGGAGCCATTTTGTTTGGGTGTAATCATAGTGGGAGACACGTATTCAGCAAACTGCAAATAATCACATGGTCTAATTTTACTTCTAAATGCAGGGGATGATGTTATTAAGATCATTTAAAGCATGGATGGATTGATGGACATAATGTTGATAATCATGTGCATAAGACTTGCAGTTTCAGATTTCTGCATTTCCTGTAACATAATTCTTACAAGAAGGAAGTATTTTACTTCCAAATACTAGTCTTGCTTGTAACTACACATCAACATGATGAACCATTTAGCATTTTGTGTTATTTACAATGTAATGAAAACAACAAAATGGTAAATGGACTGTACTTGTATAACGCCTTTCTATCTTATGAAGATACTCAAAGCGCTTTACACTACAAGCTGTGCCCTCATTTACGCATTCATACAGCACTCTATTCTTTGTATAGTTCTAGTAATCAGTGATATATCACTTTCATACACCGATGGGACACACATCGGAGGCAATGAGGTGTTCAGTGTCTTGCCCAGTGACAATTCAGCTGCTGTAACTGCTGGTGGAATCGAACTCCCAACTCTTGCATTGGAGGACGACTGCTCTAACCACTCAGCCACCACTTAAATATATTATGAAACAAAGAACTATTATAAAAACTCAGCAATATGTAATCATGCTATAAAAAAAACACCACCAGCAGGTGTAAACTAATAAATTAAAAGGTGTTTACAGATGGTTGCTTAGCAAAATAAGACTCAAAATCTTGTGATATCTGACAAGTTTTTGCAATGATCCACGTTGAGTATTCTTAGATCTCTGACTGACTGAGATGTTTGCACAGAAGCAAAAGGTCCAAAGTGTTGGGAGCCTCTTGCTTTACATCTGACATTTGCAGTAATGGTTAATATTTCTTGTTTCAAAATACAGCGACTAATAAATTATGTTTAACCTCACCAAAAACATAAAACAACAAAACAATCAAAACACTAACTTTAGTTAATGTTTTTTATATACTCTAAATTATTTCAATTTTGGGGAGCAAGGGTCCTTGAGTACACAATTCTGTTCCACCTCATGTACCACATGCGGATGACAATAAAGTCACCTTGGGCTTAGTTGAAAGACAATGAGAGGATCCCAAACACTTTCATTTTATCTTGATTTAGTATCAAGTTCCAAACTTTTTTCCAAGTCTTTGCCTATTTAATATTAAGACTGTCTCTAACAAAACATGTTTAAAATAATAATAATAATCATTTTGTCAGCAAGTAATTTAAAAAGTCTTCATAAAGGTCGTTGTGATCAAAACTTTGAGCTCTTTAAAATACAATCTAATGTTATTTAATGTCTTTCAACAAGACTGATGGAATTAAACGTACCAAAACAAAAGCATCAAAGACAAAATGAATAAAAAAAAAAGATCTGAAATGGACAGAACGGGCCACCAGGAGACTGGATGGCTGCAAAGTCCTCAAGGGGCAGTGAGCACATAAAAATGCAGAAATCTGTGCGACAGTGGGTTTTCTTTTGGTTCTCCTCCCCCAACAATCAAAAGTCTAGAGTGCACATTTCTCTGCTTTCCTGTATATGATTGACATCTTAACCTGCTTCTTATACTGAAAACAACACTGGTACACTTTCATTTACAAATTCATCTTCAGCCTGCTGACTCCTGATGTCACAATAACAGTAGGGGTGCATCGATTTATCGGCCTCGATTTCCTTAATTTTGGGAAATAGGAGACCGGCTGATACTTAAATGAGAAACAGATTTTTGTGTAGTTTTAACAATCGTCTAAACTTCATTTATATTTCAGAGCACTGCCTCATGGCCAGTTAAAACAAGTTTGTATTGTTTCTAGGATATTGTTCAAGGGTGTCAATAAAATAATATTGGAAAATTAAAGGTGCATTGTGACCTTACAACACCGGACAGTGTCGCTTATAAAACAAAATCGGTATCGGCCAAAATCAGAATTGGCAGGTCGGACTTTTTAAAGATCAGTGATCGGCCAGGAAACTGCAATCGGTGCACCCTTAAATAACAGTCCAGTCACCACCTACGTTCCCAGGATTTTATTTCTTTCAGTGCCCCCTTAGTTCCCACAGAACTTGAAAAAAGGCCTCCTATTCTGCTCCATCATCCTGGAATACACTGCAACAAGATCTGAAACTGTCCAGTTTGAGCCCTCTGGGACATTTTAAACACATTTTAAAGTAAATGGAGAAATCATTGTTTCAGACCTCTGCTGCTCCCTTTTAACCCTCAACATAATGTTTTACAAATGTTTTGTTATTTCATGTACTGTAACTGATTTGTTTGTGTCTGTGTTACAGGCCTCGCTTGTAAATGAGATTGCCTTTCTCAACGGCATTACTTGTCTAAATAAAAGTAAATAAATAATGTTAAATGCCTACTACAATATGTTCAATGCAAACTTGATTCAATGGGCTTGACAATGATTTGATGTCTAACATTTATCAGGTATTTAGGTCCATTTATTCAACTAAAAACAACAACAACTGAGGGAAGAGATTTGAAAACATCCATCATCTTTATTCATTCTTCCTTTCTGTGTCACCGGTGCCCATATCCAGCAGTAACTGTGCAAAACACAGGGGACACGCAGGACACAAAGGCACGCGTGTTTTTGGTCTGTGGGAAGACCTGGAGAAAAGTCACGCATGCACAGAACAGAAAGGTCCTTGATCCGGATTTGATCTGGCAACCTTCTCACTGAGAGGCGGCAGCTCTACTAACTTAATTTAAACAACTTAAATAAAAAAATCAAATAGAAATCTCACCTGTACAACAGGAGGTCATACAGTGTTCTTCCCTGCACATTCAGCATATGGGCGTAAATGGCTGCAGGTTCGGGCTCTTCCAGCAGCGCCATGTCATTGGTGAGAAGCCCCTGAAGAAACGGACTTGTATCCGGGCCCTGAACCTTAAGCACGGTCCTGTGTGGAAGCTGAAAGCATACGAACTGCCCCGGGACATCTTTACCCGTGTCCTGGCTGTACCTTTTCATCTCCGCCGGAGCTCCGGACAGACTCGGAGGCAGCGTCCCGAACACACCGACGTGTTTTCTGGCATGAACACCGAGAGCTGTGAGCGTTCCCCGGACGAAGCACAGGAGCCCCATGTTCTACAGAGATACAGGAGTGTCTTCAGTCCAAACTGAGCGGCTTCTCCCTCAAACTCAACCGCGGAGGACTACATTACTGGAACCAAAACAACTTCAACCCGCACGGAGGGATCCATTTTAATGTCCCATAATGCATTGCTCGAAAATAAAAGATCACGTGACGTGAGCATGTTTATCTTTATGTGGGCGGGAAAACTGCAGTCTTTCTTTATTTCTTTACTTATTTACTTATTTATTTATTATTTTGAGGAACACAGGGTAATGTCAGAATTGGTAGTAATTGTTAAAGTCTGAATTCTGACTTTATTCTCAGAAGTCTAAAAAAATCTTCTCGGAGTTCTAAACAGAATTAAAATGTTTTTTTTACTTAGAAGTCTGGGATTAAATTCAACATGCTGTCATAATTCTTACTTAAATAAATAAATAAATATAAATAGAATCCTGAAATTCAAACTTTAATCTCAGAATTCTTACGATCTCAAAATTCTGAGAAAAAGTCAGAATTCTGGAAGAAGAAAAAAAGATCTACAATGGTTCAAATTGTGTTCCGTAATCCTCTTCTGTATTTTTACCCCATGTTTAAATTATTAGTAAATTATCTGAGCTGTTGCCTTTATAACACGGCATGTTGCACACACAGTGAGGACAGAGGATGTAGAGGACAGAGTGAGATGGAGGAGGATGATCCACACAAAAGACAATTGGATACATATTTTCCATAATGTTATTTATTTATTGTGATGTCTGCAGTCATAGTTTGTCTGTTTGTATTTTAATGGCAGACTCATCCTTAAGGTTTATATGCATGCAAAGATGATGCAAAATGTCATCAATCAAGGATCAAGAATGATCGAACCCAAATAAATAACTCTTGACACCAATCATTTCAATATTTTATTGATCTAATAAAAAAAAAAAGTTCATTAAATTGTTGCATAGTATACACTCCTAAAGACTGAACAAACCCCTGTTTGATACTGAACTTGCAGATGAACAGGGTGTTGCACTGATTCAAAAAATAAACTTTTGACATGTTGATTGACTTTAAATGAGTATCATGATCATTTATTGCATGTTAAGGACATTAGAATTGAGTGCATCTACAAAAAACTTAACTGGTTTAATACTACATACCATGATTAGCAGTTGTTTGTCACTAAACATCTGGTTAAAAAAAGGTTTGTGAGCTCAATTATGCAGGTAGATAAAAACCTAAAAAGTTAAATCCTGACATGATTTAACCTTTTTTGTTAAACATTTGGAACATCAGAATGAGCTTGTATCACTTGTTAGTCTTCTGTCACATTATTATGTTTCAATAATGAAAAAAATAATTCTAATTGAAATTTTGAAATACGAGCTGTATATTTCAAAATACTATTTTACTCTTTTCCATTCTAAATATTGTGAAGGACTGTACAACCAATTTTCCTTCCTGTACTTTCACTGCAATAACATGAAGGTATTTTCTTTCTAAAATTTAGTATGTTTGTTTTAAATAGCTGTGGTTAGAAACAAAAGATGATTAATGGTCTGAAAAAAAAAGACTTCTTTTTTTAATAAATGAAATAGCAGAGCAGTTTTTAAAAGTTTTAGGCACTTTGAAATTTGAAAGCATTGAAGGGTGGATTATACTTAACACTTATAGCAACCACTTTTAGAAATGAAATGCTTTAGGAAAAGAAAAGAACAAACTTTTCATAGAAAGCCAAACATATGAGTTTAGTAAAATATCTAATATTATCCATTCACTGGTGATTTTACTAGTTTTCCTGTCACCTATTTGTAAATGATACATAAATTGCTCACAGAAATTTAGCTGAAAAAAGTACTGGTAGTCAGATTTTCAATTAACTCACTGCACTTATATGACATTGTGAGGTTTTGGAGCTTTGATCAAAGGTGCAGAACGCTGGTGAAGATTCTCAGTCATCCAGGACATTAAATAAAAAAATGTTCAAGACAAACACAACTGGACTCAACACAGGAGAGCCAGATCTTCAGGACTGTTCACCTACACCTCAAGGATAAGGGACACTCATTTGAAGAACAAATGTTTACATTTTGGACTGAGAAGACAGATGGTTTGAGAGGGGTTGAAGGAAGCTATTTATGTAAAATGAGAGAAGCCATCTTTAAACAGAGGAGGAGGTCTCATATATAAATATATCATATAGAAATCTGTTGGAGTCAGTCTCCCCACCATCACAGACATCTACACCTCCAGATGCAGGAAGAGGGCTACCTGCATCATGAAGGACCCCACCCACCCAGCACACACACTTTTTGCCCCACTCCCCTCAGGAAGGAGGTTAAGGAGCATTAAGTGTAGAACCACTAGACTGAGGAACAGCTTCTACCCTGAGGCTGTTAGACTCATGAATCTCTAACTAGAATAATCACTGTGAAAAACCATATCATGTTGCTGCTGATCTGTTTCATGTTGCTGCTGATCTGTTTCAATGTTGATGTGTTCATGCGTGCACATCTGCTCACAGACTCATGTTCATGTTTGTGGTGATGTTCAATGTTTTATGTTATGAGTGCTTAGTGTATATTTAGTTGATGTTTTTCTTAGTTCATATCTTAGATGTTATTACTGTTTTTCTTATACATTTTATTGTTGGATGTAACTGGGACCCTGTGTACATAATTTCGCTCCACCACATGTACCACATGAGGTGCGAATGACAATAAAGAAACTCTGACTCTGACTCTGACTCTGATATTTTAACTTTCAAAAACTTATAATGCAGCTTTAGGACTGATACCCAGTCATTTTCACACCCATCAGGAATTTCATGCATGTGACCAGAGTGACTCCACTGTGAGTCAACAAAGACCCTAACAATCCCCTATTGTGAGCAGTGACAGGGCAATCTGCATATGTATGTAGCTTACCTCAGCTTTATAACTCGAACCCCACACTCTCTTCTTTGAAGTGAGAAAGCTCCTCGGATGAGAAGCGAAACGTCTTCAGTTACAAAATAAAGTCCAGTTGTTTTTGTCTTGAACTTTTTCGAAAAGGGGCAGAAGTTCACCAGAAAAAGCTTTCACTGACACAGCCCTGTCTCATTTTTGTTATAAAAATATTTCACATTTAACTTTCTTCTACACACAAAAATACTTCTTCAAATATAAAACATGCATCTTTTCATCAATAGCTGACATTTTTAAGAAACTAGTCAAAGTGCAAGGGTTTTACCCAAAACAGTTTTAAGAATACAATTGCACACTTTATGTTCAACCTCAAAATGAATCCCTTTTCTGTTGTACTTTATAGGTTGTCTTGATATTTGAGCTGTAAATCATGATGCTAAACTAAGCAAGTATATGTTAACTAAATCCAATATCTATAGTGACTTATTACAATAACATACTGTGACAGTACATTTCACCTTTGTGTGTGTGTGTTTTTTTTTTTTTCAGGTATACCTGGAGATTTTCTTCATTGTATGTTATTTCTGCAGCTGAATAAAATCTCAATTGGTTTTGTCCAAAGTTGAATCTTTCTCATCTGTGCAGTTCAGGATACATCAAATAGTATTCAGTTCATTGGAACAAATTTATTCTTAAATCCACACAGAAGTCTTTACATTTTTCACAATAGTTGCAGCTTTATCCGTGGCTGATCTCGGCCTCGCCCCTTGTTTTTCCTGGACTGTATTGGCTCGGTTTTGCTCTGCCATCGTGCCCCCAGAAACAGGACTGCTGGTTCTCGAGGTTTCTTGGTTGGTTTTGGTTTGATACGTTTGAAAGGCCAAATCGAGCTGCTCCTGTGCAACCCGCAGGTGCCGATGCAGGCTGGCGAGGTCGGACGGGATGTTTTCATCTGGGCTGGTGCACTGCTGCTCCTGGGCCACGTTGGCCATGTTTTGCTCATGGGTGATGAGGCTGTTAGGGATCCGACTAGGTTCGTCTGTTTTCACCACAAGATTGTACCCAGGTGGCGAGGCTGTGAGGTTGCGAGAAAATGGATAGCCGTAAGACATAGAGCGTCGACCATGGTTCTTTTTTGCATGAAGAGTGTCCCGAAACGTGCCAATTCCCAAGTGAAGCATCTCACACACATTTAGCACAAGACAAAGACAGCTCACTACATACATAATTAGAAGGAAGATAGTCTTCTCTGTGGGTCTGGAGATGAAACAGTCCACTCTGTGTGGACAGGGTACCCTGTTGCACACGTATGAGGGATTAACTCGAAAACCATAGAGGAGGTATTGTCCAGCAAGGAAAGCAATTTCAAATATCGCTCGTGACATAAGCTGGAGAACATAAATTCTCATCAGGCCTTGTTGCATAATTTTTCTGCGGCCTTCATGTTTTGGTAGATCTTTATTAACGCTGTTCGCTGGCTCAGGTTTGGCCTCCTGCGCCTCCCGCGTTTCCTCATAGATCATGGGCTCAGCATCGTCATCTTCCTCCCCCTCCAAGCCACCCTCCAGATGGCGGCTTTCTCTCCATCTTGTGTGTGGATGCGGCTTTCTGCGGAGTCTTAGGTGCTTCCTGCTTTCCTCCTCTGAACTGCGAGCTATCTTGTGGATGGCATAACCCATGTACATGATGGAGGGAGTGGAGATCATGATGATCTGGAAGACCCAGAAGCGAACATGCGAGAGGGGAGCGAAGGCGTCGTAGCACACGTTGTCACAGCCCGGCTGCTTGGTGTTGCAGGTGAACTTGGTCTGCTCATCTGAGTAGATGGACTCGCCCCCGACTGCTGTGAGCACGATCCGAAAGATGATGAGCACCGTCAGCCACACTTTCCCCACAAAGGTGGAGTGGTTGTGGATCTCCTCCAGAAGACGTGTGAGAAAGCTCCAGCTCATGTTGGACTCTTTAGGATTTTCAACTAGAATCTGTAAAAATAGATCAATTATACATATTTAATCTCTGTAGGGATCTGGGCAAAAATAATTTAAGACTTTTACATATTTGGTAGTTTAATGCCAGGAATCATTGCAAAATGTATTTGTTTCATGGAGGTACCATTCCAATTGTGTGTTCAAACTATTCTAGATACTTTTATTAATTAGTTATTTCTCTGTAACAATACAAAACAAGGATGAAAGCTCCCCAGAATCCAGGGCATCACTAAATGTCCCCACACCCACTCTAAACAATCAAATATCCAATTCGCCATCAAAGAAGCAAACATTCACATCTGAGAAGCACATCTGGTTATTTATGTCATGATTGCTAGTTTATTTCAGTCCACCAGGAAACCATTTTAGGTTCTTCAAGCTCTAATGTGGTGCAGACCTTTAGGAAATCTGCCATCCTTTTTCAAAATAGTGTAATCAACCAGTCCGTGTTTCATGGAAATTATTAACTTTAAAAAAAAGGGATAATGTGGATGAGAATGCATTTTTCTCATTTGTTGCTTTCTAAAACATCCCAAACATTCAGCATATTTGAATTTCACTGTAACAGGCTTGACTGGAATACAAGAGAGCTCTGTTTTCTCTGGTTACACTGTGACATAAAAGAAAATGACACAAAATAAGGAAGAGAAGATTAGAGGGCAAAGCGAACGCAGCTCATAGGGCAACACCCAACAGTCGTTGACATTGTTAAAATTAAGAACACCAGGCAATACAGAAGAACGAAAGACTGAAAAGTAGCAGATCTTCAAAATTCTCATTTGTGCTGCTTCAGCCAGTGGGCCACTTCAGAGACATTCTCTGCTTCAACACAAGCCAGCAGTCATGAACAAGAAAAAAAAAAAAAAATGATGACATAAGATCTCAGGGTCATACTCTGCTCACAGCAGCGTCACTACAGATCCTGTGAAGCAATCGACGCCGCAGTGAGAAGACAGCTTAGCACTTTCATTCACTGTCCAGAGCTGCAGAGTTCAAGTTGATCTCATAACCGTGATACTGTACTCCTCGGCGTGCGATGTGTCATCCCCTCTGAGCGAACAGGAGAGGCTTGTTGCTCCGCCACAAGGCCTCCCCTCCAGATCCAGTCCTGCAGAAGCCGGGGAGAGGTACGGATGCTCAGAGGCAGATGGCACTAACGGTGCCAGGATGTCAAAGCAGAAGGAAAGACACAGGGTCAATTCTCTGCTGACTTAAATTTGATTTAAATGGTTTTGGATCACAGCATTTACCCAAGTTGTACAAAGACAACTCAGGTTTTTGCTGTTTCACAACCTTTCGGGTCAATTTACAGAAGAGCTGTTATGACTAGAGTCTCATCAAAGCAAAAGCTAGATCTGTGTAACTCATGACATTCAGTAAAAAATGTTTTAATAAAGGTAAACATGCATGTGTGAACAGACTGAGTGGTAAAATCAATTCACACAAATGGTCTAAGAACACAATAATGTCAACTTTACCTGAAATAAATATGAAAAAAAATGATGAAAACATTAGAACATTTTAGAACATGTTTGAAATGTTAATGATATAAGTACAATATTAAAGTAAATCTATTGGGAATAAAAATGTAGTTGAATTTTTTTTTTTCACAACATTGCATTATAGCAAAAGCCTGGTGCATTATAAATTAAGGTACCATTTTACAACAAGGCTCCCCTCATATATGGCTCATAAATATAGATATGTTATTAATTCATCTTTAAACACTTTAAAAAATCATTAATAACTGCATTAAATAAGGGTGACAGAGATATCAAACTGACCAGTCTCTTGCCAAATGGTGATCCAAATCTGTTCAATTATATTTTTCATCCAGAGTTATTATATTAAACATTTCAGACTAAGTTACTACCTTGTAAGCACAATAGGCATTTGTAAACCTATTTCTTTAGCATATAATATTGTACTTTATCACTGCATTATAAGTATCTACAACTAATAAAATACCCTAAAATAATTAGTTTTAAAACTGGTTATTGTGCTTACAAGGTAGTAACTTAGTCTGAAATGTTTAATATAACAATTCTAAATAAAAAAAATATAGATGAATAGATTTGGCTCACTATTTGGCAAGAAACTGGTCAGTTTTGTCTCTGTCGCCTTTAATTAATGCATAATAAACAATTATTAATGACTTATAAAGTGTTTACAGTATAATTAATAACATATCTATAAACTATTCATTAGCCATCTATAAGGGGAGCCTTATAGTGATACCTAAATAAATTTTCATTCTCTGGACAAAGTTTTACGGAAAAAACATTTTTTAAAGCATTGATAACACCATTAATGGACCTGGCAAATTTTAGGAATTAATATATATATGTAAAATATGAGTCTACCTTGTGGGTAGAATGTATTCTCCATTGAGTTTAGAAGTATAATAAAAATGAGTTCAGTAAATACTGTGCAAAGAAACTTTTACTATAACAGGACATAAAAACTACAGTTTCCATTCTGTTTTCTTTATTTTTTTTTGCTCAACATTTTAAAACAATAAATGCAATTTATTGAAGAATACGCTTAGCAGCTTCATTAAAAACATGTCTTCTGACAAAAATAATTCTAATGTAAAAAAAAAAAATAGTTTGAATTATTCATTACATTTAGGAGAATTATCCAAAGAACTCACCTGGAAAAGATGAACATGTATTTCCCATTCTCAAGTTCTCCTTTGCCCTCCCTTTCCATTTCCTGCACATTCTGATCCATGGAAAGCCACCTCTCGTCTAATCCACTGGCATCCTCAATCCTTTTGAAAAACTTCCACATCAACACAAACTAAAGTAGCAACTGAACTTATCAAGGCAGAATTTCGTTCTAAATCCTGTTTTCTCGCACTGCAAAGACGTGAAGTCTCATCGCAGTGGATGCCTCACATACTGGCTCGCGTCTGGTTCCTATTACGCCAGCCTTCTGCCCAAGAAGGAAGTATTAAAAACAGAGAGAGAGACAGAAAAAAAAAAGTTGTCTTCTGGCAAGTGACCGTCATCCATGGGTTCAGACCTGAGGATATTGTGCTGCAGATTGAGATGAACACCCATCTGAGAGAGCGTGCTAATCGCAACATAGTCTAACTCATGTGCAACATTTGTAACAGATGAGTCCTGCTCTCTCTCTTTCTCTCACTTCATCTGTGTTGCCTTCTATGTGTCTCATCTTAACGTTTTTATACCTCCAATGATTTACAAACAGCAGCAGCTCACCGAGCTAAACGACCAGTTGTTACAAACGCATCAATTACTTTTCATCTTCTTGTTAATCAGTGTCCAAAAATCTGCACACACGCACGTGTGTGTGTGTGTGGACCAAAACAGATGCAGCTCAGCCTCTTTTGATTTTCTCACAATTACATAAGAGTTTAGAGAAGGGCGACAGTTACGAAGAAAGAACTTCAGGGAGACAAAGACAGGGACTTTGAGGACAGCGGTGATACTACAAGACATAAACCACCTTGCCTCAGCACCGATCTTCTAAAATGTAACCAGCAGGTACGCTCAGTCATATCAAGTGTCATAATATTTAGTTCTTCCAATCCTGCAGATAGCCAGATAACAGAAAGACGAACGTCGTTTCCTCGCTTCGTGTTTACACTTTCACCTTGGTCTCTGCAGGACTCGAGTATGGGAGCAGTTGTCTCTAAAGACACGTGGGCAGAGCATTCTCTCTCAGACACGTGCTCAGTTTTCTTGTAATAACGCAACAAAATACAGATGAAGAAGTGATTTGTGTGAGATTAGCAGTACAAAGTCGTTCCTCTGTCTCTTTATTCTGAGCGCCAGAACTTGTCGTCGGATTTTGGCCAGGATCTAAACTGAAACGAAGTTGATGGAGGACAGATAAATGGGTTGGAGTCTGGTTTCCATTAATGAAATGTGCCTGGCCATCGTCACGGTGGCCATATTGTGATGATGCTTTCACACAGACGTGATATTTATCATTGGTCTATTGAAATAAAGTAGAGAATAATTCTCAGCATTGATAACGCCTCATAATCAATTAAAGACCTAGCACTCCTTGAAGGAATGAATACCATTATGCCAAAGTTTTAAACTAAGATCATTTTATGTTGAAAATTATTGGAGTTATCCAGCAGGTATTTAGGGTGAACCTTGAAAATAATACAAATCACAACCTCATGCGTGATCTTTTAGATGTCTGCAAATTTTAGAGTGACTCCAAAAGTTAATTAGTTGAAGACTAGGTATGCACAATATTATCGGCATGATATCGGTATCGGCCGATATTAGTGATAAAGTTAAATATCGGAGATTGGCCTTTCCATCAAAATAACTCACGGATATAAAAGGTGCTGTGTGTATGTGTGTGTATATATATATATATATATATATATCCATCCATTATCTTTTACCCGCTTCTTCCATTTTGGGTCACGGGGGTCACCGGTGCCCATGTAAAAAAAAACAAAAAAAACAGATAAATTAAAAAATACATTTTTGGAAAAATTTATCATCCAAAAATCCAATAATGTCCAACCCTAATGTACAAAGTAAATGTACATCAAATTATTTTCTGAGTTTGATTTAAATCCATTCATTGGTTCATAATATATTTTGCTAACATATGGAGTTGACTGACTTCTAGAGGTAATGCTTAAGAAAAGATGTTTGACACCATATGGTGCTTGAAGTATGTGTTGGGACCAATGCTTAACTACTACCACCCCAAAGTCTAGCTTAATATTTGAAAAATGACTAATTTATAGCAATTTTTAAGTTTTTAAGGTCAGTCGGCTGTGGCAGCCATCTTGAATCGGATTGACTTCAAGTTAATCAGTTATAGATTTTTATTTGAAGATTATTTTCTAACATTTTAAATGACCCCACCCCACCTCCGTCCCTCCCACATACATATTATTGCTCTGCCTGCGCCTTCTATGGCAGGAAATAATAAAATTGCACATTTCTCTGTTGAAATGAATATAAATTGATTTATTTATGGAGTCGTCATACATTTTTCGATTGTTGTAAATATTGCAGAAAACAACAAAATATTATCAGCACAAAAGAAGTCTTTGCATTAAAGTCTCATTCTGTATGAGTGGGTTCTGGTCTAATGGTGCTCTCAGAGCCAGCCATCTGGGCCCGCAGAACCTTTTGTCCAGAGGCCTCTCCTCTAAGGCTCGCCTCCCCACCCGACTGAAGAGATGTGGTCTATTGAGGACTCCGAGTGCAGCAGGAGAAGAAGACAAGGGATGCTGCTGGAGTGACTTGAGCATTTGGAGTTTCAACATGTGATATCCCTAAGGGACCAGCACGCACGTGCTCTGAAGTTGCAATGAAAAGAAAAAAAAACTTCCTCAAAAATTATCCAAAAGACACAGATGGTCCAGTGAAGAAGGCTGAACAGTAAACATTAGCGTCATTCAGAATTCATGCTCTTTCAGAGTTGGAGAACTTGTTCTTTGTTGTGATGAATAACCTCAACCTGAGTAAGGTCGTTTTAATCCAAACTGTTGTTTATCTATCAGTAGATTTTTAATAAGAACATGGTTTGCCTTCAAGTTCTGAGTGTCACGGTTATGAGGTTTGTGGACTTTGTGATGGTTTGGTTCGTTCCTCCCGTTAGCTTTTGAGTTTCTGCAGATCCTTATTTTTCTGTATGTTGCAGTTTGCAGGTGCTGGTCATAAAACTAGAATATTGTGAAAAAGTTGATTTATTTAATAAATTCCATTCAAAAAGTGAAACTTGTATATTATATTCATTCATTACACACAGACTGAAATATTTCAAATGTTAAGTTCTTTTAATCTTGATGATTATAACTGACAACTAATGAAAACCCCAAATTCAGTATCTCAGAAAATTAGAATATTACTTAAGACCAATTAAAAAAAAAGATATTTAGAAATGTTGGCCAACTGAAAAGTATGAACATGAAAAGTATGTGCATGTACAACACTCAATACTTAGTTGGGGCTCTTTTTGCCTGGATTACTGCAGCAATGTGGTGTGGCATGGAGTCGATCAGTCTGTGGCACTGCTCAGGTGTTGTGAGAGCCCAGGTTGCTCTGAAAGTGGCCTTCAGCTCTTCTGAATTGTTGGGGTCTGGTGTATCACATCTTCCTCTTGACAACACGCTATAGATTTTTTTAATGGGGTTAGGGTCAGGTGAGTTTGATGGCCAATTAAGAACAGGTCCTTAAACCAGGTACTGGTAGCTTTGGCACTGTGTGCAGGTGCCAAGTCCTGTTGGAAAATAAAATCTGCATCTCCATAAAGTTGGTCAGCAGCAGGAAGCATGAAGTGCTCTAAAACTTCCTGGTAGACGGATGTGTTGACCTTGGACCTCAGAAAACACAATGGACCAACACCAGCACATGGCACCCCAAACCATCAATGACTGTGGAAACTTGACACTGGACCTAAAGCAATGTGAATTATGTGCCTCTCCTCTCTTCCTCCAGACTCTGGGACCTTGATTTCCAAAGGAAATGCAAAATTTACTTTAATCGGAGAACAATACTGGACCATTCAGCAGCAGTCCAGTCCTTTTTGTCTTTAGCCCAGGTGAGACGCTTCTGACGCTGTCTCTTGTTCAAGAAGTGGCTTGACACAAGGAATGCAACAGCTGAAACTCATGTCTTGCATACGTCTGAACGTGGTGGTTCTTGAAGCACTGACTCCAGCTGCAGTCCACTCTTTGTGTATCTTCTCCACATTTGGAATGGGTTTTGTTCCACAATCCTTTCCAGGGTGCAGTTATCACTATTGCTTGTACATGTTTTTCTACCACATCTTTCCTTTCCCTTCATTTCTATTAATGTGCTTGGACACAGAGCTCTGTGAACAGCCAACTTCTTTAGCAATGATCTTTTGTGTCTTTCCCTCCTTGTGCAAGGTGTCAATGGTCGTCCTTTGGACAACTGTCAAGTCAGCAGACTTCCCCATGATTGTGTAGCCTACAGAACTAGACTGAGACTATTTAAAGGCCTTTGCAAAGGTTTTGAGTTAATTAACTGATTAGAGTGTGGCACCAGGTGTCTTCTGTATTGAACCTGTTCACAATATTCTAATTTTCTGAGATGCTGAATTTGGGGTTTTCATTAGTTGTCAGTGATAATCAGCAACATTAAAAGAAATAAACATTTTAAATATCAGTCTGTGTGTAATCACAATGAATATAATAGACAAGATTCCCTTTTTGAATGGAATTACTGAACTAAATCAACTTTTTCATGATATTCTAATTTTATGACCAGCATCTGTGTATATATATATCAGTGTGTATGTTTCTTTTTTGGCTTATAAGATATTCTATATATTTTTTCGGTCTCTTTAATTCATCTGGTACATTTAGTTTGTTGTGATTTAGCATGTCCATGGCCATAGTTTCTTCTCAGCTCCCATGCCTGCCCAGTCAAACACACCTGTTATTCATTAAGGATCATCTCAGCTGCTCTCACTCAGAAATCAACTTGAACTGTACAAACTGTGCTTAGTTTCCCAGGCTTTAGTCAGATCCTCATCTCTGCCATTTGTTTTCCCCTATGTGTATTAATTACATATCCCTGGCCCATATTGTCTGAAGTTCCTGGGAACTTGGAAGCGACCTTTCCCTTATTTTTTTAGCTCAAGATCAGTGACAGCTCACCAGAAAAGGTTTGAACTGTATTATACCACATCAAAACTGAATAACGAAATACTTTAAGGTGCGAAAAGGTTTGTGTATTTTTAAACAGTCTGGTATGAATAAAAAAATTCAATAAAAAAAAAAATGAACATCACAGTTTAATTGAGGCAAATTATAGTAGATTTATTGAAGAAAACCAAAACGAATGCAATCAGGGGAAGTAAGACAGAGGTGCAAAAATAATTAGCAAAAGGTTATCATAACTGGTTTTATGCCCTAGAAAGACATTAAAAAAAATTACCATAAACAACAAGGTAGAAGTTAGAATGATGTGTGATCCTTTAAGCCACTGA
>NC_056506.1:37959522-37963246 GCF_014905685.2 Nematolebias whitei
TTTTTTTTTTACATTTTAGGACTGACTATCAATTTATCAATCTAAAAAAACATGCTTATTCTTCAAATATTCATGTTAACTGTAACACTAACTGCTTCATGGTTCTGATAAATTTGGAGAAAGAATAAAACGTAATAGATTTCAGGAGATTTCACCATGTATTACGTGACTACACACAAAAGAAATCAACGAGGTGACATTAATCAGCAAAAACAGTTATAAGCTCATGAACGAGTTGAGCTGAATGTGGAAAGAAAAACAAAAAACAACTTTAAAACTTTTTGTTTCTGAAAGAATTGAGATTTGGAACCATTAAGAAGGACAAAAAAAATAACAATAAAAACACATACACTTAACAATTTTTAAAAATGTTGAAATAGAATGACATTTTTCAAAACTCTTTGTTAGCAACCACAAAAAGTCACTTCTACTAAGTGTTACATTTACAATAACAAGTTGTACACATGGACATGTGGTACAAAATACACAGTTTTCACAAATATCACAGTTAAACTGCTATTAAATATTAATAAAATATCATTGACTGAGTTAAACTGATTTCTTGTTTGTGGCTTGATAGATGAAAAAAATGCTAAGAGTTAAACATCACTGTAAGGTAATGAATTTGCTTAAAGTTGAGTAAAAATGCTAAAGTATTCTACATTCATAATGTCGTTCTTGCAACGCGACCGCTGCATTTTCTTCATTAAGCAAAGTTGATCAAAGTATTTTAGTTTTATTTTTCCCAAGCTAGTTTAATACCTAAATCTGTATCGAAACTGAACATCTCTGACGGGCTGCATCGAGCCAAAGCCCCATCTCTTGATGTCGATTTCAGGAATCTCTTCATCTGGGTTCTTCAGCTCAAACTCAAAATAGACCAACATGAGGAAAACAAACTGTTTCAGCTCGTTGGTGGCAAAGAATCGCCCGGGACACATGGAGACCCCTGCACCCCAGGGCATGTTGTAGTACTTCACCTTCTTCCCTGCTTTGTAAAACTCTGTTTTCTTGCTGCCGTCCGGGTTCAGAAAGCGGTCGTGTTTGAAGGTCAGAGGGTCAGGATGGATCTCAGGGTCAACATGGACAGCGCTGTAAGGAAAGATTGCCATTCTGTCTCCCTCACGAATGAAGTATTCGCGCCCGTCAGCCAACTTGAGAGTCATGTCCTGGAGCACTGCCCTGGTGAGGAGGGGTGCAGCTGTGAGCCGGAGGGTCTCCTCCACAACGCTGTCCAGGATTGGTGTCTTTGTGAGCATTTCACGAGTCAGGTCAATCAGGGGGCCTCCAGGTTGGACTTCCTGCCCAGTCTCCTTTAGGACTTTATCAACCTCTTCTCTGACTGCTTTCATGGCCTCTGGGTGCTTCAAGAGGAAGAGGAGAAGCCAGAAAGAAGAAGGTCCTGTGTTACCCTGGGAAGCCCAAAGCAGCACAAACATATACTTGTTAATACTGGACTCCTTCATGCCCCGCTCCTCTTTGGCTAGATGCATGTCCCACACCCAGCGACTGATGTTGTCCTTGTTTTTCATCTTCTGCACTGACACAGCGTCCCAGAAGAAGGACTGTAGCCTGTCTGCTTCCCACTTCTCCTTTGGGGGGAGGACCCCGTAGGCCAGGTTGGGGAAAAGTTGGTCGTATTTACGAAACTCTGAAAACAAAGTGTCAGACTGAGCTCTGTCTTTCTCTTTGGCCTTCTCCTCGCTGCCCTCAGACTTGTGTGGCACATTTCCAAACAAGGCTAAATAGCCTGCTCTGAACACGATGTTGTAGCTGTACATGAACAGGCCATCTTCCTTCCAGGTGTCTTGTTCTGAGCCGATGCTGTGCAGCATCAGGTTCTGCAAATTGCTCATCATGGCTTGCGTCATTACGCCCAGACCATCTCCCTTCAGATGCTTATTGCTGGAACTTTGAAGGATGTGGTGGTCTTCCTCAATGGACACATACCCGAAAACTCTATGGACCAGCTGTGATGCAAACTTGTTGAAGTCCAGCTTTTCTCGACTCTCCTTAACAAACGCCCCAAAGGACAGAGGGTCCTGAAGGAAAGTGAAGTAATGTCCAGCCAACTGCACTGTGAAAACATCACCATGTTTCTCCTTCATCCTTCCCAGGAACTTGAAAGTGTTCCTGCGAAATTCTAGCACATGACCCAGCCAAGGAATGAGGCCCTTGTCGAGAGGGGGTTCTCCTGGTCTCCGCTTTCGGAAAACCCCAAGGAGGTACAGCCCTCCAACCAAAGCTACAAAAATGCTGAAAAGGATTGTGAGCAAGAGTCCCATGACTGAATTCTCTGACAGCCACACATGGAATGGGAGTTAACTTAAGGTCCACTTTAACCATGATTAACTTACTTGTAGCTCCTCCCTTACAGATCAGGTGGTAAAGCCCACACAAAAGCTCAGCCACTGCTGTTGCTGAAGTGTAAGAAGAAAACTCTGAATAACATGTTTTTCAACTTATCTTGGACTTTCTGGGATTCCTTAGGAAACTGATATTAATTTATCCCAGATGCTGCAGCAAAAACAGAATTGTCTGTAAAAAGATGGAACCGTTCTGAATAAAAATGGATCAGTTTAACTTTGCTCACAAAATAAAAATATATTCTCCTGTCTTTACTTAAATTTGTTTTAACTTTATTGTCATGCATTGTGTATGTAGATTTTTTAATATATATAGTTATGGATACACTCTTAAAACTGCATAGTTTGTTGTTTTATCTTAGCAAACAAAATACATTTGTTTGAATCATGTCACGATTCTCTTGTTTTATTTCTGTTATAAAGGCCAAAGTAGTGCAGTGAACAAAAAGCTACTGACTGGATGTAAAAGGACAAAAGGAGTCAATTTACCAGGGAAGGTCAGATTTCCTAATCCAAATAGCTTCTGTCTCACTTTGATCAGTACGGAGAAAGTTGACCTTCACTTGATTTATCTAAAGAGTCCACAGAAAGAAGCAAACTACATCACGATAAACCATTTCGTGTTACAAGGACAGGTCGGAAAAAAACAAAAGTTAACCTTGACCACATATCAAAGCAGCCTGATGACCTTCATTCTGTTCCTAAAACTGTTGCAATCTTTTTTTTTTTTTTAAAGCTGACATATTTATGCACATTTGCAAAACTTTATGGGCTACCATTAAGTAACATTTATCTTTAAAGATAAGTGTTGAACAGAAAGAGTAATGCTCTCACAATGTCCATAAGCCTAATCAAATCAGTGAAGTGAGCAGTCTTCTCTTTTACTGTTGGGTTTATCTGCTACTGTGGACATTTTAATATTGATATTTATAAACTGTCTTGTCATTTCTTTCTTTCTTTTTTTTAGAAAGAGAATAGAGAGGGAGATGAGGAATATTTATAATACAAAGCACTTTTTTTGTTTTACACTTTTTAAAATTTTTGTCTTTAATAATGCTAGCTATACCTTGGTTTAAGAACAGAATTGTCATTTCAAATCAACCTTTCTACCATTCTGGTTACACTTAATGTGACATGTTGACCTGGTGTCATGCTCGCAGTGGAAATCTGCTGCCACCTTCTGGATCACAGCTGTGGTCAGAGCTTTTCTGTGAAAACAACACGACTTGTCTGTGCTTCAAATCTTTTGTCTTCATCTCAACATATCCATCCATCCATCCATCCATCCATCCATCCATCCATCCATTCATCCATCCATCCATCCATCCATCCATCCATCCATCCATCCATCCATCCAT
>NC_056506.1:37963256-37987940 GCF_014905685.2 Nematolebias whitei
CATCCATCCATCCATCCATCCATCCATCCATCCATCCATCCATCCATTTTCTTCTGCTTGGCCTGGAGTTGGGTCGTGGGGGCAGCATCTTGAGCAGGAAGGCCCAAAGATTGAATCCTGAGGTCACTGCACTGAACTGGACTCCCTTCGATCTCTGGCTGCACTGAATTCTGTCTACAGAAGTTATGAACAGAATATGTGACAACGGGCAGCACCGGTGGACTCCAACGCCTACCCTGAAGGGGTCCGGCTTACAGCCGTCATGTGAACCAAACTTTTGCACTGCTTGTCTTCTTCTTCTGGCTTTCGTTGTTTCAGGGGTCACCACAGCAACTCATCCCCATCCAGTGCTTTTACATCCAAACTAAAAGTTATTGAGGCCAATTCAATGAAATGTACCTGTTTCAACAGCTTGTTTTATAGTACCTGTGTGTGTGTGGTTTTTTTTTAATAGCTGAACATTTTATTTTAACTGTAATTTTTTTGTGTTGTATTTGTTGCTGCCTCTTGGCCAGGTCTCCCTTGAAAAATAGGTTTTTAATCTCAAATTTTATTATTATTTTTTTTTAAATCCTGGTAAAATAAATGTAAAATTAAAAAAAAAAATTAAAAAATCCTCCACCACATCACTCTGTCCTCTGCACACTCTGCTCTCACTTCCATATATTTCCTCTTTGGCCTTCTGCTTCGTCTCCTATTTGCATTTCTAACGTGCTTCTGCCAAATCCAAGAAAGACCTGTGCTGCACCTCTGATGGTCTCATTCCTAAGCTTATTCGTCCTTATCACTGCCAAAGAAAACCTCAACGTCTTCAGCTCTGTCACTCCCAGTTCTTTCTCCATTCCTGTCAATGCCACTGTCTCCAAACCATACAACATAGCTGAGCTCACTCTCTTCTTCCCCATTTTCCTGGACAGTCCACCCTAAGGATTTGAAGTCCTTCACCTTTGTGCTTTTACAGGGACTGAATGGCCTGTAGCAACAGACCCACAATCCCATACTCATGAAACACTTCACCTAGTGTACTTCGAGAAACATGGTTGAATGCCTTCTTCAAGTCCACAAAAAGCGTATAGACTGGTGAGACAACTTCCACGCATCCTCGTGCACCCTGGTGATAGTTTGCATCTTATCTTTTGATGTACTAATGCAGTTTTGTGAATATAAGCTGAAGCTTAAACTTAAAAAGGCCTAAACATAGAGCTTGTATTTAATAATTTCACATCGGTGTTGGAAGTTTGGGACACTTCTACACAATCAGAAATTGGCCACTAGATGGCAGTGTGCTCTTTTCTTTCATCCCATTATGGTTTAGAACTGTTCAATTGGACTGTTTGTCTTGACAACAACTAGGCTACTTAATTTAATTTAATTTAATTTACTGACTAATATCTATATGAACAACATAATATCAGACCCTGCAAATAAATATTTTTTTTGGATGACACATTTAAATAAACCTCTAGTGCACAAAAGTAAATATAAATAAAATTGAAATAGAGCTTATTACTTGGAATGAAGTCAAAAAATGGCACAAAATGATTTTACATTCAAACAGAAAATTATACATTTGGGTTCAGTTTGTGTTGATGGTAAGTAATACTTGATTTTTGTTCTTCCACCTTCACATCTTTGATTTAATGTGCTCCAGTGTCCCTGGGGTCTGGCTTATGTTAAGTGGGAAGTGGGCCTGTAATCACATAAAGGAAATGCCACATTAAGGCTTCAAAGAAGTTGATTTCATGTCCATTTTCAAAAAGAGTGAACCATGCAGAAGCTTTCAAACAAGATCTGCTCCAAGAAGAGGAAAAACAAAACAAAACAAAAAAAAAAAATCATTATTTCAGTTTTTGGTGTATTTTTCCTGCACATTTTGCAAGACCTGGTTAAAAATTCTGAGTATAGTCAAATCTATTTAATTTGGTTTTGAAGGATAAATGGCACAATGATCTCCAAAATAAGCTATTCATTCGTTTTAATATTTGCTGCATCATTTATCTGGTTCCAAATCTACATTTCTAGTTATACCACTGTTTATTTTAGACATGGAGAAAATGCTTGAGGATACCTGGAGCTAAAAAGCCAAGAGTGATAATATATATATATATATATATGTATCTGAATTGGGGAAAGATGTAATTCGTCCAAGGAAAAATGAAGTTTGAGACGTCTAAATCTCTGATTGTTCATAGGAAGAAATCCCTTTTGATCATATGGGACGTTTTCTTTCTTTCTTCTTGTTTTAACTAATAAGAATTGATTTGTGAAAATCTGTTCTACATATCCAGTCTAGGTTTGAAATGTTCTAACAATCTTAAACCAAGGAAAGATTAGATTTCCAAATATGCACAAGTCATTATATGTTACAACGGCTTGCCTTACAGCATGTTATCAGCGTTGTCATAAGGCCGCGACAGAAACATGAAACCATTTTTAGTTTTGGTGAATAGTACAGTATCTTTTCTGTTTCTTAGTGTGGATTTTCTGAATCAGAGCATCTTATTGTGGGGCCACAAGACAACATCACACTGACAAATAAATAAAAGTAACAAAATGTTCATTGGTTCAACATCAGGAAGTACAGTTCTAAAATACAGTGAATGCCAGGATTATAGGACTGGTAGTGTACACAGTCATGTTATTTCCTTACAAAGCCCAAACAAAAATTAGAAGATGAGCTGAGTTAAATGGCGTCGACGGTAAATAATGTTCCAAAACATACACTACGTGTAAGAGGCTGGGAAAACAAAATTGGCTTGGACATAACTTGTTTTTTATTTTTATTTGATTATTATTATAATTCATTTTTACGAGTTTTAAATGTGTGCTGTTCCATTGAACGTGTTCTCACGTAACCGGGTGTTGCATTTAGGGTAACTCGGAAAACCACCAACATTTTCGTTTTATTTCGTACAAATGTCTACTGGAGTCTATTTAATTTTGCTTAAACAGTTAAGTTGTCACTTGATAGAATTAAGAATATTTTTAAACATCATATTTACTCTTTAAATGTATTCCTTTTTTTGCTAGCAATCCAGACAACGCTAAATAGCTCTTTAGTAAATAAATCCACACTTTATGTGGTTATAGCATGATATATTGCTATTTATAATATATTTTCATATATTTTTAACGAGTACAACGTAGGAGAGAATTGTTAAGATAAAAAAAACAACAAAATTAGCTGAGTTAGTATTGATTTTAATTTTTTTCTCGCAGTCTTCAAACGCTACACACGTGTGTACTGACGTCAGACCTACGTAATCGACCGTTACATCACCCAGATGCCGGTTTATGACTTCCTTTAAATGTGTGCAAGCTAGCTCTGAAAACTTACAGAACTCACGAAAGTCAGCGGATAATTTCTTTACGAAGGCCTGAAACAGCAACACGGGTAAGAATTTAACAACGCTACGTGACGACATTTAATTTTAGCCGCTGATAAAAACTAACCGATCAAATGTTGTCGATGATTTTAACTTTTTCTTATTGTCTGTGCGTTATTTGACCTCGAGACAGCAGCATTTGCTTCGTTCTAAAAACCAGGAGATATCTTTAAACGATAGCTGCCGTGTTTTTAGCAGGTTATAGAAGTGGTTATTTCACGAAGGCCTTAAATAAAGAGAGCATGCTCGTGTGTCACCTTCGTCCATGTCCTGAGTACAGTACACCTTTATGAAGCTAGTTTTTATGATAATTGTTATTAATGACAAGATTCCTAACGCAGTTTGTTTACAAGATGACGTTGTATAACTAAATGAGCCAAATAACCAGAGCAACTCCTAATAGTTGTCCTTGTTTGACCTTGTTTTTTAGTCCATATGGCTTCTTATGATGAACATAATGACTCTAAACTGGTTCGGAAAATAAAGGAGAACCCATTTGTCCCATTTGGTAAGTACATTGTGCGCCTCACTGCTAACAAAGCTACTATATTAAGCATATAAAAAGTTCAGTGATTGTACTGATTTTACTAATTTTAGCTATTTGATCTGACTGATGGATTTTAATTATTAGTATATATTTTTTTGGTTCCAGGACTTGCTGGATGTGTTGCTATTGTTGGCCACCAACTGTACAAAATGAAGACTCGAGGTAATACAAAGATGTCTGTGCACTTGATCCACATGCGTGTGGCTGCACAGGGCTTTGTGGTTGGAGCCATGACAATTGGTAAGTATCATAAAACGTTGCTTTGTAAAAAAAAAAAAAATTCATTGCATCTATAATCGGAGTCAGTCAGAGTTTCTTTATTGTCATTCGCACCTCATGTGGTACATGTGGTGGAGCGAAAATATGTACACAGAGTCCCAGTTACATCCAACAATAAAATGTAAAAGAAAAACTGTAATAACATCTAAGATATGAACTAAGAAAAACATCAACTAAATATACACTAAGCACTCATAACATAAAAGCATTACGTCAAACAGCAGCACGAACATGAGTCTGTGTGAGCAGCTGAGCACGCATGAACACATCAACATTAAAACAGATCAGCAGCAACATGAAACAGATCAGCAGCAACATGATGTGATTTTTTTTTTTCACAGTGATTATTCTGGTTAGAGATCCATGAGTCTAACAGCCTCGGGGTAGAAGCTGTTCCTCAGTCTAGTGGTTCTACACTTAATGCTCCTCAACCTCCTTCCTGAGGGGAGTGGGGCAAAAAGTGTGTGTGCTGGGTGAGTGGGGTCCTTCATGATGCAGGTGGCCCTCTTTCTGCATCTGGAGGTGTAGATGTCTGTTATGGTGGGGAGACTGACTCCGACAGATGTCTGTGCAGCCTTCACCACTCTCTGCAAAGCTTTTCTTTCTGCATCTATAATGCAGGTGTATTTCCATGTAGTTACATGTGGCATATAGGAAACCTCACTGACCCTTCCAGATTGTCAGTAATGTGATGGATACACAGAATTCAGAACATTGAAGCAACAGTGATGAAGGTCATACAGATGTTTGCTTCACTGTTGACAGCCCTGGTGGATTACTTTAAGCTTTGGCTCCCTGAGCCTGAGCCCCAGCAAAGATGCGACTGGTTAACTTCACATATCTTCAGCTGTGTGTATTTTAAGACTTTTCCCAGACTTTTAAAGCATGCGGCAGTTTTTCTTGGCTGGTTGCAACCACAACACTGAAACTTGCCCCCCTTTTTAAATTCAGCTCACAGCTGTGGTGAAGCAGCGAGTCTTGAGGACTAATGACACAAACTGTATGCTTTGAGCTAGGAACTTATTTTCTGTTTACAACGGTGACATTCTATTGCATTGAATTGCACTCAAGCTGATTCATACACTTCCACACACTCCCTTTTTCGACGTTATCTAACACGCAGATAATACACAGGCGAGAGCCGCACAGCTGAATGACGAAGTGAATGAAAGCTAAAAAAATAAATAAAAAAAAGCAAATTGCTGATGTCCATCTTTAACAATGCTTTGATTTTACAGAAAAATATTTTTAAAAAAAAAGGTAGTTTCCTCAGTTTATCATAAAATGAGCCATCTGTTTTACTGAAATTCAAAATAAATTGTGAAGTTAACTTAAAATCGAAGTCATGATGTGGTTGTGGTTTGAGCACCACATGAGAGAAAACTACACTATGAATAGGTGATGTGTGCCAAGCTGCCAACTATTGGCTGCACCAGTTCATTTGGTAAACAGGAAATAGCCTGCATTTTTGTTTACCTTGCTTCTCATGGGATCAAGATTTAGTGAATATTCATTTATTCAGTATTTTACACTTTAAATTTTACACAAAAACATACATTTCAGAGATTTACATCTTTCACTTCTCAGAACAAAATTCTATTAATTTTAAACATAAGTGAAGAATGGGAAATGAAACAACAGATTTCTTCACAATTTAAAGTGGACAGGCAGAACTTTTTGCCGTTGTGTTGCATTTTCACGTTTTAGGAGACTTTTCAGTGAAACACGTATGGAAATATGACACAGTAACAAACTGTTGTATGCACATTTTTATTCTCCATATAGTAGAAACACAGCTGCATTTAGAGTAGATGTATAAGATAGTGTTTGCTTTTCTATACACTTTGATGGTCTGTACTTTGAGCCACGTATAGGTGTACAAACCATTGCAGTTTTTATTCTGAATGAAAGAATGTGCTACACTAAAAATGCCACAACGTTTTTCAGTTTTATAAACGTACCATTGATTCAGCTGGTTAAAATGGAGAAGTGATGGACTGAAATGGCACCAAAGCACCGTGTACAAAGTCAAGTTTTAGTGGAAATTGTCATTCATGACTTATTGCTCTGAGAAGACGCCTGAAGCAGCTGTTTCTGAACTGATGGCACTTATTCGGAGTACAACTTATTACCGTAGGTTTAAATCTGCCTAAAGCTAGATGTTCAGATCTCTTTAGAAGTAACCTTCATATTGCTGAGCAGTGGTGATTTTAGCCTCTTTTTGTGGGTGCTCAAGCACTGCTAAATTTTAACTTGACACCCCTGAAAAAGTAAAAAACCATCATTACATATTTTGTAAAGAAATTTAGTTTTTAAACTTTACATTCACCAAAATATTGAATACATATGCAGTAAATGTTAAATGGGCCAGTAAAATCAGATAAAAAAAAAAATATATATTATTATTATTTTTTGCACGAGTCTGATCCTCAACACCATCTGTCAGTCAATCCATGTCTGTATTGTGCACCGCAATATAGTTTGTGGGGGTGGGGGCGTTAGGATGCATGAGAGAAGCTGAGCATGCTCTATTCACACAAGGAGAGCTGTTGGTCAGGCTACTTCTTGTTGTGCAATGCTCTCTAAACTACTTACTGAATCAAGTGTTTACAATGCAGGAAATAGCATCTACTTTATTCAAAAATTTCTGGGGGTGGATCCCCAGATCCCCCCTCCCCCCAACATTACAAATGCTTTGGACACCAATGGCTGTTGTTCAAGCCAAAAGCCATTGTCAGCACTTGGAGCTAAGCACCCCTAGAGGTCAGGTTCTAGAATCATCCCTGTTGCTGATTAGATACTTTTTGTTATTCATGACACAACCTGTTATATTCATTCAACCTTTATTTAGACGGGTTAATCCCATTGAGCCTCGGGGACTCATTTACAAGAGACCTGAATGTAGTTTATAGTAATGTATGTAGTTTGCCCAGAAATGTTCCTAATTAGTCCTGAATTGTACTACTGAAAAAAAAAAAGCATTTTATGCTTAACTGTGCTGCCACTGGTCACTAGAGACTCCAAATATGGTTTGGTGTACAGTGTTGTTATTTAATAACCAGTAAAATGTTTTAGTTTGGACTAAAATTGTGTATACCACTTCTGGTTTCTGTGTTATAGAAAACTTAATGTCATCCTTTATAAAGTCTGAGCTGCATTTGTTTTTAAACTGTTTTAATCGTTGTGTAAGTCTCCATGTAACATATATATATTTTTGTTTTCTAGGAGTTCTGTATTCAATGTTCAAGGAGTACGTTATAAATCCCCATGAACAGCAGAAAGGAGGAGAACACAAGTAAACATGGACTCTTGCAACAAATCATCTGTGTCCTTTAAAACTCATATTTAGGTGCGCAATTAGAATAATTAATAAATTATAAAACAACTTATGGAACGTCCTTCTTTAAATTGGTGCACCAGTGGTCACACGACTTTAGTAAGATTTATTTAGTGCTTAATTTGACACTTTTGGGTTGGGTGTTGGTTTGGAAGATGTTAATGGCGTGCGAGTGATGATATTTTATTTTTTTAAGGAAGTATTGCAGATAAGTGTTTATACATATGAGAAGGCTAAGTCTGACTTCAGCACAAACAGCAGATTGTCTGACATTTATATTTATCTGTCACACTTCTATTTTCTATTACCAGTTATATAATATTATCTAATAACTGGGATTCATTTTAATTTTTTTGCCAAATCAAAACATTTGCATCTCAGTAAATGAACACTGTAAAAAAAAATTGGCTTTCAGGTTTATACAAAGATCTCGTAATATTTAAACAAAGACGACTCTGATGGTTTTTGACTCTTTGCAGTTTATAGCAAATTAAATATATATTTATTATAAAGTCACCACATGGACACAGGGGGACAAAAACACGATGGAACATTTCTTGTTAAAAACCAATTTGTTGTTAAAGGATTTTATTCACTTGTGTTACTGTAATGTCTTGTAATAAAGTTGTAATTTTTCAGTACAGTATTTATCTTTTGTTTTCAAATATTCATGACAACAGTAAACTGTGGTACACCTTTGTAAACTGTAGTAACTTGGCAAATGCAGTAAAACTAGTTTTTTGTGATATTAAAGTATTTTCCAAGTTATTTACAAAGCTGATTTTTACTGTTGTGTGTGAATACTGAACATATTGTGAGTTAAACCGTATTTTTTTTTTTTTGTTACTCTGAAATTCTGTTGTATGTAGAATCTCTGTAATGTGCTTTAACTGTCAGTTTTTCTTAGTTTTTGCAGAATAAGTCCAGTCCTGGCAGCTAGACTAACAGTTCAGGTTTCTGTTTATTGTACTGTCAGTGAATAGCTCTATTATAGAACTACTACAGTTTTGTTCATGTCACTTTCTTATCCATCAAATAAAACGCTGTCACCAACTCTCATAAAATGCTTTTTCTTTTAGACTCTTTCTGATGAATATTTTCATTTTATGTGCGAAGTTATTTCATGCTTCTGGAAGATGAGTGTTTATTTGGCAACGTGTAGTGTGCACCTCTTGTTTATCTGGGTAGGCCACTTACAGTATGGCTGACATGTACCGACAATATTTGCAGGATTTGCTAGTCGGCATGACTTTGCAAATTTTCCTCAGTTGTACAGCCAGTTATACAGTCCTATTCTAACTTGTTCAGCTGAGATGGCACGGACCGCTCATATGTGACGTTTTATAAACCATTACTAGTTTTCTTTGACATTTAAATTTAAATTAAGCTGGAACAAAGATCTCCCTGAGTAGCAGGATGATTCACGTGAACTGTGGTTTGTTCACTGCAGGCAGTTTTAGTGTTGGGGATGAATTAAAGCTGATCAAGATGCACACAATGATTTTATTATAGGCAAGTGGTCCAAAAAGTAAATATTCAGTTTATATTTGCGTATATTTCTCAATGTTTCATTTGTTATGCATTTAACTTGTGGACTTCAAAATGTGCTATGGTAAAAACAATATATTATGAAACTGATTTTGTATTATAACCTTTGTGTGAATCTGCTTGCTTTGATTTGCCTGTCACTGCTGCTGGCATGGCTGAATTTCCCCACTGAGGGACAATAAAAGTTAATTCTATTCTAATATGAACAAGCGATAAACCAATGTCCTCGGTCGCTGCAGGATTTGAAAAATGAACGTTTGTAGTTTTTGAGATGAGTGTTTTCCTGGACTGGAGTTGAACAGGTAATGCAAGTAAACCTTTATTCATTCATTCAACCTTTATAAACTTTATAAACTAACTATATTTAATAAAACTTTATAAACTAACTATATTTAAACTAACTATACTTACTAACCTGTATTAACCTGTAGCAAAAATATAAAGTATAAAAGAAACCATACACAACGATCTAAGTTAGATGCTAAATAATAATACTTTGTATAAAATAGTACATTAAACAGCAGCCTGAATGTGAGTTTGTTGTGGGCAGATGAGTATACAGCAGCTTAAAGTCAAGAAATCAGCAGCATGGATCGGCAGCACAGGTGAAAGTCATGTATCACCAATTAAAGTGGCATAGTGATTTTTTTATTTCTTAGTGATTCTTCTGGTTAGGGATTTATGAATCTTAACAGCTTCAGGGTAGAAGCTGTTCCTCAGTCTAGTGGTTCTACACTTTTCATTCAACCTTTTATTTATACAGGTTAGTCCCATTGAGCCTCGAGGACTCATTTACAAGAGAGACGTGGTTTAAAACAAAGAATGATGACAGTAGACAATCATAAAAGAAAGCATATAAATTGAAGAAATAAATGGAAGAAATTTATATTAAAAAAAAATAAACGAAACACACTTAATGCTCCTTAACCTCCTTCCTGAGGGGAGCAGGGCAAAAAGTGTGTGTGCTGGGTGAGTGGGGTACTTCATGATGCCGGTGGCCCTCTTCCTGCATCTAGAGGTGTAGATAGATGTCTGTGATGGTGGGGAGGCTGACTCCATATTGTGGCATAATCTCCAATGTGGCACAACAGATAACCATGTGGGGATGATTTTTGGGATACCCAGTGAAACATTTAGTTGTATTTTGATTCTATAGCCTGTGTGTGAATCCTTTGAAAAGTTCCCGGTGACTGTAAATACTTGTAACTTGTTGATGGCACTTGTGTTTTTAAAGCATTCCAATAACTTGTCAACTGACAGCCAAAGTAGTTTTATAGTTTTCTTCTAGTGACCATCAGGTGTGCAAATAAAAAAAAAATCTAAAATTTTGCCCTCTTGCTGCCATGCAACATCTCTGTGCTGAGACGGATTCTGTGATAGGTGATGATTTGAGAGACTGTTTTCCAACAAGTCGTTGGATTCTTTTAGACATAAGCATCTTCACATACCATCTCTCTGTGTCTTTGGAAGTCCTTGAGAAAGGTTGGTTCTTTAGGGTGAGCACAGAGAATCACCCTGAGGTCAGGAAGTACTGCACAGCTGCTCTTCCATGTATCCAGTTACACCATCCAGAACACGGAAGTCACGTACCTGCTGTTTCTGCCACACCACCGCTCCAGAGCTGTGTGAGCATGACTGTGCAGTTTCTGGAGCACTCCCCATTCTCACTATTATTCAGCCACAATTTGTAATATTTCAATGAAATGTACATGAAGTTTATGATTACATTTCAGTAAACCTTGAATTTATTGTTAAACTGTCAGCATCTTTAAACCATAAAATCCTATTACATTCTTGTCTTTGTGGAAGACGGAGAAATGTAAATGGTAAATGAGCGGTATATAGCACTTTTCTAAATCAAGATACTCAAAGCTCTTTACACTACAATCTGTGTCCTCCTTTACCCATTCATACAGCACTCTATGTCTTTACAAAGAATGATTAGTGCTTTATCACATTCCTACACCCATGGGACACACATGGGAGGCAATGAGAGGTCCAGCGTCTTGCCCAAGGACACTTCAGCATGTGACTGCTGGTGGAATCGAACCCCCAACTATTGTATTGGTGGACGACTGCTCTAACCACTCAGCCACAGCTTCCCATAAATGTACGAAGATGCTAATGGGTTACCCATTAAACAAATACCTCATTTTAAAAACATTACAGTGCTATTTATTTTATTATAGAATGGAAACCAAACTGAGATAGACTGATTTAAAATACATATTAAAAATAGAGCAAAAATAAATTGAGTGTTAATTTAATATAATTAAATGTAAAAGTTACCTATTTGATAAGACTACTAGTGTTCTTGTGTGTTCTTTAACTGTTGATTTGTTTTTAGCTTTGATGGAAATATTTCCCTACATTAAGTATATATTTTTACTTTGACATACTGTAGTATAAGAAAAAAAAAATGCTTACATATTAGCACCCCCTCCTGGTGTTATTAAAGAAAACTCAAAAGTGACTGGTTATCTCGAAACATGCAAACTGCATTGAAATAGTAGCATGATTTTTTTTTATGCAATTTTGTTTGAGCTTTTCAAATACAGTGCACAAACAAATGAATACATAAATAAATAAATTATTAGGTAAGGATGCAAATCTTCACAAGGTCCAGTTTGTCCCCTCGCAATTCACTTGCTCTGTGATAAACCCGAGACAATTAAGAGTTAAACTGTTACTTATGATTCAGTTCAGTTCATTTTTATAGTGCCAACACACACAGAGAGAGCGTCGTTTTACTGCTTTGACTCATCATTTTGAGTTACGTCCATGCAGCTTGGCTAACAGAGAAAAGAAATAAACATAAATGTAAATCCAGGCAGCACCAAAATCAATATAGAAGAATAATGCACTTGTCTTCCTTTCTTTTTCTTTTAGTCTCTGTCACTGAGAGATGAAGGTGAAGAGGTGTTTTCATAATCTACATAATCGGTGTGCTTTGACCTGGGTCAAAATCCAAGCTAAAACAAGTAGAAGAATCTAATCTATAAGTAAACCTAGTGTCAGAAAGAAGTGTCTCATGAAGTTATACAAATCTTAAAACTCCTCACTCTCTAGACATTTAAAATAAATATTTAGAAAGCCTCCTGTATTGAGACGTCATGAATAAATGAAGTTCATTTATTTATTTAAGCCTCTTTTGGATTTACATATCCTAGATGACTAAGAATCTACACCAGCATTTTGACCATGTGTATTTCATATGTGTACATTGGCTTTAAAAAAAACCAAAAGAACCCTAAATAAAATCATGTCAATCAGTCACAAACTCAATCACATTCAACCTTTTTTTATACAGGTTAATCCCATTGAGCCTCGGGGACTCATTTACAAGAGAGACCTGATTTCTTTAACAAAGAGTGATGACAACACGGACAACAACGGCAACAACAGACAGAAAGAGGCATGCAAATTTAAATTTCTTTCTTTTTAAATTAAAAAAATATATATATAAATCAAAATAAAATAGCAACCAAAATAACAGTCAAAAGGAAAAGTAGTGAAAAAACAAACAAACAAAAAAAATAACCCAGCTAGATTATAAGGTGGTGTAGAAAACTAAAAACAGAAACCTGTCTGCATTGCTTTTTGCCATGAACTTAATAGATTCTTAAAGCCACTTAGAGAGGTCAAGGTCAAGAGCTTCAGATCTTCCTGCAAGATATTCCAGGAAACAGGAGCGGAGTAGGAGAAGGCCCTTTTTCCAAGTTCAGTCCTCACTGAGGGAACACTGCAGGTAATAATGTCCTGAGAGCACATGCTGTGGCTGCACTCACGCAGAGACATGTAGGAGGAGATGTATGAAGGCAGCAGACCAAGAAGTGATTTAAATATGAAAATGGACCAGTGGGAGAGTCTATGTCAAGTTAATGACTAGTTAACCAGTGAGTACAGGGTGCAGTGGATACGGCAGTTACAGCCAGTTATGAATCTTAATGCACCATGATAGACAGCATCCAGCATCTGCAGGGTGCTTGTAGGAGCGTTCATATAATGTCACCGTAATCAATGAAGGAAGGAAAGTCACAACTACAAGACGTTTCCTAGCATTCAGAGTTAAACAGGATCTATTTCTGAAAAATAAACCCAATTTAACTTTCAGTTTCCTTACTAGGTTTTCCATGTGAAGCTTAAAAGAAAGATACGAGTCGACCAAGATACCCAAATATTTATAGGAATCGACAAACTCAATAGGGACACCATTTGAGGATAAGATCAAAGGAAGAACTGCTGGGACTGACTTCCTGCTTGAAAAAAAGCTTTATCAGCATTTAGGACAAGTTTGAGAAAGTGCAAGTCTGACTGGATGATGTCAAAGGCGGAATGCAAAAGCTGGAAAGCCTTAGCAACGGTTTTAGCTTGACAATAAACAACTGTGTCATCAGCATAGAAATGTAAGGATGCATCAGGGATGCTCTGGCCTACATTACCTATGCAGATTGTAAAGAGGGTGGGTCGTAAGACTGAGCCTTGTGGTACACCATTGCTGACTGTTAAATAACTTGAGGAAAGACCATTATGTTGAACACATTGCCTCCGATCTGAAAGATGGTTAGAGAACCAACCAATGGTATGATCTGAGAAACCAATTTCTGAGAGCTTATGACACAAGATGTCATCATCCAGTGTCAAAAGCTTTAGACAGGTCTAAGAAAATTGCAGCACAATACTTCTTAGCATCCAATGCTTCAATGTCACTAAAAACCTTCAGTGAAGCAGTGGTTGTGCTGTGTTGTTTCCTGAAACCAGATTGATGGAGAGGTAATATGTTACATGAGTGCTGGTGAAGATTCTCAGTCATCCAGGACGTGATGAATTCAAAAAAACATTCAATACAAAAACAACTGGACTTTATTTGTAACAGAAGACGTTTCAAGTGATGAAGAGCGAAACGTCTTCTGTTACAAATAAAGTCCAGTTGTTTTTGTATTGAACGTTTTTTGAATGTTACATGAGTCCAAATACTTTTTGATTTGAGAGTTTATCAGATTTTCTAGAACCTTGGCTAAAATGCAAAGTTTAGAGATTGGTCGATAGTTAAACATGATTTGATAGGCCTCATAAAGTCATACAGAGGATGAACTTTGACAGTTAAGCAATTATAGTAATTACTTGACTTGGCTAATGTCCTGATATAACAATTGAGACAAAATATAGCTAGACCGTAGACTCCAGATCACATATATATAAAAAACATGAGTATTGTAACTGTTTTTGGCCGTAGTATTCTCTGCCTCCGGTTGTTACCCTGTAGTTTCACAGTGAGAAAAACTCCTGAGCAAGATGGCCGTCGCGGAGACTCATCGGAAATGCTTAAGTGGGCGTGGCACTCTGTTCCCGCGAGACTTTGCGTGAAGTCGCTGGTACGCCGTTACTATGGATACTAGAGTGTTGGAGTTTGGAAGCTACAAGTTTCATTTCAGATCCCGCAAAACGTTGCAGTCGAAGTTCAATTAATTTGTTCACATACTTTTTTAGGACAAAATACGTGAGTTATGTTCTATTTTTGTTTTAAACCCGCGATGATAAAAAAAAATAGGTTCAAAGGACGTTTAAGTCATTTTTAGCATGTCAAATTAGCGTTTTTCTGACTTTATGATGAAGATTGCAAAAATGGTAGAGACTTTTAGTCAGATAAGATGTTTTGAGTAAACTAACACTGTTAAACATTTTATAAATCCTGTATTGCTTATTGAAGATTTTTGTTTTATGCTTTATTTTCCCATTTTCACGTTTGGCTGACACACCATGCATTATTTGGCTTCTTTTTTTTTAACAATGTGTTAATATAAAGTGTGAAATGTACTGTAAGCTGTAAGCACAGTGTACTGTAGTGAAAACAAGAGGTGAAAGAAGTATTACTAATATCTAATGCTATAACAGAATGTTTAATCATGTAGGGGCCTCCATTATAAAGTTTATATTTTACTCTCTGTCTCCATAAATAACAGATTATGGAGCATGATGCAAAATGGAATGACAAGCAGCAGGAAAAAAGAAATCTGGAGAGGAGCAAAGACAAAGAACATGACAAACTGGATGACACTGGCGCCCAGGATGATTTGGATCTCTTTAAGCAAGGTAGTCAAGCAGACGATATCCCTGACAGGTAGGTGAGTCTTACTGTACTTAGGCTGAAACAATAAAAAAATAAATACATTCTTGAATTTAATTAAAAAAATTGTAAAAAAAAAGTTTAAAGGAAATGCATCGTGTTCTTTTGGAAATGTCTTTAGGTTGTTAAAACATGAAAATGAAACACTGCTTGACCAGGTGAGAGCACTAACGGATGAAAATGGCCGACTCTTCAAACTTCTGAGTGAAAAGGATTTCGAGATTAAACACCTGAAAAAGAAAAGAGAAGAAGAAAGACTGGCCTTGGCAGGTATAACGGCTTGTGTACTTTTCAGATCAGTATTGAGGTGCTTCCCTGCAGTTTTTTAAAATATATTTTTTGACTCATTTGTTCAGACACATCAGGCTTTGCAGGAGCTGTCGCTGCCTCCAAGATTGTTGAGCTTTCCAAGAAGAATAGAGAACTGACTGCTGAAATTGAGCGAGAGAAGATTAAGTCCAAGCAAAGCAGCAACAGAGTCAGAGATCTTGAGAAAGAGGTAAAGTACTTTGTGATGTGATTTGTTGGATGGAAGTGCATCAATTCAGGACAGAACTCTCGGAAAGCAACTTTTTTTTTTTTTACATAGCTGCAGGTCTTTTCTCAACCGGGGCATAAGGCTGACTCAAAATCACTGGTTAAGTGTTCAACAGAAGAATGTGAGGTAAATTGAAACTAACCAAATCCATATTGTGTAGTTGTTTTAATGACCTAAATGGTAACTCATCATAAATTACAAATGTTTTAATTCCAAAAAGCAGGAAAGTCCAGTGGTCAAATCTTTGCAGGAAAGACTAGCAGCTGCTCAGCTGAAAGTGGCTGAATATCGTAATCAGATTCAATCCACCAAACAGGAGTTGAAAGTTGCTCAGAAGGTAAAACCTTTTATTTTATTTTATTTTTTTACCTTGCTTTATTATTCCAATTTAAAATGTTTAGTTTTTTTTTTTTTTTTTTTTAGCCTGATGTTTGGTTTGTTCAGGTGGTCAAACAGTGGAGGGAATTAATTTTTGGGTCGGCTGCTTGGCAAGATTTTATGTAGATATTTTTTAATAGTGATGATATAAGCAAACAATTGCTTGAAAAGCAAACAAAACATTTCATACAATTTGTTATAATTGGTTTCATTGGTAGAATTTATGTTATTTTAAGTTCAGGCCTTAAACATGAAAAAAACCAAAAAAAAAACAAGATTCAGCACATTTTGCATTCTAATGATATAAATATGCTTTTTGATGTTAAAACATGATCTGTTGCAGGTAATAATCAGTGAGGTTGGAGAGGAAGTCAACCTCCAGCAGTTACTGAGCTGCCCTGGGAGCTTTAGAGGGCGATCCCAGCAGATACTGGTTCTCCAAACAAGAGTAAGATAAAAATTGACAAGTTACCAACATAATGTGTTTCTTCAAGAAAATGTAACATATAAAATAAAAAAGCTTTTTGAAAAGAAGGCAACGTAGCAGGAAAAGGAATTTATGTCATGTTCAACTAATAATTTGAGTCATCATTCAACAGGTTAAAGATCTTGAGCAGCAGCTCCACCAGACAACTCAGCACAGACAGTCAAGTGTCCTTAATGTGGAGGAAGAGCTTCTGGGCACTGGTGTCCACCAGAAAACTCCTCCCAGAGACAGAAACCTCAGCCACATCCGCACGATTGAGAAAGGGAAGAGAGAGGCGTTTGAGGTGTGTAAGCTATTACCCTACCTGTAGAAAAAATAATTGGTTTATGCAGTGGTCTCTGCTGTCCGTTTACAACTTCGCAGAGGATCTCGGCAGAATACGAAGCGCTGCTGAGAGAACACGAGGACGTGAAGAAAAGGCTGGAGGCCACCAAAGCCAGGAGCAGAACTCAGTCTAATGAAATACAAACGCTGAAGGTCCGGATCGCCACCTTGTCAGAGAAGAAAAAACATGATGCTGAGCTTTTGGATACCATGTTGGTAAGAGATTAGAGAAGATCAATTTTCATATATAAAATTGAGGTAGAGGGTTTAGCGACTTGTAAACTTGTGTAGCTTAAATCAACCCATGCTCAACTGAGATGAGCTACAAAGTGGAAAAAGTAGCATCTTTGACCCCTAACTTCCTATCAACCATTTTTTTTTTTTTTTTTTGTGGTTTGTTTACTTCTGTAGGGGCAACAAAGCCAGATGCAGACTGTTCTGAAAGAACTCAGGCAACAGCAGAAAGAGCACAAACACAAACCGAGGCAACAGCTGAGCTGCGAACCTTCAGAACAGAACAAACTGATCCTGAAGCTGAAGCAGGTGGTTGCTGAAAAAGAGGCCAAAATCAACGAGCTGCAGAAAAGACAGCAACTCTCCAACAAGGTGTTTTTGTGCTGCTTTAATCTAAACATAGATAGAAAATATTGCTGACTCAAAAATCACTCATTTATGCATTAAGTGTGTGTGTTTATGGCTTTGAAGGAGGATTGCATGAGCGGACAAAGCCCCACAGCAGCAAGCTGCAGTTCAAGATTCTCACCAGAAGAGGGAGACAGAAACAAGAGAATCACGTCTTCAGAGTATGTTTTATAGTTAAATAAGGTTAAATGATCACCACTAGTGTCTGTATATGACCAGCTTGATATTTCAATTTCATGAGAAAGTTATTTATAACAAAAAGAGTGATTATTTCACTTGGATCAGTGTAATCAGACTTCGTAAAATGTAATCAAACTACTGGTATTTTTGTTGCATTTTGTTCCACTGTGTTGCTGTCTATTATCTTTTCCAGTTCAGTCTCTAAATATGGTCATAAATTGGTGATGCCTAAAGTGGGGAGTGCTTTAGATAACACGTAAGTAGTCTGTATTTTATATTTTAGCTATCTTTTTTTTTTAAATAATAGTATATAATGTACATCATATTTTATCATTGTAAAATTGTGCACATTTTATTTATAGGAGCCGGAGTTCTTCAAATTGTCCACAATGTTCTGCTGATGTGAGTGCGCTGATGACCCAGAGTAGTGAATATAAAAGCCTCAGTGTGGAAAAGGACAGACTCCTTGAGCTGGTTCAAGTCCTACAGATAAAGTAATAATTAGTGCAGAAAGCTTATGATCTTTTTTTAAATTATTATTATTTTATTTTAATACTCTGCGTTTTTCATTTTATTAATGCTGCTACAGTGACACATGTGCTCTCACATTATTATAAATGTCAGTAATGCCAACTGCAAAAAAACAAAAACATGCTTTCTCTTGTCTGCTGTCTATCAGCTAACACACACTGACCTTTGAAACATCATTCCTCATTATTTCAGTAGATATTCTTGATATCTTTGCACATCGCTGCAATAAAAACAATATTTTTTTTCATTGTACCTCAACACCAAAAAAAATCACTTATGTGACATTTACACTTTAAGCTTATGGACACTTGAGTTAATCTATGCATTCATGCATATATGCATATTATTTGTCATTTAGACTCAAATCTATGGTTTAATACAAAGCAGTTACAGAAAATATACACAATACTTATTTGTCTCTTTAGGTGCTTAAGCTCATGTGTGTCTGAAGGAGACTAATTTATCTGTCTATGATCTAATTTGTTTGGATTTTCTAGGGAAAAAGAGGTGAACCAGAAATGTTTGGAGGTGCAGAAAAAGTATCAAGAGGAGTGCTACAGGACCATGATTCTGGAGCAGGAGTTGGAGAGGATGAAAGTGGATTGACTCATTCAGCACAGTTAGGACTTATACCAAACCTCTGACTGCATGGCGCAATGATGTGAAGGATTTTTATTTCCTGTGTTTAATGCTTAAACATTGTCCTCTGTCAAACTTTCATATCTGTGCACGGGGACAGAAGTCCCAAAGCAACAAGAAGTGTCCATAAACAAACTGAACAAAATCTCCAACATTGGCTTATTTTAAATTTTGACAACATTGCAGATGTCTTAAGCTGGTTCTGAAATCAAACGTGATGTTTTTTTTTTTTTTTCTGGTATAAAATTCGAACCAGATAACAGAAATAACGATGTGTATCAGGGGACTTGCTGCTGAAGGACAGAGTTCACGTCTGTTACAGTGTTGTTTCTGTTGCTCCTCTATGTCGTCCTCTGGCTGGTCGTTCAGGAAGCACAAGCTCTGCAGGGCATCCTGAAAGAGCGCTCTCCACCCTGACCTGCAACGTTACGTTGACGTGATGAGACAAGTGGAGCACGTTTTCCTTGGAGGCTCAGTGACAGTACCAACGAGACACTATAACCAAGGGAACAGGCGTCTCTGCTCAGGCTCACCGCTGAGTCCTACCTTCTCCTGTCACATGTGTCAAACAGCAGCCTGCAGGGAGAAGAGTTCCCCGCCTCAGTCCTACAGAAACGGTGATATCTCACCTGCTCTTCAGCTCATAATGATTTGTTTTTTTGTGTGAGGCCTGCTGAACTTGAGGACTGAAGTACCTCGAGTAGCAAAGCTTTCATCTTCACCCTGATGGCAGCATACACAAGGTGATCTGAGAAACTGCTGGCATTAATAAGACCTCTTGTGGTTTCACATTTTGTATGCTTGTTGTTTCATATTGTCACATCTTATCAAGCGAATGCTAAAATTTTCCTCTGCGGGTGACTTCAGGTGCATTTTTTACTCATACTGACGCCAATCATTTCTGCTTTTTATGTAAATGTTTTCAACCAACAAACAAACATCCAATTCAATGAGCTAAAATTGATCCACATTTTCAACAGATGATCTGACAACTCTGCTTTCCTTATTATGACTGACATTTTCCTCAAATAGAACCTGTTTTGTCGCCCGCTGCTGAAAGCGAAAGGCTAGATTGTGTTTGTCTGCAGTGTTAACAAAAATAGTCACGATTAAGTGAATTAATTTTAATGAAACCTGCAGAACATAATCATTGCACATCTACAAATAAATAACTTTTCGAGTCCACCATATTCAAGATGGCCTCCATAGCAAAGCAAATGAGCAAACAGAAATAGCTCTAACTCAGCCATTTTTATAATTACTGAGCTGTAATAAGGTGTGATAGTAGCTGAAGGTCATTCACAGCACATATTCAGAGCGCTAACAAATCAAGCTAGCATTAACTATTGGAGCCAGCTTTGTTAGTAAAGTATTTAACAAGTCACTGGATAGATTTTACTACAGTTTGAACAACTAAACTTTTGGATACAATCATTTGACCTAAGAAAACACAAAAATGTATAAAACTTCACACATTTTATAGATGTTGACCTAAAATTTGGTCCGGTAGTAGCTGAGAGTGATTCAAAACACGTACTCTGAGTGCTGCCACATCTTGTGGGATCAAAGTTCATGCTCAGTAATCCAGGTAAAAAAAAAAAAATCCAACAAAGTTCAGTCAGGTCATCTGGACTGATTTTTTTTTTTAATAGATGTTTGGACTTCATCAGTCCGAGGAGCCACAACAAACTCAGTCCCACAAGCAGCGCACTCACATAGTGGGCCAACCTGTTTACTGGTGATAAAATGGTTTCTGGAGCCCGCCCTCTCCCCCGTCGACTCCTCTGAGGCAGCCATAGCCAAAGTGGTCCAAAACATCAAAGTTCATGCTCAATAATCCAGGTATAAAATCCAACAAAGTCCAGTCAGGTCATCCGGACTGATTTTTTTTTTTGACGTTTCGTCTTTCATCCAAAGGACTTCATCAGGCTACTTCAGAGGACTCGACGGGCAGAGGGCGGACCCCAGAAACCATCTTATCACTAGCAAACTGGTTGGCCCACTATGTGAGTGTGCTGCTTGTAGGTCACAGTTTGTTGTAGCTCCTTGGACTAATGAAGTCCTTTCGACGAAGAATAAAATGTCAACAAAAAGAAAATAAACCATCCAGATGAACTGACAGAACTTTGTTGGATTTTTTTACCTGGATTATTGAGCATGAACTTTGATGTTTTGGACCACTTTGGCTATGGCTGCCTCAGAGGAGTCGACGGGGGAGAAGGAGGTCCCTATAAACCAAATTATCACCAGCAAAGTGGTTGGCCCACTATGTGAGTATGCTGCTCGTGGGACTGAATTTGTTGTGGCTCCTCGGACTGATGAAGTCCTTTGGATGATTGATGACATTTCTCAAAAAGAAAAAAAGAAATCATCCAGATGACCTGACTGCACTTTGTTAGATCTTGTGGGATCTCACAATCTCACATGAAATAACATTATTTGCAAGTTTTGACCAAAACATCTAAAACCCCTTCCTTTAAGGAATTCATCTTCAACTTCAAGTTATTTTTGCTTCAATATAACGTCTTTTAGGACAGTTTCAGTTACAGTCAGCTCTGTTAGTTCCCTAAAAGCTCAACATAATTGCAAAACATTAGCACTAATTAGTTCTGACCTGTGTGGGAGTAGTGGCTGAAAATGACTTGGAACTCGAGCAACACAAACTTTGACTGTAGTCCTTCCATTCCCCAGAGTGGGGCACGCATGCACAGAGTGTGATCTTAGACCCTCAGGTCCAAAGACTGTCTGGACATGGCTGATGGGAGTGGTCCATACATTCATACAAACATCAGAGTTATTTTCTTCCAGTGTAGCCTAAAGGGTTTCAGCCGAACCCCCACCCTCCTCCTCTTCTGCGCCTCCCTCTCCCCATCACGCTTAATTTAAAACCATAGCTGACTTAGTGTGCTGATTCAAATACCGCACTATGTCTTCCAGCACCCTGTGGGAGATTGGCAGGTCCCCTTTGGACTTGGTGAGAAAGCGCCACAAGACAAAAATATCAGTTTGGACATGATGAAGAAAGCCTTTATGCTCAGAGGAACAAAAATCATCTTGTGTTGGGCAACTCCTGGATAGAAGGCGAGGCAACATTTTACGTGACAGTTCGGTGCGTACTATCATTAGAGGACGTGATGAGGAACCCTAAGGGCTGAGGGACATTTATCACATGTGCATCAGGAAAGTGTTGATGAAGCAGAAGCTGTTCTAGCTCCTTAATTCCATCTGATTCTGGGGAAAATTTAAACTTATTCCATTTTTTCCCCCCCAGATCTTCAGCACATCTTTTGATTAAGCATTTGTGTGCATGTTTAGTCCATTTTGTTTATATCACAGTTACAAGCCCAGTACTGCCAAACTTTCAAAATAAAACTTTCCACTGTCAACTGAGGATACTGTATGTTCAGTTCAACTAATTTCACAGCTTAATACGACTGCTCTTGTTGACTTCAGTTATTTAAGAGTGTCATCACCTTCAAATAAATCACACTTCACCATACAGTTTTGTTCTCGTTTTTATTTTTTTTTTAGCTGTATTACGCAGAAAGGTGTAGATTTATTCCAAAATGCCCAATAACCCACCAAACCAAACACCAACTTGTGTAAACACAGCATACGTAAACAGCCTCAGCTATTTGTCATTCCAGGTTTGAATGACTCCTTTCTCCATCGTTCTCCTCAGAGGTATTCCCTCGTTCTGGACCGATGCTTCCTGCAGACCATTGACTGCGTCCAGGAACTAAAGTAAACAGTGGAGCGGTGAACGCAGAGGTTAAAGTTAGCAATCAGGGGATCTGTGAACTTTGCACAGGCCAGAAAACTGTTTGTGCCTCTATAAGTTTATTAATCTCCCAATGCTTCTCATTTACATCAAATGGAAAGAAAATAAACAGCACAGCCCTAATGTGCTTATTTACAGGAAGTAGAAATACAGACTTATCTTTACTAACAAATATAGTGAGCATTCCTGTTCTTGGTTTGCGGGAGGAAAATTGAGTAATTGAAGAAAACTGATGTATATATGTGGAAAACACGCAAACTTCACTCATAAATGCAAAACGAACTTGAGATCCTCATTGTGAGGAAATAGCTCTAACTAGAGAAATTGCATTTCCTGCAAAATAAGCTACCGGAAGGAAGCAAAACGAGCTGAAATGAGCTAAAAAATGTGGAATTAGCAGAAAAGGCTAAAATTAGTATGAAAACAGCCAAATAGTAAAAAATAGTGAAATAGCAGAAAACTCTGAAATTAAGAGAAAAAAAGCTGAAAAGAGTATAACATGCTGAAATTAGCAGAAATAAGTTAATTAGGCTGAAAAGAGCAGAAATTACTATGAAAAACTTAAATTTATCTGATAACAGCTGAAATTAGCTAAAACATGCTAACAAGGCAGCTGAAAGGGTAGAACAAGCTTAAATTACCAGAAGAAGGAAAAAAGAAAACCTTTGCTCAGTTAGGCTAAAATAATCAGAAATGAGCACAAAAATGTGGAAATAATCTGAAAAAAGCAGAAATTGGCCAAAACAGCTAAAAGCAGAAAAAAAGAAGTCAGAAAGAAGCTTAAATTAACAGGATGTAGAGAGAGCACATTTTCCCTGAATTAAGCTGAAAAAAGTTGAAATGGGTGCAAAAAATGAAGAATTAGCTTAAATTAAATTTGCACAAGGAACCAGAACCAGAACAAAGTGTGAAAGGAGCAGTAAAAGGTTGTAAACAGATCTAAAGATCTGAAGGATGTAGAATGAGCTCAGCTCTTTTTCTATGAGAACAAAGTGACAGAAAAGGCTAAATATTTCATAAAGCTAAAGTTGCACCAATATCAAAAGTCAGCAGGATTGTCCTGAAAGAGGTGAACATTTTGATTTATGATTTGTTGAAATAGCCTGAAAACCGCGGGGTGAGAATCACGTCGAAAAATGTACAAAAGAAAACTGGATCACAATAGTTCACACAACTGTGGGTTTATGGATGCTCCTGAAAATTAGGGTTTAAAAAACATAAAAAAAAAAAAAAAATCACCAATTGCCTCCTCCTTCTCTGGATCTGACCTTATTTTAGATACTAAAACAAAAACTCCTTGCTGACATACATACAGTGGTCATTTTCATCAGTCTGACAGCGTCACAGCTGAAATCATAAAGAGATTAATGCTATGGTAAATGAACTGTATTTATATATCACCTTTCTATCTGATCAAGACAGTCAAAGCTCTTTACGCTACAATCTGTGCCTCATTCACCCATTCACACAGCTCTCTACTAGATCTCTACAAAGTTAATTGAACAAATCATTCTAAAGAGACTAATCAGAGCTTTATTACTTTCATACACCGATGGGACACACATCAGAGGCAATGAGGGGTTCAGTGTTTTGCCCAGGGACACTTCGGCACGTGACTGCTGGTGGAATCGAACCCCCAACTCTTACATTGGAGGACGACTGCTCTAACCACTCGTCCACAGCTGCCCTAATCTAATCACAAATCCACACTTGACATGCTACAATGAAACGATTTTCAAAAAAAGAGACATTACAAAGTCTGGTGTCACACCTCACTAAATGAACTGTCCAGGGTTGTGTGAAGGACCAATGTTTTCTCATTGCTACCATGTTTGTTGTAGAGATTTTGTGTAGGTATTCGTGCATTTACTGTATTTTACTCAGTACTGGTTTTCAGCTTCACTCACACCTGTTTCTCATCTGTAATCAACTCACGTGTCCTTCTTTCTGAATCACCCAT
>NC_056506.1:37988340-38044834 GCF_014905685.2 Nematolebias whitei
ACAGTTTTCCTCAGTTAGTCAAATTCTCTCTTTACTTGGTTATTCTGTTGGTTCAGCTACTTTTTTAAAATCTTAAACATTGCCTGTATTTGGTAACGTAAGAATTAAATTCTTGCTCCATTATACTTCCTGAGTTCTTCTATGATTAATTATGACCGTTATCCTTTTCTGAAAGTAGCCGAATGAAATGTTCACAGGAGTTATCTATTAAACGCTATCAGCTCAACACATTGAGCCCTGACATTTCTACAGGATTTGCAGATTTATCATTCAAACTTTTATATTTAGAAGCAGGTTTAATAGACTAAAACACTTTATCTTTTTAAATAGCTGTTCTTTAAACCCCCCGGAAATATGGATGTTTACCCTTTTGACAAACAGCAATAGGAATGTGCATTTTTGTGATCTTGAGCCACGTCTATAAGAATAGACAACACGGCAGAACGTACCCGCTGCATTTTTGCCTCTGAGATACTTTGCTGGGAAACACTGCCAGGGCATAGATGGCATACTGACATGAAAGCAAGCTAACTCTGCAATGGAAACAGTGTTGCTTGGAGATCTGCTATTTTTTGACATCTCCTTTCAATGTGTGCCCAGAAGCCTGCTGTTCTTCCCGACCAGTTGGTGTAACCTGGTTGACACTTTTAACACCTGACTCTCATTTCACCCCCGTCACAATTTTCTCACTTTAGATTGAATCGCGCACACACTCTGTCAAATAATCTTTTTTTTTTTCTAGAAACTCTTCATCTGTTTTCTGATGACGTTTTTAAAGAAACAATCAAATCCATTTTTCTTTTCCAAACCCAAGTACTCTAATAACATTGCTGCATATCACATTATCATGAGTTTTTTTTTAAGAAAAAAAAAACTGTATTGTTTGCACATTTTGAGATTTATAGGGGTATACATATTTCCTTGAAGAAGCATGGGACTCGACTGCACCTGCAAGGCTGGATGAGCAAAAGCTTGGGGGGAGCAGGGGGATCATGTTCTTTTATGAACCAAGATGATTAAAAGAGTCCCCTGGCAGGTGCAGAGGATATGGAATTAACATTTTGCACAGTAATAACAGTCCCCTGGAACCATGTGTATACGCACCACTGATGATGAGCTGCTGATTTTACTATTTAACTGATAGAACTCTGCAGAGAAAGACAGAAATAATTTGTAGAGACAAAAGATGACATAGATGTCACAAAACCCTGGAGACTACTTTCTGCTCCCAGAACTGTAATCCATCAATGTTTCATTAAAGTCAAACTATGAGTGTTTGATTTGATGGAACTGACATATCAACTAATTAATACTTCAGTGCTCTGTATTTTATCTACTGTCCAGCCCCTTAGTGGAAATCTGCTTCTTTAGTTTTTTATTTTTATTTTTTCTTCAAAGTAAATCAGTTGTAGATGTCGAACTGGTGATTTTCTTTGAGAGGGCGTCGTTGAAATCTGTTCAGTGATTCATGAGATATTTTGCTGAACGAACACAATAACACACAGACAAGGACAAGACCGTTATTGATCCACCTTTTGTTTTTGAGAGTGAGCAATAATTATTTGTTCTAACACTTTGATCAATGCAGAAATAAAAGCAATTTTTAAGGGATGGGAAGGTGCACAGGGGAAGGGGATGAATTAAACATTTAGACATCAGATGCTTTTATAATAAGATGCTAATTTCTCATTAGCTTGGTGAGAGTTATTACTTTTTCTTCCCCTATTACAGTACACACATTTATATTAGGGATGCAGAATATTGGATTTTTGGCCGATATGTTAAACTTATTTGGCCGATACAGATATTTTATATATGTTCCTTTGTCAGAACATAGCCCTCTTATTTAGGCTTATTTGCTACAAAAATTGTGCAGCAGCTGTAAGAGCTGGTGACATATATTCAGTAACAACCATATGATATGCATAGCACTTTAACTTATATTAAATGAAAAGTGTTACCTATTATTTATTAGCATTAGTCACCTGCGATGCTGTCTCACTTGTGGAGGCTTGTTCCAAGTTCCTCGCTGCAGTGTGGGATCCTCTGCACTCCTGTGCATGAAGGACAGCCTTTTTAAGTTCAAAGTTTTTGTCTATTCATTGTGCCGTAAGACTAAACATGCTAACGGGGCTAACACAACGTCCTAATGTCTGTGGTAAAACTCATCCAACAAGTTGTGCTATCGGCTATTAGCTTCTCAATGACGTTGGAAATGTCGGCTTGTAACTCGGGTAACGTTACGTCAGAAAAATATCTCAGACTGCGGACAATGTAGCGAGGCTCAACATAGTCCATAAATCTTTGGAATATGACATTCTCACCAACAAAAAAATAAAACTTCCACACAGACGGCATTTTGAATTTTCCTGTCCGCCGTGAGATCAGGTAGGTGCACGTGACAGTATCGCGTTGTGCTGCCGCTGCAGGCAAAACAGCGCCTTTTATATCGGCGAGTTATTTTAATGGAATGGACGATGTCCGATATTGAACTTTAACGCTAATATTGGCTGATACCAATATCATGCAGATAATATCGTGCATCCCTAATTTATATGATATTATATATAAAAATACACAGAAAAAACAAACAGTTTGTATGCCTATGAGGTTTTAACATTTGTTTTCATATCTCTTCTTTTAAGAATAATTTTGGGCAGCAGTTTATAGTAAAAACGATGCATCAGCCACTCAATGCGGTCTTAGCAGCAAATGCCAAACAGACCCAACAGGAGACTTGCTGTACACACTGCAGCTGAACGCCAAGCTACAATACAGCACACGTTTCCTCTTAGGGTTTGGTGGAGTCGAAACCAACCGATGAAAAGTGACACTGCTCACATTTGCATTTTAGGTAAATATTTAGCTAGGGGATAAAAGAATTAAAATCTTCCAAATGGGCACACCAACTGTAAGAAGTGTCACTGAGATCTGGTGCAGACTGAGCCGAGATGAAGGCAGCATATGGCCATGCCAACTCCTGGCAGTACAGATTATTGGAATGTGACTTCTCTTGCATGTAAGGAGCCGGAGCTTGTGTGTCAGGTTGAGCGATACCAATATACATGTATAGTTGGTTGCACCTTCACATATAGCATAGGCTCTGTGCTAGGCTCGATGTTTTGAGTTAGGGGATCTGAATAGCCTCTGGACGCCTCCTTTTATGGGTTTTCCAAGCATATACCACTGTGAGGAAACCCATGTGCAGACCAAAATCTTACTGGAGATATAATAAGGCCAGGGAACTCATAGGGATCCCTCAAGAGGAGCTGGAGAGAGGGTTGTTGGAATTTTCCTGTAGGACCTGACCATGGATAAGTAGCAGATAGAAGGATAATCAGAACCCAAACCTTTAGCCTTTACAGTGAGATAATCTGGCAGCTTAATCTTTCTCAGTGAGGAACTTTGCTTATATGATATGGATCATCTTGGCCCCTAAGCAGGAAGGGCCTCTGCAAATATGAGTCATCACCTTTGTCCTGTCATAAACCCCATCTTTTCTGATGGAATTGGTCTTTTCGACAATGACACTGCCCCCGTCCTTCTATGGGTAAGAAAAGGTCACTGAACGTTGTTGATGAATATAACAATGACATAAATTGTAAGATGTGGCCTTTTGCAGTCCCCTGCCTTCCATCTACAGACAGATTTGTATGTCACCATTGTCTATAAGTCACAATTTACTTGTACCTTTGTACATTTTTTTGATCTTATGTGTTTTAGATAACTAAAATCCACTCTGGAATAGGTCCAGTCTGAATAGCTATTAATCTGACTCCTTTCGTGAAAAATGTTCACTGATTCTTCAGACTGAGTTTGTTCTGACTGACATCTACTGCAGGTAAGGTTCTGTCTAAAACTCATAAGAAAACTCTAACCAGTAATTTAATAAAATATTCCATGCTGATGTTTCTTATAATTTAGTTCTGCTCTGTGGTTTGGTTTTGAATTTTTACGTTTTCTAATGATTTGGACATTTTCAGAAACAGCAGCATCAGTTTTATTTGTTGTATAGGAACTACTAACACAGCTGCATTTTTAGCATCACCTGTAACAAAATAAATAATAGATTTATAGATTTGACTGAAACTAAAAATAATATTTGAATGTTAGGGTTTTACATATACTGTGCATTTTCTGGTTTTAATATATACCCATATATACAAATACGCATGCATGTATTCATGTGTATATCTATACATGTGCATATATGTATGTTTGTGTATACTTATACATAATTTTGTATAGATTTGTGTATTTACAGTATGTAAGAAGATGTAGGTGAACATATAGTGATGGGCTAAAAGTTTAAAAAATGTAAGAAAAAATAAAAGGTCAAAACAACAACAAAAAAAAAACGTTTGTTTCTAGACAAGTAATATTTCAATGATAATTTATTTTATAATTTTTGTAACATGATTTATAGAGAATAAGTAAGTTTCTTTCGGGCCCTGCAATGGACTTGTGACCTGTCCAGGGTGTACCCCGCCCCTCGCACGTTGATTGCTGGACATGGACCCCAAAAAATGGAAGAAGCAGGTAAAAGATAATGGATGGATGGATGGATGGATGGATGGATGGATGGAAGTTTCTTTCGGCTGCTCCCTCCTCAGGAGTCACCACAGCCAGCGAACTTGCATGAAAGATTTGTCAATTTGTTTTATGCCAGATAAATAAAAATAAATGGGTCATCACTGTATGTTGCCATACGATGGAGAAATTGGCTCTTTGCATTTAACCCACCCACCACCAGGTGGAGCAGTGGGCAGCTGTTGGGCCCGGGGATGAGGTGTCCTGCTCAGAGACACCACCAGATATATGACTGGGGATTGAGCCCGGGACTTCGGGGTCCTGAGTCAGCTGCCCTGCCTCTACTCCATCTCGACCCCTATGCCCTTCCTGACGAAACCTGGGCTTGAACTCGCAACTTCAGGATTACAAGACCATGGCACTGACCACCAAACCACCTCAGCCATATAATTTATATAGAAAAACTAAATTAATTGATAATTGCTTAAGTCATTATTGAACTCAAAATGTAAAATGAAACAGAAGAACTTACCATTAGTAAGTTTTAGAGAAGGATGAGATTAATGCTTGGAGTTCGTCCCACTCCCTTTTCAGATGTTTCATCTTGTTAATTTTTGTTACAGCACTTTATTTTGTGTTTCGTTCTTATACATAGTTGAAATTAGACTAAACTAAACTAAATATGTCATAAAACTATACATTACAACGTGATATGATATTATGTAATGATATATGTAATATGATACAATATGATTCTACCAATGATAATATATGTGACAATACAAGACAGTGCAATACAATGTGATGCAATATAATGTGAGAAAATACTTTACGATACAATTCAAGATATGATAAACTATGTGGGGGGGGAGGGGGAGGGGGGGTTACAATACAGTTAAGTTCAATACAATTATGTCCAATTTGATATATTATGTATGACCTAACACAATATGATGTAATGTTATACAGTATGTTATGGCACAAAATGATACAATAGGATGTCTTAAAATAAAACAACATATATTTTTGCAACTTGATACAGTACAATATAATACAATACAATATGATACAATATTGTATTGTATTATTAGCCCTTTGGGGAAATCTTATTTACTTTGGTTCTTTCCATGCCTGTCTCCACACAAAGAAATTCACAAATGAACCTAAACATTTTCTTTTCACTAATATGTTTCATAAAAATAAATAAATAAATAAATAAAATAAAGAAGAAATAAAGAAAGAAACTTGAATACTTTCCCAAGTGTATTCAGTCCTTGTTTAACTCCTGTTGGAAACACCGAACTCAGCAGCAGCTTCTCTTATCAAATTCTGCCACTCTGAAAGTTCAAGGCTATGAGGATTTTTTTTACAAGACAGGCTGCTGAGGTAATAAAAAGGATGAGCTACAGCTATTTTCTTCACTATCCCTGCACAGGCCAGCCTCATCGTGGTTAGCTGCACCGCCCATCCCCCTGTCTTAGTTAACTGCCTGTCCACTGGTGGATGAGCTGGCTGTAAACCACACCAGCTCTGCTAATTAATTAATGTTCCCTAACCTAACTGCAGGGCTGGCTCCCCCCATTGTACAGGAGCAGTTCTGAGCTGGCTGCAATGGTAAATGCTTATGCCTTTTCCCCGATTCCTGTAGTGTTTTTGGTAGAAACGCAACAGATACAGGAGCAGAGAAACAGACAGCTGTGGGTGCTCTTCAGCAGCATATCCACTATTAATCAACTTTAGGGGCCATTGTGGTCCTGTCCTGTGAACGGCGCCAGTGCAGGCGGGCAGACAGAGAGAGGAAGACGAAACATCAGGAGGAAGAAAAGAAGACGGGGCAGGGTGGCTTCGGGAAGAAAGAAGGGGAGAGAATGGTTGGGGAACAGCCTGTGTGCCCCCCTCAGCTCCTTCTGCGGGGCTGGGGAACAGTGCTTCTGTCTCAGTGCTGGTCCTTCGTGTTCTCCCAGATCCCGGATCCAGAGGTAAGAGCCCGATGGTGTGCCATGTCCTCCGCAGAAACATCTCGAAGGTCTTTTTGGACAGGCGTAGGGTGTTGCTGTCTAAACATAGCCTGCATGAATGTCATTTATGTCATACGATTGGTTCCTCGTCTTACAGGTCTGTGTGGATTTGTGTTAAAACCTGATGCATGTGGGCTGACAAAGAAATACAAATGTGACTCGTCTCTATATTTAGCAGCTGTTTTCCTCTTGGTTTGAATACAAAAGAGTTAGATTTCCGAAAAGTGGACTTCTACTCATTTATTTAGTTTCTGTCAGTTTATACAGAACTTTATATACAAAAACAAGGTCAAACATTTGACAAAAAAAAAAAATCTTTTAACGTCTTAAACTCATAGCTACAAGTAAAATGTCACATTTGAAATAATTTAATCTCTTATGAACTAAAACATCATGCTGATTGGGAAAATTTGATATTTAATAAAAAAAACATTGTTTCTATGGTGATTTATGCAAACTTAAGCTTGTTTGCAAAGTGGGTATCCAAGTTCACTAAACTCTGATGTGCAGCAAAGTGTCTTTTTCTGTTAGAAAAAAAAATGCAAGAAACTTCTGAAGAAACTTTTCCTCCATGTCCAATAGTGGTCAGTCAGGTCATCTGGACAGTTTCTTTTTATGAAAAGACGTTTCACCCTCTATCCGGAGGGTTTAGTGGACCAACCAGTTTGCTTGTTATAAGATGGTGTCTAGGGGCTGTCCTGTCCCCTGTCGACTCGTCCCAGGCAGGTAGCCACAGTCAAAGTGGTTCAAGACATCAAAGTTCATGCGCAATCATCCAGGTACAAAATCCAATAATGGTCAATCAGGTCATCTGGACAGTTTCTTTTTTGTGGAAATACATTTTGCTCTCTATTCAGAGGGCTTCTTCAGTCTGAGGAGGTCAGCCCCCAGACACAACAAAGTCCATGCTCAATAATCCAGGTATACAATCCAACAATTTTCAATCAGGTCATCTGGACAGTTTCTTTTCAGAAACCATCTCATCACCAGCAAACTGGTTGGTCCACTAAATGAGTGCACTGCTTGGTGGGAAAAACAGTTTACTTGACACTTCTCAGACTGATGAAGCCCTCCGGATAGAGGGCGAAACATATTTTCACAACAAAAAAAGAAACTGTCCTGACCGACCATTATTGGATTTTGTACCTGGATGACTGAGCATGAACTTTGATGTCTTTCCTCCATCTATTCTTCTACCTTCACAGCTTTCAAAACATGAAGAACTGAAACATAAGCTCTTAACAAAAGAAGCTTAATGAATATAATGTTTAGGTTTTTGGCCTAATTTATTTATTTTAAACCAAAACAATATCCATCCATCCATCCATTTTCTTTACCCGTTTATTCCATTTTGGGTCACGGGGGTCACTGGTGCCCATGTCCAGCAATCACTGTGCGAGGGGCGGGGTACACCCTGGACGGGTCTCAAGTCCATCACAGGGACACATAGAGACAAACGAGACAAACAACCATTCACTCTCTCACTCACACCTAGGGACAATTTAGAGTTACCAATCAGCCTAACATGCATGTTTTTGGTCTGTGGAGGAAACCGGAGTACCCGGAGAAAACCCACGCATGCACGGAGAGAACATGCAAACTCCACCCAGAAAGGCCCCCGGACCGGGATTTGAACCAGGGACCTGCTCGCTGAGAGGCAGCAGCTCTACCAGTTGCGCCACCGTGCTGCCCCAAAACAATATATAAATTGGAAATGTTAGCTCAATATATCAGTAAGCTGATAAACATGGCAAACATTTGGATTCATTATTTACACCAGAAAAGACTCATAAATCATGACCTATGCAACTTTCTTCATCAGTGTTTGGACGATCAAACCAAACAAATAAGGTTAAAAAAGATATTTACATTTTTAGTTATTTTTTTTAATTGGCAATGCTTGGTGTTTACAATATTTCTGTCTTAACTCCTCGTCTACCTTTCCCCCCTTATTTTGCATCACATAATGTCCTCTTTTAGATCTTTTGCTTCTTGGATTAAAGTATAGAGTTTCCACAACAAGCCTGTGTTATCCAATCAAGTGATCAATAGACAGCAGGCAAAAATAATCCCACTGATGATTTTATCATGAGAAAACAATATCTGCTGGTTTTGGTAGCAGGAGCCAGGTCTTTGCTCTAATAGAATCTCATACTGTACAGAAAGGTGTTATTTTTATATAATTTGATGAATCTTCACCAGCTCAGTGGGATCGTGCAGGAGACGTCCCAACTCGTACGATACGGCATAATGGGTTGAAAACAGAAACTTTAAACAGGTTTTATGAAATCGTGTTTTCAAATGATATCAGTAGGCTGATCTTGACATTCCTGGAATAAAAGATAAGCTTAAGTAATGCAAGAAGACATTACTATTTCCTGTCTAACCACATTTTTGGGCTCTCTGATTTTTTTACGTGTTCAGACTTTTTAAAATATTCCATCAGTCAAATATGATTGATAATAACAACAGGTTTGATTTTGTACAATACACTACAATAGCTTAATTAAAACACTTTGTCTAAACTGTGAAATATTACCGAGCATTTTAATGGTTTTATATGAAGCAACAGCTGTAAATATTAATTTTCTCCTCTTTTTTTTTTTTTTATCTAACAGCTTTTACCCACAGATCCACCCAAAAAGCCGGACCCCGTCACGTCAGAGACCGTAGTCTTCTGGGGGTTGCGGTTGTGGCAGGTCATCGGCATTTTTTCCATGTTTGTGCTGGCCATTGGTCAGTACACCTCACATTTAAAAAAATAAAAAAAACAGACAGCAATGATTTAAAAAAAGTAACTACAGGATAAAACCTCTTCTGTTATGTCGTCATTATGTTTTTCAAAGAGTTTGTAATGACAGTTAAAAAAACAAAAAACAAAAAAAAAAAAAAAAAATATATATATATATATATATATATATATATATATATCGTTGTCAGCAAAATAATGTAAAAAAATACTTTTTGCAAAAGCAGTCTGCACTTTACGTCTAAATTCTTCACATTTTCATCTTGAAAATGTTTTAAGTATTTATTTAATATTTAGTTTGGTCTTTAGGCCCTGCTTATAATGATGTGGGATAAGAATTGGAGGAGGCTTTGGTGCAGTGGTTGTGGTGGGGTGCATCTTTCAAGTTGGAAATTAGAGGGTTAAACTCCTCTCAACCCCCCACCCTTATGATATATTAAAGTGTTGCTCATATAATCATAGTAACGTCTAAATCAGATAAAAAAAGTCCTTCGTTTATCGCAGGGGACCCGTACCCTGAAGACCCGCGATAAGTGAAAAACCGCAAAGTAGGAATAGTAGTACAAGTAGTAAGTAGTAATTTATTTTAGTATTTATATATATTAAGGCATTTTAAACCCTTCCCACACTCTTGCAATATTCAAAAGAATGTTTCTAAACTTTAAACGCTCTAAAAGAGCTCAGAATGTCAAGATTTCAGCTTTCTGCCTCCAGCTGCACTCTCGGCCACGCCCACTTCTCCGCTCTGCATGGAGATCAGCTGATCAGCTGCAGGAGGAAGCTTCTCTCACAGCCGTGGGCTGCACACAGGTGCTAAATCATTTAAAATAATTTATAAAAAAAAAAAAAATTCATGCCGATCACGCAGCTCATCCATCAATCGGCCCATTGTGTGTCATGTCCAATCTTACTTTGAAAAACCGCGATAGAGCGAGGCTGCGAAAAACGAACCGTTAAGTAGCGAGGGACTACTGCACTGTATGAATAAGTGAATGAGATCAATTGTGAAGTACTTTGCAGACCCTAAAAGTGACTAACCAGGAGCTAAGTGTTCTCATTTATCATTTGGCACCAAAACTTTGAACAATTCAGGATCAAAGTTACTTGGAAAACTTGAATACATTTCAAAATAACAATACAGAGTGGTTAAAAAGGCATTTTATTTTGGTACCAGCTGTAAACAATTACAACAACACATATTCTGACTGTGTTTAAATGTGTTGTGAACACCTGACTATTAAAATACACAAGTTGTTGCACTTTACTAGCATTTTTTCTCATCATGTTCATGTTTGTGTCCCCCTCTCTCTCTCAGTTATCACTCTGTGTTGTATTTTCAAATGCCGAATCCCGAGAACAAAAAAGGAAATCGAGGCACGACACGCACAAAGACAGGCTGCCAAAAAATACGCCAACACATTGGAGACCGTGCCACCCCTGAACGAGCTGACTGAGGTCCCAGGATGTGAGTTTCTGTCTCTTCTCAGTTTAAATATGAATACATTTAAACTGGATTAGTGAAAACTAAAGTAACGGCTGTAACTCTGGACTTGCTTGTGCACTTCTCCTTAAACTTCAACAGAAGGTTGTTCCACTTGGGGAAAGTAAATAATTGCTGGATTTGACTTTTCTGTCTTTCTAAGGTTATCTTTCCTTAAACTCATCACTTGTGTAAACACATTTGGTGAGGGAGATTAAAAAAAAAACCTGCAAGATGACATATTACTCTCAGGACTGCTTCATATTTCACCATCTCTCGTTTTCCTCTTTAAAAACCTTGCAACACTTTTTCCACGGTCTTTATGCTCTGTTGCTATAATTTCCCACCTTTTCTCTCTTCTTTTCCTGTTTCTTCTCTTCCTTCTCTTCTTCCAGTGACCACAGATGCCTCTGCAGTGCAGACAGTGTCTGAGCAGGTCCAGACTCAGAACAGCAGCCTTCAGTCGGTTAGGGTCAGCGAGGAGCACCCCAGCTCCATCTCTTTGCCAGAGACGGAATGATTGTTTTCTTGTCCTTCTGCTCGTCTGCCTTTCGACACTCCTCTTTTGCTCAACGGCATCACAAAACATAGGCATCGTCTTTAAAAGCACCTTTTGATTCATTTATCACGTGTGCTTTATTCTAAAAGCTCCATCGTCTCTTCTTTACAGAAATACATATGGAGACGAGTTTCAAAGGGGAAATTATTTTTCTTCTTCATTGCGTAAAAAGTTTAGCTGGTAAAATGGCACATGTAAAAATCTCCAGACTTTGTAGATTATTTGTATTAGAAACTGATGGTTTCAGTGTAAATACCTATGGTGATGCTTTTTTTAAGTATTGTGGCAGCCTCACTGTTTCACTTTTGTATTTTTGTGGGGTTTTTTTTGCTGCCATACATTGAAATTTTTTTCTTTCTTCTTGTGCATATTTGCATGAAACAATCAACTGAGATGGAACTTAAAATTTATGAGCCAGAAACGTATTATTACGATAACAAACAACAAAAAGTTGGGCATGCAACACAACTCTTATTAAATGTTTGCATATCCTATTTTCTCTGCCTGTTTGCTCCGGTCTCTTCCCTTCTGGTCTTTAAGATTAGCTTAGAAAAAAGTGACTGTCGTGAAAAAAAAAGAAAGAAGGAGAGTCACAGAACAAACCAAGGTGTAGTTCATGAGATTTATTTATAAAGCTTTGGAGAGAGGTCCAACAATTCACAGAACATGCAATTACAAGATTACACTGTTATCAGTGCTCTCATCCTTGTGAAACTCTGACCTGCTCTAACTCTCTGGACCGGACAAGTTAGTTTTATAGAATCATCTTCCTGTCCAAGCCCCCCAGCCCCTCCCCTCCATGTCTGAGCTGTCATCCAAGGGTCCGCTGCAGACACGAAGCAGTGGATCTGAGTCAAACCTGAGACGCGTCACCACATCATATCAACTCTATCATATCAGTATCAATCATCCCTTGAGGATGTCACAAATACAACCAGTTCTTTCTGTTCCTCACTGACTGGTCACAGTAAGAATAATTACATGGGACTGTTTATCGATCGCAATCACAGTCATTAAAAAACAGAGTATAATGTCTAAATCTCCTTCTTTAAGTAGAGCACAGATGATGCACGATGATGAAAATACACGTTTGTCTCAACAGTGATTTGGTCACTTTGTCTCCTGTTCGTATGACATACTTAGTCTTAGGAGATGATTTCATTTAAACAGACATAAAAATGGAGTGACAACATTCAGCACTTATATTTACATATTTTCATATTCCCTTGATATCTGTGAATTAATGATTATTACAAACTGAACTGTGGATATGATTTTTTTTTTAATTTAATAAATGACTCAAATACGATTTGCATTTGACTGGAAGCTTAACTTTGCTTAAGTCTCAAGCGTAATCTGAAGAGTAGTGAATATGAGTAAATATTCATTAGTATATTGAACTATAAACTTAATAACGACTGTAACTGACACGTTTAAAAGGATTACTACACCAAGAACTCTAAACACTTTTTTTTCTTCTCATTTATATATATTTTTGCTTATGCATGACAGAAAACTTGATCAGTTGAGCTCAAAACTTGAAATGATACGTTGAATAAAAAAAAAAAAAAAAGAGAAATACGTCTAGGCGTCGTAAGGCGTGTATGAATATATTATTCAATGCAGCAGAGACTCGATAAGACACGACACTGTGGCTCAGTCACAGACACAAACATGTTGTGAAGTAACAACCAACTTTGAACTGACCCGAGTTTGTTTTTAACATCTTCTAGTTGTGACAATAAAATATTAAAATCCATATTAAATATTCAAACATGTCAAACTGTGAAAACTATCCGGGGTCCGAACAGTGAAGCAGGAAAAATAACGAGCCGCTCTGGTTTCCGAGCCAGCATATCGTACAAATATAGACAGAGGAAAACTGGAAGACACACAGGCTCAGTCTCTGACGTTCTTCACCCTCTCACCAGCTCCATATTGAATAAAACTTAATGACAGGAATCATAAAACTAACTGAGTGCGTCTCATTTGTTTTTCACCTTCATTTATTTTTATAGGCCGCTTCCAAACTGCACGTTTAGGCAGCTGAATATGGAGGAATTCTCAGCCTCATCAAGCGGTTAAAATAATTTAAAATCATTGTTTTCTCATACATTCATCAGCTACACTTTCTTGTTGAAGGACAGTAATTTGAGGTGTACCACATTTTTGACAGTGAGTGAAGAACTTAATGAATTTATTGTTCAACTCGGTTTCGCAATTATAAATCTGAAGGCGTTTAATTGGAATTTGTTGACTTGTTGTTTTGTTTGGATAGAAATGTCATTTTGCAATAAAACTAAACCTCTATTTGAATTTTCACCCTAATTTAGCACCTGAAGAACAGATGTTATCCTGATGTTATCTAGCAGCTTCAAATGTTTTCTGCTAATCAGACTGCTGTTAGACAGAATGAGGAAAACAGCAGATTAGCATACTACCGTATTTTTCAGACTATAAGGCACACCGGATTATAAGGTGCATTAAGCAAAATAAATTCATTTTGACAGATTTCTGAGTGCCGTGTACCACATAAAATCGGTTCGAGGTCAGTAAGTAACCAGAATTAATACATATGGCGCAGAGTTGATTTTTGAGAAAATTAAAGCACCTAATAGTCCGAAAAGTACGATAACATAAATTAAAGTGTGGCAAAAAATTGGACTTTTTTTTATAATGTCTTCAAAATACAAAAACAATTATTATTATATATATTTTTTTCATTTATATCACCCAAATTTCAGAAAAGCAGCAAAACATGGTTCTGTTTTTTAATTTCCCTGGTAGTTGTTTTGTGTTTGGGGGCGTGTTAATCATTTAATATCTGAACCTTTATTTTTCTGTTTGAGAAAAGTGTTGCAGCTGATAAAAGAGCGCACGTAAAAAGACTGCTCCAATGATTCCCAACTAGAGTCAACAGCATTTACAGTTTTAAAAGTTTGTACGGAGTAACAAAAGTTTTGGATCCTAGTGTTTGGCGCTAATTTAGTTAAGTTTTTTTGTTTTAAACTACATGACTGACGGTTTTTGATGTGTGCCAGTCGAATGAGGCAGTTATCTCTATTTTTATGGCCCGACTAATTTAATTTAACTTTTATTTACACGTTGAACAAGGTCTCATTCCTGACAGATCTGTGTCTAACAGACAGAGAAACGTAGTAATCAGTACATGCAACTCAAATGAAAACTAATCAAACAAAATTTAAAGTAAACTCTTTTTTTGTTTTAAAAGAAGTTTAAAACTTAAAGTGAAATAAAAACCGGTTGGTTGATAAACGTATTGATTCTGTTCTTCACAACATATACTCTTAGGATGACCGCAAAAGAGAAAGAGTCCGTATTTATAACTCACCAAAATAAAAGGCGAGTAATAATGTAACTGTGCATCTGTCTGTTAATAAAAAAATCTCATAAACCTCACGACAAACAGATTTTATTAAAACTTTAAGAACGTGATCCCTGATTGCACATCTGATGAACTTCTGGAATCAACACGATTCAACATGGCCGCCACAACTAACTGATCTTGGCAACCATGAACAATTTTAAACGAAACAATTTTAAATAAATTTAAAAATCTGATGCGGTTGGAGCCGAGAGTCATCCACGCCACATACGCAGAGGGCTAACATGGCACAAAGTCTTTGTTTAAAACTGCTGGACTCAACCCTGTTTGTCTGTTAGCAAAATATCTCATTCTCAGGTTGGAGTGGTAGTATCTGGGAGTCATTTGCAACGTACTCTTTAAATGTTGACAGGTCACCCAAGAGCTTTGTTTAAAGCTTTAACATGTAAGGAGGCAATATATTCTTTAAATGAATGTTTGTTTTTGAATCAAGCTGTAATTAGGGTTACTTATAACAATGTTATATCTGATATTAAACTGTTTAAAACGTTACATATATAGACCCGCTTCTTCCTTTCTGGGTCATGGGGCTCACTGGTGCCCGTATCCAGCCATCACTGTGTGAGAGGCAGGAGACACCCTGGACAGACTGGTCTCCAGTCCATCACAGGGACACAAAGACCCTCTAGAGTTACCAATCAGCCTAACATGCATGTTTTTGGTCTGTGAGAAAACACCCGGAGTACCTGGTGAAAACTTATGCATGCACGGAAAGAGCATGCAAACTCCACCCAGACAGGTCTGCAGCTGAGATTCAATCTGGTGAACTTCTTGCAACAACTCTACCAACTGATCCACTGTGCCACCATATACACATTATATATTATTATATAATGTATAGAACATAAGCACTCTGTTGAGTTTGAGAGGTTCTGGTAGAATATTGTGCAGACATCTTCTCATAAAGGCTTGAGAAGGCAATCAGTCTTTGCAAAAACTCTTTTTAAAATAATTAAAATTTTAAAATAGCAATTTTTACTCTTCATTTTTTGTGTTAATCTGTCTCCTCCTCCTCCTTTCCACAAAATATATCTGACGGCCCCTAAAAAAAAAGTCTTTAGCCTTTTTATTTTACTTGTTTTACTGCAGCTGCAAAACCCGAAGAAACTGCGGAAGTGTCAACAGTGTCTGGGAAAGTGGACTCTGAGAAGGGCGAAAAGAAGAGCAAGGAGGGCAAGAAAGAGCCCAAGGGTGCCAAAGAAGGGAAAGGAAACGAAAAGGACGCATCAGCGAAGAAAAAGGGTGAAGCAGGTGAAAAGGGAGGCTCCAAGAAAGAAGCTGGTGAAGGAAAAGGGAAGAGTGACAAAGGGGAAAAGGGTGAAAGAGGAGGCAAAGGAGGGGCTAAAGGGGGGGCCAAAAAATCTCAAAAGTGAACTTTTTAATCCTGAAAAAAGAAAATAATTTTATATATTTTTTTGCAGTAAACTATTTTAAAAACAAAATCTTATATAAAATATGTATTTAATATAAAAAAAACTTGTAAATAAATGTAAAAAATAATGTGCTGGCTTTAAATCAAAGTCAAGAAAACAGTCGAATACAGATTTATTGTCTTATATACAATTCACTGATGAACATAACGGACTAGAAAACTTTTTATGCAACATTTACACTGATATGTACAAAATACCTGCAGCACAATGAAGTGACGAGATGGTGAGATGTGCCGAAGCAAACACTGCTCACATGAAGTTTACACAAGGCTTGAGGACTAATGTCAGTTCCACTGAGTACATTTCAAGAAAAATAAATGACACAACACGCTTTATACTTCCATAAGAGGTATTTGAAACAATATTAGCTCTACGATGATTGATTTCCAAACACAAGATAATATTTTGCAAGATACAATCAGAGCAGGATACTCTATCAAAGGGCAATAAAGTGCTAAAATATATTTTCCCAAGTGTTTCCTTATGAAAAATAAATTTTCAATAAAGACTTTCTTCACAGAGCAATAACAAAACTCTACAAGAGTTTGCAAATTTGGCCAAATTCATGCTCTACAGAGCTGCGAGGAATGTAATAAATACAATATTCCAAGTAAAATAAGAAAAAAAGGTGAAATATTGTGTCACCTATCAACACAGACATCGTTCGACCTCAGACTTTTCCAAATTTTCCTCATTGTGACATAAAGTCGGTAATTACAGATGCAGTCAATCCACTCGTCCTTCGTTTGCAGTCATGACACAAATGTTGAAGTTGATAGACGGGTGTTTTTTAATTTAAAAATGTGAGGCTCATTAAAAAAAAAATGCTCCAAGGTTTATGTTATTGTCTGTAATTTTGCCAAAAATGTAAATGTACATGTTTGTCTATGTTTTTCAGTACTTGAAGCTTCTCCCAGTTTCAAAGTACTGGACGCGTGTAAATCAAAGAAATACATTAAACAACTTTTTTAATTAATCAATGCAAAATGTACAAAAATAGCAGGATACAGTGTTCTTTCATTTGCAAAATGACCAAAACTGGAGGTAACAAATTGTTTTTTTTCCATTATTTATTTTTGATTTGATGTGCTAAATATACTTTTGCTGTTTGTTGACCGGAATCATAATCAGAGTTAACAAGACTTACTGTTAAAATGTTTTTTTAAAAAGATTTTTAACAATATATTTTGTATAAAAGACTAAATAAAATTACTTAACAGCCAAATTTTGGTTTGTTTCAGTCTTTTAACTGTATCAGTACCGTATGACTTTGGACTAAAAGGTGCATTAAGTGAAACAAGTTCATTTTGACAGATTTTGGAGCGCCGTGCACCACTTAAAATTAGTTCCAGGTCAGTAAGCACAACCAGAAATAATGATACATAAGGTGCACCGGATTATAAGGCTCACTGTCGATTTAAGAGAAACTAAAGGACTTTAAGTGCACCGAATAGTCTGTAAAATACAGAAATAGAAAATAGGAATGTTACCACAACTGCACTGTGGCATAAAAGCTACAGTTGTTGCTTCACATCAAGATATCCCTTCGTCACAGAAAGGGAAAGCGTGTAAAGAAAATCAGATGAATATCACCACAAATCTTAGCCTATTTAGCTAAAAGAGAAAACTTTTATTTTTCATTTGTAACTAATCGATATACTCTAACAATGCTGGCATGATTTCTCTAGTATAAAATGAAATGTTGCAGAGTTTAAATTGCTCTTTTATTCTCATTTATAGTTTTATTGGAGCATCTTTTTGAGGGTTCTCACAATTCAGTGTCTCGTACTTAACAGAGAATCCATAATTCTTTTGGCATTACGTGTTATTTGTTTTGAAAGATTAATTTTGACCACAGTCTCTTCAGAATTTTGCTACCTAAATACTTATTAGTCAGCTGATTGGTCAAAAATGAATAAATAAAGAAAACAGCTTTGTCTGTTTTGAAAAAAAAAAGAAGAAATTGATGCATTGATGAGAAATACAGCAAATCAGTGGCATCTGGAGGGTAAAAATGCAACTCTCTTTAGCCTTTACTTTGCTATTTGCTGTTTGTTTGCCCTTTAAACATCTTTCAAATACTTTTTAAACTCAAAATTGAAAAGGACTTTCTAAACCTTAAGTATATACGGGGTGCCGTTTGTAAGGTTACACAGCCAAAAACAGCAACATTTGTGTATATTTAGCCTTTCATAAGACAAAAATAGTTTTTTTTGTTCAGTCATATTTTCACCATATCATTCATATAAATGTCATAGTTCCAAACTAAATATTTATTTTACAAGCTAAATATTTAATTTCTAAGCCAAACATTTAATTCACAAAACTACATTTTTAATTTGCTATCTTAGCTCAAACCTAAATATTTATTTTCTAAACTAAACATTTAATTTCCAAAATAAATATTTAATTTGCTAACTAAATATTTAGCTTGGACCTAAATATTTAATGCTAGCTAAATATTTAGCTTGCTAACTAAATATTTAGATAGCAAATTAAATATTTATCTTGTAAATTAAATGTTTAGTTTAGAAATTAAATGTTTAGTTTGGAAATTAAATAGTTAGCTTGGACAATAAAAATTTAGTTTAGAAATTAAATGTTTAGTTTTGACAATAAATATTTAGTTTGGAAATTAAATATTTAATGTACATCTGAATATTTAGTTTACTAATTAAATATTTAACTTTAAAGTAAAATATGTAGTTTGTAAACTAAATATTTAGCTTGTAAATTAAATATGTAGTTTGAAACTATGACATTTATGTATAAATAACATGGTGAAAATATGACTTTGGACAAAAAACTTTATTTTTCTTATGAAAGGCTAAATAAACCAAAATATTGCTGTTAATTTTTGATTGTGTAACTTTATAAATGGCACCCCATACAATAAAATCTATGAACACTGGGAATAATGAATTGTAAGCTGATGGTGGGGTGTACTTTGTATGTAAATTTACAGTATTTTGCATCAAAATCTACTCTATGGAGGCATAGCACACCATTTATCTTTGGCATAACTGGTTCTGTGATTTCTGTGTTTCTCATCATGCAGGTAAACTGCAGTCATTTACAAGTTACAGTAGTTAAAACATCTAATGAGGGTTGCTTTAGCAATCATGAATGCCCTCTGCCATCTGCAAACTTATTCAGCAGTTCTGTTTGAACTATACGATTAGATCGTACCAAAAGTATTTAAGCAAACGTGAGCAAAACTGTAAGGCCTTCATAACAAACACATTAGCCATAATTAGAATGTATTTCTGATCTGTAAACGTAGCAACTTGAATACAAACAGCAACAACCAACTCATCGTTGGACCCTCTGTAAAAACTAATTTATTTTCATATCACCACAAATGTCGCTCTTTGAAATCCACGGTATTGAAACTTTCTTGGATTTTTCATTAATTAATATCCAGCTGGAGTATAAAATAAATCAATTTGTGATCCTAAACGGGGTTTAATCTGTTAAAACCTTGTGAGAACAAGTTATACTTTTTATAACTTTTATCTCTAATAACACTCAAAACATATTTCTCATGTCGGTGTGCTGTACTTTAAGTGAATTTTGAAATGGATACATTAATTTTAACCTTCCAATATCCATTATGATTAGAGGGAAGGGTGCTAATTTGTTCATAACAGCAAAAGCTGCACCCGAAATCTTTAAAACAAGTTAGTACAGTCTTAGTTAACATACCAGCATCCTCTGGGGCAAAATACAGAATATGCAAAAACACCATGTATAACATATAAAAACAGGTGTGCAACAACAAAGGACTTCAATTACCTGAGTAACTTCCCTTTTACATTGAAGTAAATCTAAGTCAACATGAAACAAATGAGATATCATGCTACAAACATGAAAGAATGGCTGAGAAGAATAAGAATGAGTTGTTTTGTTTTTTTAAATCAGGCCTAATCCTGATTCAAATTCTGCTGATTATCCATGCCTGTGCCCCAAAGTGCACTCAGGGCCTTCCTGACTTTAATGTGACTGCGGCTTATCTTGGCATCTACTATCCACACTCACCTCCTGTGTAATGTATGCACAAAGGATGATCCAAGCAAACCAGACAATAACAGTCATGGCAGAGGAAACAACGCAAGGAAGCTTTGCACACGTTGTCCGTGACAGGTGGTTGATGAAAGAGCAGAGTGTTCGCCAACACTGTTTGGAAGTCCTCATCCCTCGGGGTAACGTACCCTTTTTGGCCTTGAGCCTCATCTGTTGACAATGTTCTGGCTCAATTCACAGGAGGGAGAAAAAAAAAAAAAACATGGCAGTGTTGATGTCATCCCCCTTCACACCATCCTGAGTGTTCAGTTGCTTTGCTACCTTTTGTGACTTTTCTCTTGAGGTCACATGACCGTTTCTCGTTCCTCCTCCACGACAGGCGGGGGTTTTTCTTCCTCGCTGGGTCGCGTATGAGCTGAGTGCTCCTCTTCAGGAATGTGGAGCTCCTGTCCCGATGAAGGTATGGAGTTCTCTGAGACGGAGCCATTCTTTACGTATCCAGGCAGGTTCCTGTGGCCATTTACAGGCGCCGGTCCCAGTCTCGTGCTGAGGTGAAGGGCCAGCGGTCCTCTGGCTGTGACGTTGGTAACACTGGTGTGTGATACCATTGGTCCATAGCTGTAAGTATTACTGCCACTTCGAGCTTTTCTTTTAAAGTCAAGGGCCAGAGTTCTTCTGCTCCAAGACTTTTTGATCTCAGCTTGCACCTGAAAGGAAAAAAGGTTAGTAGAAACTTAAAGCACAAAAAATATTGTAGTTATAAGGGTAAAAAAACGAGTTCTTACCTCTCCATTGCAAAAGCAGTATATAATTGCAACTAAAAAACCCTGGAAAAGAGCAAATAATGATATTACTCACATTTTTCATGAACCGGATACTTTAAGCACAGACTTACAAATGACATTTCAGCTACCGTTGGCAATTTCTTAATGCAAATTAGAATTGTACAAAATCAGCAGCTAAACAATGAACAGCTGTTTGACATTCTGCTTCGATGTTAATATTAACCCAGAGGGCAAATCCATTCGGGTCAGTCAAATTTCTTGGAGCAAAGACATAGACGTAAAAATCTTTCATGTTCAGAATTTCTTCATCCACAGCTTTACCTGGAAAGAGTTGAAAAGCATCTCGTAGTGCATCTGTATCAACCAAGGTATCCCAGACACCTCTGTATACGGCATGGCATTAAATATGATGTAGTGGACACCAAACAGAGGCATCAGCACCAGCGTGGACTTCAACAGTTTTCTGTAACAGAACATTTGACACTTTCAAGCAAATGATTAAAATGCTTTACATGAAAGAAAAAAAAATGAACAGGACATTTTTCTTTTCGAGAAAAGCACAATGAGAAGATAGAAGGCTTAAAACAGTTTCATTTACACTTTATGTTACATTTTAATTGTTATTGGCCCACTTTTTTATTACCGAGTGACAAAATACCGATGTTGAATATCCTTATAAATTCAAATTCCTAAATAAAGTCAAAGCCTAAAATATTTTTAAAGCCTCGTTACGCCCCTTTCACACTCTTTATTACATTATGACACAATTTCCTGTAGTTCTAATGAAATGTCTTGAATGCACTTTGGTCAAGAGAATTTAAGTGCACAAATCTTTTTATTTTGTCTGCATTTTGGGCTGGCTTTTAATTGTAGCTGACTTCATTCCTCTCTTTGTTGTGGGATGTATTTTTTTACAGCTGATTACAAAGACTAAAAAGTCCCATGAATCAAACCACTTGAGAAGACCAGCAGTACTAATAGTTGCTGAAAATTTTAACAGCTGAGGTGGTTAATACACTAGTCTCACTCATGTGGTAATAGAATTAGAAATAGTTTCATCAGGGGACGGTCCTCTCGCCGTTTTTGTTCACCCTCTAAGCCTTGGATTTCAGGTACAAGTCACAATCCTGTCATCTGCAGAAGTTATCGGATGACTCTGCCATTGTGGGCTGCATCACTGGTGACCAGGAAGCAGAAGACAGAGGTGTGGTGGACAGAACCAACTGCAACGCCACGATGGAAAAACCAAAGAGATGCAGTTGGACTACAGGAAGAAGATCAGCTGTAGAAACATCCAGAGCCACCGTGCACAGGCGTGTGCAGGAAATGGGCTACAGGTGCCGCATTCCCCAGGTCAAGCCACTATTGAACCAGAAACAGCGGCAGAAGCGCCTGACCTGGACTACAGAGAAGCAGCACTGGACTGTTGCTCAGTGGTCCAAAGTACTTTTTTCGGATGAAAGCAAATTTTGCATGTCATTCGGAAATCAAGGTGCCAGAGTCTGGAGGAAGACTGGGGAGAAGGAAATGCCAAAATGCCAGAAGTCCAGTGTGAAGCACCCACAGTCAGTGATGGTCTGGGGTGCCATGTCAGCTGCTGGTGTTGGTCCACTGTGTTTTATCAAGGGCAGGGTCAATACAGCTAGCTATCAGGAGATTTTGGAGCACTTCATGCTTCCATCTGCTGAAAAGCTTTATGGAGATGAAGATTTTATTTTTCAGCACGACCTGGCACCTGCTCACAGTGCCAAAACCACTGGTAAATGGTTTACTGACCATGGTATTACTGTGCTCAATTGGCCTGCCAACTCTCCTGACCTGAACCCCATAGAGAACCTGTGGGATATTGTGAAGAGAAAGTTGAGAGACGCAAGACCCAACACTCTGGATGAGCTTAAGGCCGCTATCGAAGCATCCTGGCCCTCCATAACACCTCAGCAGTGCCACAGGCTGATTGCCTCCATGCCACGCCGCATTGAAGCAGTCATTCATACAAAAGGATTCCCGACCAAGTATTGAGTGCATAACAGAACATGATTATTTGAAGGTTGGCGTTTTTTGTATTAAAAACACTCGTCTTTCATTGGTGGGATGAAATATGCTAATTTTTTGGAACAGGCATTTTGGGTTTTCATAATCATCAGTATTAAAACAATTAAAGACCTGAAATATTTCAGTTGGTGTGCAATGAATCTAAAATATATGAAAGTTTCATTTTTATCATTACATTATGGAAAATAATGACCTTTATCACAATATGCTAATTTTTTGAGAAGGACCTGTAGTTTTTTTTTTTGCTGTGGAATTAAAATACTACGTTATTCTGCAAGGTCTTTGTCATTTGGTCTGCTACCAAATGCAGATGCCAAAAATGGGGCTGAAAATGATGCAACACTTCAACTTGGATTATGTTTAATTTCAAATTTATTCATGACAGTTACTCTCTCTAACACAATGACAACACTTGAACAGCTCAAATTTGTAAATGTTCACAAATCTAAACTCAACCTCTTCACAAGCGACAATTGAAAAGTGCATAAGTAGTAGTGCATGATTAGATATACTTGACAATTTCTTAAATTAAAACATAACTTAAAACAGAAGCCTTTTATATCAGTGAGTTATTTTGATGGAATTACCAATATTTAACTTTATCACTAATACCGGCCGATACCATGCCGATAATATTGTGCATCCCTATTCCTTTGTACTGAAACACTCAACAGTTTCCTGCGGGATCAATAAAGTTCTATCTTATCTTATCTTATCTTATCTTATCTTATCTTATCTTATCTTATCCACAGGCTGATTTTTAATTTGAAGAACCGTTTCTGTTTGTTATGTTGGCTTTGTGCATTTGTATCTCTATCTTGTCTTTATGAAGCAGATGTGATCTCTAATCAAGATTTGTAATCTGCAAATGATTAAATAATAAGCAAATACGCAGGTGGATCCGCTCCACTAGTATCTCAAAATGAATCATTTTTTTCCCCACAGGATGTTCGAGTACCTGTACTGTTGTCTGGTGTCACACCTTCCAGCATTTGTTTCTCGTAGTTTAGTTGCCAGGACTCTGATGATGTTCAGAAATAATAAAAAATTAATCTGGAAAAAAAAAATAATGGAAAGATAATTACGTGATTAAGTGTGATCGCAGTCACAGGTTCGTACAACCATCAGCTGCAAAGTGAATCACTAACTTTCCTCGTGCACAGCAGGGGTAAAGTGCGAGCTGTAGGTTGGTACTCACCACCACAGCCACCAGGATTGGCACTTGATATATCCATTTCAAATTGCCTGCACTTAAGTCCCAACACCTGCAGAAACAAGTTGTGAGAGATAAGGAAAGGTTAAGATTCTGATGTTCTTGAATTTCCTCATTTCACTCTGTTGTCTTTATTGGTCTGTGACATCATTTCACCATGAGGATTAGAGAATAGATAAAAAGTTGTTTATTTAATCTGCTTTTAAAGCTAACTCTCCACTGCATAATTATCATATAAGGAGGAATATTTTATCTCAAAATACTCAGTAAAATACTAACTAGCTTTAGTTGCTTTTAAATTAATTTGCTCCTACATCCTCCTGCCTGTTCTACATCTATCTGTCATAATTACCGTACTTTGCATACATTGGGCATTAAAATAACAATAAATAATTTCTATAAATTTGGGATTGAAATACATGTAGTTTATCCAGACTCAGCTGTTACATGTTATTTCATTCATTATTAAGAACAATTCAAATATCAGCAAACCAAAGATATTGGTAGTTCTACCATTATGTTTTTACTCTGTTTAAGTGATGACTAATAAAGGAGCGGATCTGCAGTAACTGTCACGACTGAGTGGGTTTCAGCTTGAAAAGACGTAAAAATGACCTTTTGGCTCTCCTACTGACTGAGACTATGTTTTTCCCATACAGTTTGACTACTCAGAGGCGGATGACCTACCCTCTTTTATTTCTTGACATTTTCCAAAAGTTTTCAGTTCTGTTCTGCAAATTACTATAGGGTGATCCATGCAACAGGAGGTAGAAAAAGAGTTTGTTGCCACAAAAAGAATGAAGAAACATCAATTTAGTTTTGTTCTAGCTTGTTTATAGGCTGCGCCTTAAGTAAGTTAACAGTTTAATGGGAATCTCCACTCATCACACAGATAATGTGCGTAGGTAATCCACTGCCCCTCACACAGTTGTTAGTACAGTGTCATGGCTTCAACACACAGATTCAGTCAAATAGCTTTAACAGAAAAGGTTGTTCTTGGCGTGAAGTTGGATATGTCTGACTTCAGTAAATACACAAGTGTTCAATTGAAATGTTGACTGGAGTGTTGTCTTCAGCAGACTGGAAAGTTGGTGGAATTGATTAAAAAAATGGGGATTTTTGTTACTGTGATCTTCTCGCTTGTAGTGTATGTGCATGTGTGGGTAATGTTTTATACGTTTATTGCTCCAGCAACTATTTTTGTGTCATTTTAAGAAACTTAGACCAGGATATCTAAAATGTGTAGTATCATTATCGCTGTATGTGTGACCGACTCATGTCTGTGAATGACAAAATCCAGCTCATCCCATTGCTATAATCCAGTGATCAAACTTCTCTGTGTCTTAAACTTGGGAAAAGTGACGAAAAATACCCCTTCTATGTGAGGAAGATGGCTGTACCTTGAGTCACCATTACAGATACTATATGCACAATGTGTGGTTCTCCTGGTGTAATTCAATTAAATGTTATCAACTTTCTTTAAGCCTAAACTTGGCTAAAAACTGCGCTGCCATTGAAACGTTTATGGGCTTCTATGAGTATTTGCACTCAAACATCCATCCATCCATCCATTATCTTTACCCGCTTATTCCATTTTGGGTCACGGGGGTCGCTGGTGCCCATGTCCAGCAATCACTGTGCGAGGGGCGGGGTACACCCTGGACGGGTCGCAAGTCCATCACAGGGACACATAGAGACAAACGAGACAAACAACCATTCACTCTCTCACTCACACCTAGGGACAATTTAGAGTTACCAATCAGCCTAACATGCATGTTTTTGGACTGTAGGAGGAAACCGGAGCACCTGGAGAAAACCCACGCATGCACGGAGAGAACATGCAAACTCCTGCACTCAAACAGACATTGCGTAATCATAGTCACCTGACTAGTTTTCTAAAAATTGCATGAGTGGAGAGCGCTATTCCAGGTGCCTGTTTCTTTAAATACTTTCTAGACACATGCTTTAAGGCATTCAGTAGTATTTTCTGGTTGTTGTATTTGAGCATCTGAGTTGGGTTTGATCATGTGCTATACCAGAAGGATGTTTTTGCACTTTTTATTGACATTTAATATACTGTAGGCCAAAAATACAATTTTGTTGGCTGAATGTGGCCTGCAGGCCTTCAATTGACATTTGGTGACAGCAGATTGCGTTGAATCTTCACAGTCTCTCCTCCTGAGCAAGCACAAAGGTAACAGTGGAAAGGAAAAACTCCCTTTTAACAGGAAGAAACCTCCAGCAGAACCAGGCTCAGGACGAGCGGTCATTTGCTTCTGCCGGCTGGGTTTGAGAGGAACAGGAAGAAGAAACAAACAAAGGGTTCAAGCCCTGCACCAAACAATTGTGCTGATAATAAACAGACATTAAGACCTTTAATTTGAAGTCATTAAGCTTTAGTAATTCGGTGTAAAGGTTTGACAGGAAAAGTTAAATATAAATCATACACATCACTTACTCTGTGTCGGCAAGCATGGCTCTTACGATTGCCCAGATGGTTACAAACACAGCCGGTACTCCTACAAAATAAATACAAAATATTTGAATTGCTATGATAAAGCAGCTATAATTTGGTGCGAATAAGTCAGATTTTGAAATGTTTCCCATCTGAGTGGAACTTGGGCAGGACAGCATCCACATTGTATGCGCTGTGCTTATGTAAGTTATACGCACAGTGTGTACAATGCAGGAACTGTAAAACCCTTATTCAAGCAGCATCATTACCCACTGTTCTAACTTATTTTTAAGACATTCTCAGTGTCATATAAAAAAAAAAAGGAAGGACCTTACGTACTCGTTCATTTAAAATGGTTTAGGTCAACTGATGATGCTACAGTAAGATCAAGTGCAAAGTAAATGAAGCATAACTCACCCCATCCAATTAGAGTAAATCCCCAAAGATACTTTTTGTCAGAGAAAAAAGTCATGAAGATGAGGCTGTGGAGGTAAAGACCCTCCACGAGGATCCAGTAGTAATTGGTTGCCAGGAAATACATGAACAAGGTCACGACCACCTTGCAGCTAATCTATAGAAAACACAGCAGACCACAGGAACCAGTTAATCAATAATCTTGATGAAACATTAGTCAGTTTTAATTAATTTTTCATTATCTTGAATAATTCTGAAAAGGCCTGGATCTCTTAGGAATACTGTCCAAAAGATCAAAGCAAAACTGTGATTTAAATGCAAAAACTTGCCCAAAACCTCCCAAATATTTACAGTTCAGTCTAGCATCATGAAAGAGTTGCAGTTGAACAGTGTTTGTAAGTGGAGCATCCTCCATTCATCCATCTATTTATTTCTCGTCGCCCGTATTTCCACGGAAGGAAAGTGGAGTGGAGTGTGTGCAATAATCTCAACAGCAATCTTGCAATAAAAGTAAGTGAACACACTTTGTGATTTGAAATGAAATGCAGTGAGTCGGACCGTTTCAGTTAAATTGGAATAAAATTGGCACCGTTCTAACAAAAGTCTGTGAAACGGACCACTTCACTGTTCTCAGATTTCTTTGCACTATTAAACTGAATTAAATTTACTGCATGTGGCTAATCAAAAAATTGGATAAATTCCTTATTTTTTTCTCTTCTATTATTTTTTTCAGCTTTCCTGTCTACTTTACCACTATTGAAAAAATTCTACATGTATTTTTTTGTACAGCAGCTCTATTTTCTTCTTACTATTAATTTTATATTCTGCTTATTTCACATGTATTTTGATTTTCTATGCGTATTTGTTGCTTTTTTAAATTATTTTGGTGTGTTTGCATCATAAATGTTCTACATTCATTTTCACAGTGAGAGCATTTCCTGTATACTAACAACACTCATCAGAGATCTAAATTGGTCCAGACTAAAAATATCTGCTCTTGTAGTTAACATTTGAGTTCATTAAGCTGTTTTTCAATAGAATATCATGGTATATCTTGGTATAAGCAGCTTTGAACTGTACTGTTTGTAGCTTGCTCAAAGTATAGTCAATAAAAATTTAATGATAGTTTTTATTCTGACGCTCACTGATTTTTTTTAATATCTTTAATCTCCCATCTTGCGCAGCTTCAAGTGACCTAAAATTAGTCATCGTTGTGATCCCTAATTAGGGATTATTTTTAAACAGAATTTACTTAGTGCTTAATGACAGAAGCATCTCCATGAGAGTGTTTGTGTTACACTGTGGCTTTAAAAATGGCTCAGAAAAGATTATAGTTAAGACAAAAAAGCTGCAAATAACGCTTGAAACATATTTATTGCTTTCAAAATCTTTAAGCATTTGGGAGAACTTCTGTGAGAGCTTATTTAATATTCTGCATATGTGTTAAGTTTGATGGATGGCTTTTGTTGGTGATTTGGATCATGACCGAAAGAATGAGATCCCGACTACAAGCGGCCGAAATGAGCTTCCGTCATAGGGAGGCCGAGCTCAGCCTTAGAAATAAGGTGAGGAGCGCCATCATTCGGAGGGAGCTCAGAGTAGAGCCGCTGCTCCTCCGCATCGAAAGGAGTATGTTGGGGTGGTTTGGGCATCTAATCAGGATGCGCCTGGACGCCTCTCTTTGGAGGTTTTCTGCCAATTTCACCAATAGGAGGCCCCGGGAAAAAAAACATAAATTGCTGGTGGGATTGTGTATTTTTTCTGGCATGGGAATAATTGGAGGTTCCCCAGAACGAGCTGGAAAGTGTTGCTGGGGAAAGGGATGTCTGGGTTTCTCTCCTGGACCTGTTGCCTTCGTGACCTGACTACAGATAAGCGGTAGAAGATGTATGCAGGTATGTATGAATGTATGGATGGATGGAAGTGCAATTCCAAGAGATACTGGTGTTATTTTCAAACACATAATAATTATTTTTTGTTTAAAGTATATATTTAGTGCAGATTTATCTTTAGCCATGAATGTAAGGCATATAGAGAATGGACATGCCTCATAGTCTTTAAGAAAATATGTAATTATTGTTTGATAATCAGCCAACAGTCACTTTTTTCCTTACATTTATAGTAATGAGTGACTATTCTAACTGTGGTAACAAACCACATAAAACTTTTTAAACATTAGATATGAGTACATGTCACAAAAAGGAGACATTCCCTCTCTCTACCTGCTGTGTATTTAAATTTGATTTTAGATTGCAGGTAGGACAGCATAAATGGTGACTAATTAAAGTAAACACATCAAGAAAAAAATAGTTGATGTTATTTCATTACAAAATGTTTTGGTTTATCAATAATGCAGTTACAGGCAGCACGACAGCTCAGTGGTTGGCACTGTTGCCTCACAGCAAGAAGGTCCTGGGTTCAATCCCCAGTTGGACCTGAGGTCTTTCTGTGTGGAGTTTGCATCTTCTTCTCGTGCTTGCGTGAGTTTTTTCCGGGTACTCCGGTTTCCTCAGTCCAAAAACATACAAGTACATGTTTAGCTGCCTTCAGTCCCAGGCCGCCCTTGCAAAAGAGATCTGTGATCTCAGTGGGATTTTTCTAATAAAGGTTAATAAATAAATAAATAACATATTGGTATAATAACAGCCCCAAAAGCCAACACTGGTTTAGTTGTCTGTCAGTTTGGTTTCATTTGTGATCATTAGTCAACACTATGCTGCACTGTGGTGCAGCTGGTTTGCACTGTTGACTGGCAACAAGAAGATCCTGGGTTTGACTCCCAGCTGATACCTTTCTGTGCAAGGATTACCAGTATAATCTGTGGGTTTGATTTGGGTACTCCGGTTTTCCCCCAAACTCCAAAAACATACACATCAGACCAACAGACAACTTTAAGTTGGTCTGAGGTGAGAGTGGGAATGTAAGTTGTCAGTTGCCTCCGTCTCGCCCTGTTCTGGGTGTACCAGGTCTCTGTGACTCTGCACAGGATCCAGCATGTACAAGAAATGCTCAAGATGGAAGGCTGCATGCGACAAAGTGGAGACTCAATGCAATCTGCTGGCTTCCTTAGATAAATAACTTTTACTAATTATCATTTTAAAATGTACGTCAATGTTTTTATTAGCATTAGTGCTGGAGTAAACTGAATTGAATTGTAATGTATGGATAAACGGACCTCCACTTCAGTGGTTCTCAACCCTGCTCCTTGAGGAACGCCATCCTGCATGTTTTAGTTGTTTCTCTGCTCCAACACACCAGATTCAGTGATTTAATTTATTCCTCATGTTCTGCAGAAGCCTGTAAAGCACCCATTTATTAAAATCAGATGTGTTGGAGCAGAGAAACAAGTAAAACATGCAGGATGGTGTTCCTCAAGGAGCAAGGCTGGGAACACCTGCTCCACATTACTACAGGTACTGCTGCTGCATTAATATGAAATAATCAACTGAAGACAGCAGTTGTGTTGACTGTTCTCTTTGTGTCATTTCTTCTTAGTTGCAGCCGTTTGTGAATTTTCAAGCCCCAATAGGCAACAGCAAAGATTTGGTGATTTAGCATATTTTTAATGAGAGCTTTGGTGAGCTTTTTCATTTGAAAATAAGAATTAAGTGGATTTCAAAAGATGGCTATTATTGAGTTTTTGTCCCTGAAGGGAAACGTTTTTTAGGAAAAGGGGTTGTTTCTGTTTAATTACAGTAAGTCACAATGTAATTCTGAGGAATTTAAATAAAGCTTTGAATGAATGTACTCAGCTAAAGCTCAAATATTTAAGTTCTGTCACTGTGTTGAATATATGTAACCGGTGTTGACAAAGCTGTTTCAGTACTGGTCCGTTTGGTAAGACACAGGATAAGGTATGTCCCTTAAATATATTGCAAGAAACTGTTTGTGTTTGAAAACATCCATGAAAAGTAAACAGTTATTTCCCCCTTTTTTTAAAGTATGGGAAGGAAAGCTGAATACTGAACTAGAACTTTGGCAGGGTGACAAGCGGGGCAGTTTATTTGCTCTGGTACTGGAAAAGCAGGGAAGACCCAACACTTGTGCCATTTCCACATTGGATGCAAAATGTGAAACGCTAAAGTAAACTGTAAATCAAATTATCTGTCCATTCAAAGCAGTCAGAAGTTGACAACACAGGAAAATTACTTTGTGCAATTTGTGTGTGTGTTGTATTTATTAAAGGAGATAACTCCTAAAACTGAGTCGATATAAAAAAATGTTCACTTACAAACTGCATTTTGTTGGCTGGCGGAGCTTCCGTGATGGACTTGAGGTCTTCCACCGTGACTCTTTCCATGTTCTCCAGTGCAGATCCAGAGTAGAGAACGACATCTTTCACAAATATACTTACAGCTCGTAGCATGTAGGACACAAATAAGTGCATATGGATGTAGTTTCTGGTACAGTGCAACCGTCTGGGGAGGAACAATGACGACAGCAACCAGGTCAAAAGACTGATTTGTTAAAAATATGTTAAAATTGTTTGCAAATGTTCATGAAAATAACATACAGGGTTAAAAAGTAACACAAAACCACACACGCATAAACTGCGCTCATCCCAATTAGAGTTAGATTAAGCTGACTGTAATGCATTACTCAAATTTGAGAAAACGCTAATATCAGATCGCTACGCTCAAAATAAAAAGCTGTTAAATGAAGTCTTCAGCAGTTACAAAAACATTTACATTTTGGTCTGTCAAACATCTGAAACATTTGCTGTGGGTTGACCTTTGGCATCACAATCCATTGGATATAATTTGCTGGGTCAACGGACAGAAGAGGAAGAAAAAAAGTCAAGGAAAACATTTACTGATTCGTTATTAGTGCCCAAAATTCAGTACGTTGAAATTTCAAACACTTACAGATTACAGAAAACAAACCTCTGTACCCACAATCAGCTCCATCCACAATTTCTGTCGCTAAATCTCATTAATGAGTTGACAAGGTGCCCTCAGAGAACTATTGATTCAGGGAAACTAATCTAGCGCACATTTCCCAGGTGAAAATACCAGAACACAAGTGCTAATGTAAAATATCCCTTTGCCCTCTCTGGAAAACATTTATGAGCTTTCGTTTCTGAAAGCTGATGTGTTGAAGGGGAGACATGGTTGGAGCACTTCGGAGCTCGGTGCCAGAATGTCAGATGGGCCCCTGGGATAACTTATTAAACTCATTTGGCACGTATATTTCCCTGTGCCAGTTGGAAGCGTTCCTGAAACCAAATGACTGACTGCCTGTACAGTAAGTTACGTCGGTGGGAACGTTGGTAAACAGTGCCTTGACATCGATTCCTGATACTCTCTATGCACCATAAAATGAGCAAATACTGACCGGTCGGCTCTGCATTCATCAGAATGGTTCAAATTCAAACCTTCTCTACAGGACTTCTCTATGTTTTGCTAACAGAATCAAGGTAAGGCTTATGTACAAAGTATCAGAAGTAAATCTGCTAATCTATAAACAAACACTCCTAATACAGTCAGTTACTCCTATTTCTTCCAGATGTTTATCAATAAATTTTATCTCCTTTAATGTTCTAGCAGTGGGAAGATAGAAAAAATACACCTTTTCTACTTTTTCTAACTAACAAATTGAAATCTTTGTCCTGTAGAGACAGAATATCAAAACAAAAGATTTGGTAGTTTGTCAAGATGCTTCTCAGGATCAGTCTGTTAATAATCAAATATGTTTTATTCAGTTGTCTGTGTGTCCATAAACTTCTTTAAAACTCTTCAGTTAATCCAGAAGGCTGCTGCCAGAGTCTTAATGGGAGTTAGTAGGAGAGATCATATTTCTCCAGTTTAACCTTCTCTCCATTGGTCTCTGTCAAATTCAGAATATAATTTAAAATCTTACTTCTAACCTACAAAGCCCTCAATAACCTAGCTCCATCTTATATTACAGATCTTATTGTTCTATATTTTCCCAACAGAGCACTTTGTTCTCAGACTGCAGGCTTACTTGTGGTTCCTAGAGTTTCCAAGAGCAGAATGGGAGGAAGATCTTTTAGTTAGGCTCCTCTTGTGTGAAACCAACTTCCAGTTTCTCTCAAACCCAGCCGGTCGAAGCAGATGGCCACTTGTCCTGAGCCTAGTTTTGCTAAATGTTTCTTCCTCATGAGGGAGTTTTTCCCTTCCACTGTTGCCTTCATACTTGCTCAAGATGAAAGTCTGTGATGAAGTTAAACTCAAAGCAGTCTGCTCCTCAAATAAATAGTATTATTAACTTACTTTTCATGTATATGAATGTTTCTGTTCAGTGCCCTGAGATGACTTCTGTTGTGTCTTGGTGCTATATAAATAAACTGAATTGAATAGAATTAATGGGCAGCACGGTGGTGCAACTCGTAGAGCTGCTGCCTCTCAGCGAGAAGATTGCCGCTGCAAGTCCCGGTCCGGGGGCCTTTCTGGGTGGAGTTTGCATGTTCTCTCTGTGCATGCATGGGTTCAGGTACTCCGGTTTCCTCCCACAGACCAAAAACATGCGTGTTAGGCTGATTGGTAACTCTAAATTGTCCCTAGGCGTGAGTGAAAGAGTGAATGGCTGTTTGTCTCTATGTGGCCCTGTGACGGACTGGAGACCTGTCCAGGGTGTACCCCACCCTCCGCACAGTGATGGCTGGACATGGGCACCGGCAAACCCCATGACCCAAAATGGAAGAAGTGGGCAAAAGTTAATGGATGGATGGACGGAATTGAATTAATGTTATCATTGTGATTTCAAATGTAATGCACTGAGTGATAGACTTCTACAAAAAAACATGCTTTTCTTATAAACAAATCCCTATGACATTTACATGCTGTATCCTTCAGCGTATTTTCTTTTCAAAGTGCCTTTAATAAATATTTAACTGTTTCCTTTTTGCTAATGCTATGACCTTAATTTCTGACCCCGTGTCGCCATCTCTCTCTTGCCTCTCCACGTTCAAGGTTAAAAAGACTGATTGAAAAAGAATCCGCGACATCACAGACTCACCGAAAATAACCCAGGATGACAACAGCCACCATGAGAGATCCAAGAGAGATGGAGTACCCGACTGTGTAGATGAGATACAAACGGTGAAAGACCTCCTGTTGGAGAGGGATAATTTGTTAGCATGTCAACAAGACAAAATTATATAAAATAAGAGATGGTGTTAGAGAGAATCCATCTGAGGTAAACTGTTAACTGTACCTTTATTTTATCAAGAGAACAGCATGTTGTATTCACCTTGTTGTATCAATAAAAAGTCTATTTTAAAGTATTACATGTTGTATAGATAAATTTTTTTGTTTCAAGTCAAAAGGTGTGACAAGACTCATCAAATGCCTGGTAGAAAACAACCAGATCCCATAAGAAAATACAGTAAAACCTTAAATAGACATTGGAATCCCTAATTTTACAAGACGAGGTCTCCATTTTTTTATTTCAGTTTCACTGAATGTGCAGATTGTGTACTTTTTACGTTCTCTTCAAAACTATACGTAGATTAAAAAAAAAAAGGAAATGGGTTTTAAACTTTCAAATATTTAGGTTGTCCTTTGTCAAAGCCTTTCATTTCATAAACCTCAGCCACTTGGCGACAAAATTTAGATGAGACATTTGAATGTTTTAGGGCTGAGAGGAGGATTGAAGGGGCAGTTTGATCGTCCAGCAGCAGGCTGGCACTGAGACAACACCATAAAAACAGAACCACAGTCTTCTCTGTGTCAACATGTCAAGAGGCCAAAGAGCCCCTTGTCATGTAACAAGATACAGCACTGCTGGTATCATTCAGCATCAGGATCTTGTGCCAGGAAAACGTGTGACTCAGTTACGGTGACAGCAGTTTTGCTGTGCGTGCTTTAGTCTGTGCCTACAGTATTTATTCATTAACTATTGGAAGTGCTCCCTTGGGAAAACATCAGCATAAACATCTAAAGTCATAAAGAGTTAAGCTGTATTTTATTGCTTTATGGCAAAACGGGGGAAGGGTGTGATAAAATGGTAGCACTTCAGGTATTTGGGATTTCCTAACTGACTTGACTATAAAATACATTACCCATGACTCCAACCCGGAAAAATGGCTACATTTCCTAAATCATGTGACAATAATTAGAAACACTTAAATCCATAGTTTACAGTTCAGTTCTATTCATGATGCACTTATGAAAAATGCGGTTAAGCAACGATGAAAGCAACACAAATGTAGAAAAACCCACAACATAAAATTTAAAGTTAAGTCCCAGGATGCATCAGACTTAATAAATAGTCAAGGCATATAGAAGAGGGGATAAATGTTTCCAAACAAACAAGGATGAAATTGGGGGGAAAAAAGTGAAATGGGTGGTTAAAGTACAAACAGTATATCATTGTCATTTTCTCTGGAAACTGCCAGGCAGGTTCTTAATGACAGAAAACAGCAACAACAGCTAAAATAAATGTGGTCTTCATCTCTATCTTCTACCGCTCCATCTATAGTTGGGCTGCTGTTGTTACAATGTATTGTTTTGCATTAATAGTGTTTAGCGTATATCTTAGATCTTTTAGCGTACCATTTGTTTAGTGTATAGTATATCTTAGATCCTTATATACTGTTTCTTTTTATACTTTACATTTTGCTATTGTTGGATGTGACTGGGACCCTGTGTACTTAATTTCGTCCCACCTCATGCCCCACATGTGGTGAAATGACGATAAACCTACTTAAACTTAAACTTGAACAGTCGGGTTGTGGAGGCAACAGGTCCAGGAGAGAAACCCCGATATTCCTCTCCCCAGTGGCACTTTCCAGCTCATTCTGGGGAGCCTGTAGTGTTCCCATGCCAGAGAAGATACACAATTCCTCCAGCAATTTCTGGGTCTTCCCTGGGACCTCCTACCAGTGGGATATGCCCAGAAAACCTGTAAAGGGAGGCATCCAGGAGGCATCCTAATCAGATGCCTGAACCACCTCAACTGACTCCTTTTGATACAGAGGAGCTGCAGCTCTACTCCAAGCTCCTCCCAATAACTGAGCTCCTCACCCTAAGGCTGTGCCCAGACACCCTATAAAGAAAGCCCATTTCAGCTGCTTGTATCCATGATCTTGTTCTTTTGTTCATGAGCCAAACCTCTGGACCATAGGTGGAGGTTGGAATGGAGACAGACCAGTAAATCAAGAACTTTGCCTTTCCACTCAGCTCCCTCTTCACCACGACTGACAAAAGCAACATCTTCATTACTGAGGACGAGGCCCCAATCTGTCGATCCATCTCTCGCTCCATCCTACCATCACTCATGAACAAGACACACAGATACTTGAACTCCTCCACCTGAGGAGATAACTATTGCAAATACATGCAATGGTAATCTGAAAATAATGATGTGTCAAAAGGAGACTAGCAAAAAAAAAAGAAGATATACATCAATTATTGTAGTACAAGCTGTAGCAGATTTCTACTTCTGACATGCTTCTTCATTATGTTCACTAATGTTTTCTCTAACTTGTAGAAAATTGCAAAAATGAACCATAGTTAAAATTATGTCTCTAACCTCAGATTTTTGCTAATTTAGTAGGAAAAAAAAAAGCTAAAACATGCAGAATTTTATTTTGTGACACAAGTGTATCCTTTCTGTTGTTCCGATGGTCAAAAGTTATGCCCATAAAGCAATAGGTGTCAGACGTTAACAAGTCTGAGCCCAGCCTTGTCTTCAACACAATCAAACACTTTGTGGACACCTGGGAAGAGCTAGAGCCAGGTCTCATCTCCAATCATCTTTTCCTCAACTATAGTGATGCTCTTGTGATTAAAAGGGAGCAAATCTCTAAAATTCTTAAGGGAGCCTTAGCTCAAGACCCCATTGTTACGTTCTAAACTGTAATTCTTAGCAGTTTTTTTTTTTTTTTAAGTAAACATGCTGATTTTATTTATATGAAAAAAAAAGAACCAAACAAAGTGACAAGTTTAGCCCTGATTGATGCGTCTGTTTTGTGATGCTCTGTGGTGTTGCTTTGTGTTTGGATTTAAACTGAAATTTGATGATTACAAGCACATTACCACAAAGTAACCATACCTCTACACTGTCATTATCTCTCTATGTTATTAAAAATTGTAATAGTTTTTACGCATTGCTCATTAATGAAAGAGCATATTGCAAACAAGTTACTCATTTAAAAGGAATTGTAATTACAGGCTATAGTTGTGTAATACTAAGCGGCTGTAATATATTAAGTATGGCAGCTTTGTCTGGCCAGGCATTCAGTCAGGCTGAAACTACGAATAAGGAAGATGTCATGTGTTACTGTGTCCATGAGCATGCAAATGGTAAGGAGAAAGATTTCACCTTTTCATGGCTATAGTTGTAATGGTAAAGGAATTTTGCACATTCGTTATAATTGGCCCATGTCTTGTTGACCGAGGCCAGCTCCCACGTTCCATTGTTGTCACATCGACGGTATGCCAGCCCTAGATACCAAGAAACGAGAGAAATAATAGGATCAAGCTTTAATTACAGAGTTGAAACTGCATAATTAGCTAGTAGCATAAGGAAACATAAAATAGGTTTGTTTATCCACATGAAAATGCAGCAATCAAGGTGAATCAATTGTCAGACGGATATATTCTATTCTATTTCTTCTTTAATATGGGCAGCATAAATGCTAACCTGTAAATATATTTGTGTTATCTAATCATAATCCAGACGACTATTTGTAGCTTATGGATCATAACCATTTGGTTTCAGAATCTCACTATGACCGATCATTTTTGTGAAAGCCAAAAATGATCATGCCTTAACTTTTAGGTGATTTTCCTCAAAATTAGGAAGTAAATGTTAATGAAACATAAACATGTAAAACATTTGAAATGTGTGTATTTGAACTTAGCTCTTAAAAGGAGTTTTGCTTGCGAAAGGACTTCTTGAATGAATATCATGTGGTACACAAAAAACGTCATAATGTTATTGCTCAATCCAGAGACGGTCTTACCTTTATGGTTAAAGTCGTAGATGTAGTCTGGACAAGATGTGGACACAAGTTTTCCAGGAGGTCCTTCAGGCCAGCAAACAATGCCATCCCACTCTGGTGAGCAGAAACCATCTGCGGAGACAAGAAAACATAGTTGACTTTTAAAAAATGAGGCCACAAAGTGCTGTTAAACCATAAATTCTGCATTCAGCATCTAAAAAAACCCTCACAAAAACAGCAGTACTGTGCATTTTAAAGGTTCTGTTGTCCTTAGAAATCAGGACAGCACAACCTGTGTGTTTATGTAGATCAGCACTCTGAAGCAGCCTTGTAATTTGTGGTAAGACTTGCAATAAATAATGTTTTTTTTAAGTTATCTGAAGAAAACACATCCATACATCAACATCTATCTGTCGCAACATAATCAAGACTTGGAAAAAGAGAATCAGCGTATGCTGGCTGCAACTTGTCAACTGAGTCTATTGTGACTGTTAGGGCTTGATTGTTAGCAGCTTCACATTTCCATTAATGCTCTATAGACGATAGTTTCATGCAGGATTTATGTTGAATGGAACTCATTTGCAAGATTCTCTACATCACTGACTGCATTATAGTAATCTATGTACTTTATTTTTTTGGATTATAAGGTGCATTAAGCGAAATAAAACAGTCAGATAAGTCAAACTTTATTCAACAATTATTATTCAGGACTGAAAATTGTTGCATTGTATACCTGGATTATTGAGCATGGACTTTTTTGGTTTTGAATCAAACTTTATTCAACTCATTCGCAATAACTCTCAACATTGTTCAATTGTACCACATAAAATCAGTTCGAGGTCAGTAATCACAACCGGAATTAATACATATTTACATAATTTTTTAGAAAATGAAAGTGTTTTAAGTGTGCCTTATAGTCCAAAAAATACGGTAAGCTTATATTGATGAATTAAAGTACTGGTATGGAAACGTTCTTATTTTATCTTCTATTATCTTAAAATTGTACATATAGAATGTTCAGCTAGTCTGTAGACTCAACAATTGCAGCTCTCTGATAATGGAAGCAGAATTCTTTTCTCCACAAAGTTCTGGCAAACCCTTTCCTTATGGTTTGGCTTTTATGCTGTATTATTGAAAACATCTGTCCCACTTTAACCACTAATAAGTACTTGTATATAAAACTGAAATGATCTTCTCTATTCAGCCGATCTATTATTTTGCCAAAGGGGAAAAAAAAAAAAAAAGCATGCGGTGCTACATCGACTTGCTTTTTATTTGCTTGTCATGGCAGCGTGAAATTAAAAGGCAGACTGAGTGGAGCTTACTGACTCTTACAAATCTCTGATAAACACAGTTAAGTTCTCAAAAAATCACACAGACCACACGTCCTGGGAGTAAAAGTAAAATTCCTGTTCTACTTTTGCGTTGGTTGTTTTACTGTAGGACCACCTACTAACAAGCCCAAATTAAACACTAAACACACACAAGCATGCAATTTCCCATAAATTTGTTGACCACGATTTAAATATAAACGTGACTATGGCAGGACTTTGGTATTAGTGATGTCACTGGGGTTTCTAGAACATTTTCTTTTCTTCCACAACTTTTTTGATGCCGACCTGCAGATGTCAAAACACATAATGCATTTTCTCCTGATGCGAACAACCTTTTATAATGACTCCTGATGTTATTCTACACCCAAAACCTCAAGCTTCAGGGCTGAGCTATTTTCACACTGCAAGGTTTGGGGATGTGAACCCACATCCCTCCACTGTCCACTCCGTGCAAACGTCAACAGTCCCACCTCAAAGAAAACATTGTCTCAGCAATGTAGTGATCATTTTAAAAGCGCTGAAGAATTGAAACCTGTTGAAACTGTTTTTAGACTCATGGGTCACTCAGTTCTTTATTAACCTATGCACCCAGTTTTAGAGTTACTGCAGCTCAGCAGATGAGAAAAGGCCCCTCTATTATTGGAAACCCACCCTCAAAGCTTCAAGGCCACACCACTGCAGAGTGAACACAGATACATACATGCACAACGAGGGAGGCTGATAGTGAGCATCAGAATGACTTTCTGGGATGAAACAACACATCAGGGAAAATTACCTCAGCAAAGGCCTTCTGCTTTACAGTAGAGGAAGGATAAACTCCAAACTGCATGCATCATTGGTAAATTGAGAAATTGAATGAAATCATTCTTCTGTCATGTTCTCACAAACATATGATGGAATATATGGAACATATTCACCTATGATGGAAGCACAAGAAGATGTTTGACTCGAGCGCTACCACACCAGGAAAGATCCCAGGCTGTGCAGAAATCCAGCTGAGCCAGTTCAACTCACAACAACAGGATGTTTCAAAGAAAAATGACGGCAAAAGATTATGGCGAATGACAACGATCCAAAGATCCTGGAAGATCTATATCCTGACAAAAACAACAAGCCGATGCTCAACAAGGAATACAAAATAATATATATATATATATATATATATATATATATATATATATATATTTACTATTATTCCTCTCATACCTTGGGAACTGGAAGAAAAAAGATGCCAGATGATGATAGATGTAGGAACAGTGATATTAGGAACCCTGAGAAAGACCAAGGATTTAAAGGAAATAAAGATATTTTTAAAAGTTAAAGCCGCAGTGCTACTTGTGGTTATGAAAGCCCTCTGAGCTGTGATCCCATATCTGGAAGAGTGGATCCAGTAGATCCCAAGAAAATCTTTGGAAATCTCTGTCCAGAAAGTCACATCTAAGATACTGTGCAGCGCTTCCAGGCATCGAAACCTGAGCTTGAAGTGCAACCACCCACGTGGGAGAATCTTTTACTGTACTGTAAATTATAGAAGAAAACCTTTTTCAAATTGTTATATAGAAAACATACAGTAAAGCATCAAATATGGTTTTACTAAAACCGGTATACAGATTTAATAAACCAGAGCCCACAATTTCTGAAATGTCATTTTACAAAATCAAAGCCGCCACATGTGTTTTTTACCAAAATAAAAACAACTCATGTCATATAAATAAAATTTATCAGAATAAAATTAGACATTTGAATTGGCAGAGTATACAGTATATTTATTAAAGCATATAGCATGACCACATTAGAGAGATAGTTTTCTTTATTAAGGGGACATGTTTAGTCCAGTGAGTACAGGGCAGCAGCATTCAACATGGTGTCACTAATCCACTGATTTACCCCTAAAACATCCCCTCAAGCATTTGGAGGATTGGTCCCTGTCAAATATTCCTGATGGACGCATTAGTCCAGGTCCTGAGTCTAGATCTCCTCTGATTTACAAACAGGAAAACAAGTAAATAAAATGCAGCACTGCAATTTGAATGCAGAAACTCATTTTTAATTTAACTGTAAATTATTATAATAATACCCCTATAGTCTTCTACGCAGTCTTTGAATAAAATAATTTTCATAAAATAATCATTTTATTATCATTATTATCTAAATAATTGTTGTGCATTATAGACATAAAAATCTACATATAATTGAAAACTTCTAGAGATCTGTTATTTACCTGAAACAATTGTTTAAAGGCTAATATGATGGCTGCCAAAATGACAAAACGTATGACTTAGATGAGCCCAGATGAAAACAAGAACAGCAGCTATTTCTACCTATGAGAAGCACTCAAATGTAAAGTCACGCTGCACACATGCAGACTTTGTGGGATCTGAAGAGTCGTATGTGAGGTATGCACAGGTTTACCCTTGACAGAATTTGTCAAACGTCAATGTCACATTATAGATTCAAATTAAATTAGATATATGAGATAGCATTTGCACAGTTATGTTAATCTTTCAAAGAACACATAAAATAATGGAGATTTGAAGAAAGACAAATTATACAACTGACAACTCGGATTGAACTGATGCTGCTTGTAGTGAAGTGTGAGGGAAAGGATGTACCGTATTTTTCAGACTATAAGATGCACCGGATTATGAGGCGCAATATCAATGAACGAGTCTGTTTTCATACATAAGGCGCACCGGACTATAAATTGCATTAAGCGAAACAAAACAGTCAGATAAGTCAAACTTCATTCACAATAACCACATAAAATTCGTTCGAGGTCAGTAAGTACAACCAGAACTAATACATAAGGCGCACCTGATTATAAGGTTCACTGTCAATTTTTGAGAAAATTAAAGGATTTTAAGTGCACCTTATAGTCCGAATAATATGGTATTGGTATGGACTGTACTTGTATAGCACCTTTCTATCTTATCAAGATACTCAAAGCGCTTTACAACACAATCCTCATTTACTTATTCATACAGCACTCTACAAAGCTAATTGAACAAATCATTCTAAAGAGACTAATCAGAGCTTTATCTCATTCATACACCGATGGGACACACATCAGAGGCAATGAGGGGGTCAATGTCTTGCCCAGGGACACTTTGGTATGTGAATGCTGCTGGATTCGACCCCCCAACTCTTACACTGGAGTACGACTGCTCTAACTACTCAGCCACAGCCGCCCTGTGTCATATAACGATGAACGCACACAGCTCTAACTCCTCACGCTTGGCGTTTCTTTTTTCACTTATGTCACTCATGTGTTAAACTGATGATGGGAAGATGATGAACTGTGGCGGGTACAAACTGAGAATCGTCTCTGAACTTGACACACTTAGAGCATATGAACCCAGACAAGGGTGAAATGTTCAGCGCTTTTACAAAATCCAGCAGCCAGCCTACAAACAGACTATTACAAGCTGAAACCCGTTTATTTAATGTCTAATGTAAATGTAAATACCTTGTATTTATACAGTTTTTAACCTAGTTTCTTGCACAGAAACATTAGTGGAGGCAGAAATGCTAAACAAACCTTCCATTAAAACAAAGATGAATGTTTGACCTCTATGAATTTGTTACATTTTATAAACATTGTTAAGTAGTTCACTTTGCTAATTATTTACATTCAAAGGCTTTTTAGGGCTCTTTTTTTAAAAAGCATAAACATTAGTGAATAACCCTGCTCTATCCCAACAGCCAGCACTGCACACGTGTACTGATAGCAGCTGTACAGCTCCACACTCCACTAGAGGGGTGTTCTGCACACAGAGATTAACGTCTTACCCTCATTCGTTGGACATGAAGTCAGAGTTTTTAGTGTCAGAAAATCATCTCTCTTGACTCCAAGCATCATCACCATGACGGCATGCTCTGAGCACATAACCTGCTCCAGTTTCAGATTGAATCATCTGTGCAACACAGCCACATTTCCACTCATTTGTTTCTTGATGACATTCCAAACAGCCAAATAAGAACGAAGAAATATCTGAATGAAAAAAAGTTGGATTGTTAAATAAAGAAATTAAAGCAAATCCTTTGGCAGGTTAGTGGCATTAAAATGAATATGTATTTCTATTTAATATTCTAAAATAATACATTTTGTGTCCAGGGACAACAGATGAAAAACAGCATTTTGGCTAACTCTAATACATTTACAGTAAAATCTCTTTATGAGCAACTTTTCCTGTTAAAACTTAAGCAACTCTAAACCAATTTGCTGTGAAGCTTTTGATTGGATTTTGGCATCTTTCATCACTGGAAACCAGAATATTGACTTTGTTTTATTTATTTATTTTTTTATGAGAAAAGCTGTTTTTATGTGAAGCAAGATTTTGGAGATCTTTGGACTTCTGACACCGAAAAAAAAAAAAAAAAAAAAGCCCAGTGTTGTAACACATACCCTGTCAAAACACAGGATGCTTCTCAGCCCCCAACGTTCTCTGTGGTACGCATTTTTATTTATTTTTTTATTTTTTTTTTCAATCTAGTTTGAGATTTATGAATGTTTATCAAAATCACTAAAAGTTGGGAAATACCACATAAGGAATGTGACTACTGGGAATAGTCAACAATAGCGCTCGTGTTCTGAGCCTGGCATGGTTTTAATTATCAGTTTCATTTGCAAAGGGTATCGTCTGAAGGGTCAAAAAATTTAGGGCGACCACAATGTTACTGGGGTTCGTAGAGACAAATATTTTGAGTGGCTTAGCCGAAGAATTTAAAATCCTCCCTTTAACAATCAACTGAGTATAATACAGCAACCACAGACGCAGTGATTACTGTATTATTACTGTATGGACTCAGATGAAAAACGACTCCCTCTGGACAGCAATTTTCACAAAATCGGTGCAAAAGCACATTTGAGGCACAGCTTCGCCTTCAGTCTCAGCCCCAGAAAAGCCATTGAAAGGACAATGGAAACAAACTACTGTATTTTTCGCCGTATAAGTCAGAATCAGAGTGTATCTATTTGTCATTCCACCACATGTGGTACATGTGGTGGAAATAAATTGTGTACACAGGGTCCCAGTTACATCCAACAATAAAATGTAAAAAGAAAAACAGTGATAAGATCCAAGATATGAACTAAGGATAAACGTTAACTAAAAGCATGCTAAGCACTAATAGCATAAGAACAATACACTGAACAGCAGAATGAAAATAAGATGCATCTTTTTGCATTAATTTGCAAGTCCTGCCACTTCTACACTGAAGTGACTATAAGTTTTCCACCCATATTTATATCCCAATTTTTGGTTGAGATCTGACAATTTAATTCATTCTGAAATGAAAAATATTGAACATTACCGTGTGCAGCCACTAGAGGGCCCTCGAGCCTTATGGCAAGCCAAGTGTCTCATTAATAGGTAAAAGTGGCTATTAATGAGACAATCGGCTTGCTATACCAGCCACCTTCGTCTCACTTCAGTACACCTGGAGCAAACCATTAAAGTACATTTATTAAGTAAAAGTTCAACTGAGACACACCTTTACTATAATGTCGAGCAAACAAATAATTGTTTGTAGGTTATTATCTTGTTAAATTTCAAAGAAATGCACAACGAGTCCTCCCTCTGCATACTCCTGCAGCCGCAAATCGATTTTTGAAACGCAGCTAATTTGACCATAGTGCATTTATTAAGGAAAAGTTAAACTGAGACTCACATTTGCTATAATTTCAAGCAAACAATTGTTTTTAACTAATAATCTTGTTAAATTACTGTTAAAGTCCTCACGTGTGTGCTCCCACTGCCGCCATTTTGGCAGCCAATTGATTTTTGGCACAACACCGGCCCACGTTTCCGGGTGACTCATGCGACTTATACGACGAAGCAACTTATTTATGTTTTTTTTCTCCACTTTATTAGACATTTGTGCACTGATGCGCCTTTTACAGCGGAAAATATGGTACTTTAATTTTTTACTTTCCACAATGAACAGCAAACCCCCCCCCAAAAAAACGACTCAAAAGTGCGTTTCGATTTACAAATGTTTAAAAAATTGTAAAACTCTTTATTTTATAAAGCTAGATTGTTACAGATGCTGTGTGATGCATAACAGCTGCCTATCATAAGATCGTCAACTCTTAAAACCAGCAGAAACAGAAGGTGCTGACCCCATTCAGTCAAGAAAACAAAACGGTCTTTGGAGACTTATCATAATTCTGAACCTACTAATTATATAGTTTATATGATACATTTAACAAGTAAGAGCTAAAGTTCCTTCTCCCTCACTTTCCTGTTCCTCGGTACTTCTCTGTCTGATTCCTTCCCCTGTCTTGCACGCTGACTTTAAAATCTGCAGCTAACAGGCTCTGTTCTGTTAACCCCCTGGGGGGATTTACTTCACTCTCCTCTGAAACTCCAGCTAGAATTCACTGAAGAACTTCCTCTGTGCCTCAGCCCATGATGACAAATAAACGGCTTCTCTGCTCAGTTTATTTTCAGATAATCTTCTTTAGAACACACCCAGTCTGTGCAACAAAGATATAAGATAAAACATCACAGCTTGACATGGTTATGAAATGACCAAGATGTAACGTCAAACAATTTGCATTATAAATCTCTCATTAGAAAGAAACACACAGTTACCAATCTGTTAGAAAATAAAGGTTCTGGTTAGTCTCCTAGAACCAATAAGTATGGGTTAATGGTTCCAAAAGATCAGAACAATAAGATCTCTTTATCTCTTCTACTGGGAAAATCCTTGACACCTTTTTAAATTGACCAACAACAACAAAAAAATGTTTTCCATATGTGTGACTGCAGCAAAAAGGATCAATTACAGCTTCAAGAAGGGATAAACAGAGCTGGCAGCACTTTAGATTGCATCATGGAAGAGGACAATTAACATCTCTACTTAAACATCTCCTAAATCTTTACGAAGAGTTTGATTCAAACGTATAGATCAGAAAAATTGCATCAAAATGGAACTTAAATTTAAATTGTCCAACTTGCATTAGTAAAGTAGACTGCAAGTTGTTACAGTAAGTGTTACCTGAAAGTGTGTCGACATGGAAAAGGTCAGAAAATGATTGTCATGAAGAGCATGCAACTTCCTGTTCCAGCAATATACTGACATGTAGATGTGTTGAGGACCAGACTGTGGACAAAGCATGCGTTTTGTTGCAGACTGGATGTTTTATGTAGGAGGTTGAATGTGTTTCTTGGTGAGAAGTTAAGGTTTGAGGTGTAGCCATGCTCACAGGTTGTGACAAAAACTCTAACTTGGGTTACCTTTGAATCCAACATGCCTTAAAAGTTTGTTGGCTGTTGTTGAAATTGCTACTTCAAAATCTCTAAGAGTTTGTTTAAATATGACGTGTGTAAAATGCCTAAATGCCATCTTTGATTGAAAACGGCAGACTTCCTGAAATCCAAAATGTGTATTTATTCTGAATGTATAATGTACCAGATTTCAAAATTGTATGTTTTAACTAGTTGTTGAGGCTGAGAATATAGGTGGCACTATTGAGACATTTTGCACAGCTACCTTTGAGGTTCTCGGTAATGTAAAATTGTCACTTACTTTAAAAGTATTTAAACTTCTACACATTTTGTGCATGTTAATGTCTACAAAAATTTGATTATTTGAAAATAATAGTAAACAATGCAATTACAATAGGCCTTTGCACGGTTATGTGGGTCAAATGAAGATACAAAACTTTTGAAATTATTTCTGAATGTAATACGGGTTCTTAGTGGTATATTTGATTTGTCTGGCTTTAAATGATCATATTTATCTTATTGATTAGCTATTTATTGGTGTTTTAATGGCTTCTTAAACTTATGTACTAAGTTTGAGCATTTGAAGAAAGTAGCATTTTAAAATTATGTTGTGTTGTTTTTAACAGTATAATGACAATAAATGGCACTTTGACATTTTCCACACTAAAGAAGGGTCACTAAAGAAGTTGAAAACCAAGAAAAAGAAGACAACTACAAAATTTTAGCATTATAGCTGTAGTGATATAAAGTACCTTACCTGGAATTTTAGCCTTGGACTTGATGTTCCTCTCACATTTTTGTTTAGCCGTGAACAAAAGGCCTATTTGCTCCTCTTTTGTCAAAACGTCATCTGCATAAACCTGCAAAAAAGGATACAAATAAAAACTGTTGAGAAAGGTTTAAAAATTATGTGCTCTGCAAAATTCATACAGACTAAATCTTAAAACGAAAGTGCATTAATTACAACATCAACAATCCTAATAATAGATTTTTTTAATGTACTTTGAAACAATTATTTTATGCACTTATGTGAAACTCTCTTCCTTAGCGTTAATAGAAAATAAGAAAAATCAATTCATTTCTTTGGTGATGCCCATGAGTTTGTACTCCCACTGCTCTTTGCATCCCTGCTCATAGTGCTATGAACAGGACAATAACATCTTTTCCCCTCAGGGACATATGGCCTGAAAGAAACACTACTGACATTTCATCAAAGGGAATATGAATGTGAGCAACATGGTGGCCCAGAATGTTAAACAGCATTATTTTTTTAATCTGGAAGGTCAGACTGCAGCAAACCACATCATTGCATTTGTCAAAAGCATTTATGAGATAAGCAGTAAATTTTTTCTGTCTTCACAGCTATATGGCAAATGTATGTATGGCAAAGGCTCGGCAAGGCAGTAGTTAGTTCTGTCACTGGACTCCTCGAAGATTGCAGATTTGCCTCCTGGCTGGGGTCGTTCTGTGTCGAGTTAGCATGTTCTCCCTTTGCATGGGGGGGTTTAGGTTAAACGATGAGTCAAAATTGTCCCTAGGTGTAAGTGAGAGCATACGACGGAGTTTTGGGGCCATGCTAAGGAAAAAAAAAACAATTACATTACGAATGAGAATAAAGTCGAATGACATTATTCATTCGACTGAATGAATAATGTCATAATAAATGTCATTATTAATTAAATAATTAATATTATTTAATATTATTAAATAATATAATAATAATATAATAATTAATATAATTTAATATTATTAAATAATATTAATATCATTCAATGTTATTAATAATAATATTTACATAAAGTCGTAATATTATGAGAATAAAGTCAAAATAATACGAGAATGAATTAGAAACAATACAAGAATAAACTCATAATATTACCAGAATAAAATCGTAATATTACCAGAATAAACTCGTAATATTATCAAAACTCTGACGTGAAAAAGCAGTCTTACAACTGTGGTAAAATGATGAATGTTGATGTTGGCAGTACAATATCAGGGGGCCCAACGCACTGTTGCATATGGATTTTTATGATAAACTGAAGCCGTACTGCATTGCCATTGACAGATTTATTCATCACATAATGTGGATGGAGGCACATTTCACAGTAACCCGAAAGTGATCGCGGACTACTTCATAAACACAGTGACTCGCATCGGAGGCTGTCCACAGCAGGTGCGAGATGACCCAGGATGTATTATGAGTTTATTCACATAATATTACAACTTTATTCTCATAATTTTATTACGTTTTTCTCATGTTTTTTTCTTTTTTTTTTCTTAGCGTGGCCCTAATCCTCCGTCATAAGAGTATGACTAGTTGTCTGTCTTGTTTGTTGTTATGTTGCACTGTGATGGACAAGTGCCCCGTCCAGGGTGTCCCCTGTCTCTCATACAGAAACCGCTGGAAACATAAATCAACTTCCTCAGCAACGCTGCATGGAAAATTGTTTAAAAAGGACAGATTTTCAGTTTCTCATCCTGTAGCTTGTTTTGTAATGTTCAATAAATTGTGACTGGATATAAAAAAATCTTACTATCTTCCTTTTGTTTTTATCCTGAATGCAGATTTTAAGACGGTTTGTGACTGACATTGTACCTGGGTGTGGTTTCTCATCAAAGAAACAGTTTTCATCCCAATGGGTTTCACCGGTCGACTTACTATTTGCTCACAGATCAATTTTAGGCCCGACAAATGCAACCATATGGAAAACAGTCACATTCATTTTAACAAAGTGACAAAAACAAACAAAAAACATATGGGTTCAATGCTAAAGAATAGATCAACGTACAAATAAGATAGTTTTATGTTATTAGTGTCTTTTACTGTAACTGGAATCATAATGCAGCAAAAAAACATGTTTCTCCACTCTGAAACATAAAGTAACAACTATGTAAGCCAGACAGAATAGAAGAGCAGATACAAACTACTCTATTTTCTCAGCGATTTGACAAAACTGTACAAGTTAAAGATAATTTATTCAGAGCAGATACCTCCGTGGCTTTAGTTGTTGGATAAAGTGACATGTTGCACACTGAACTGGCAACCACTGTCACAAATCAAGTAAATGGCTCACTTCCTATACTGAAAGAAAAATTATTTGATAGAAGGCTAGCATTTTAACACTTCTCAGCGAGGATGAGAGACTGATTGCAAACGCTGAAACATATAATTCAACATGTCTGACAGCCACTTTCAGCTCAAATCAGAGTTTGAAAAGAAAGATTATATATATATCAACAAACTAAATATACACAAAGACAAACACTGAGGAAAATATATGAAAAAGTTGATGTCATACTGTTTATGCCTCTACTAAGCCGTTGTCAGTGAAATACATCTAGAGAAATATTAATTTACAGACATTTACCGTGCCTAACAAATGATTGTCGCAGCCATTTCCCACAGCGTCACATTTTAAAGTTTGCCAATGACTCTGTCATCTTGTCCCTTCTCTGCAGTGATGACCCAGACCCTGGGCCTGTGGTCGGGGACTTCAGTGGATGGTGTGAGTCTTCTTTTTAAAGTTAAATGTTTCTAAGACAAAGGAGATGGTCCCTGATTTTAGAAAAAAATCTTCAGTTGCAGTTCCTGTGGTCATTAACGGTGAAGCTGTTGAGGTGGTGCATCAATATAAATATCTGGGAACTGTTCTCAATGACAAATTGACCTTTGACCCACAGTGAACTCACTTTTTAAGAAGGCCCACCAGAGACTGTATTTTTATCGGAAGCTCTGTGGTTTTAATGTTGATTCTATTTTTATGAGAATGTTTTATTCATGTTTTATTGAGTCTCTAAGTTCATGGCACAAACCATTGCAAACATCTTCCTATTTTTAGTATTTTTTTTTAGTATTCGGGTTTTTTTAAATATAATTTTCTTCCATTTCTTTCTTTCTTCTATTTATATGCCTTCTTTTATGATTGTCTACTGTTGCCATCATTCTTTGTTAAAAATGGGTCTCTCTTGTAAATGAGTCCTCGAAGCTCAACGAGACTAACCTGTATGGTTGAATGAATATATGAATCTGTTGACTAACCTGTATGGTTGAATGAATATATGAATCTGTTGGTTTGGATTGTCAACATGCAAAAACAGGAACAAACTCTTGGGAATTGTCAGGATGTGCAGCAAAACTGCTGGCATAGCCCTACAGAACCTCAATGACCTACACAAGGCAAGGTCAGTGAACCAGGCCAGGCTGATTCTGGCAGATCCTGATCACCACTCCATGGTGAGTTCATGTTGCTTCCACCTGGATGCAGGTATCTGCTGCCCAGATGTAGGACAAACAGACTGAAAAACTCATTTATCCCTGTAGCCATCAGGCTTCTCAACCAACAATGATGATTCTTGTCTAGTATGGATGTTTTGTGTGCCTACTGACTGTGAAACAAATTGCTTCTCCGGGATAAAAAAAAAAGATTCTTGAACTTGAACTAATGCAGCCACTCACCTTTAAAAAAAAATACAAACAGCATTCTTCAGACATAAAATGTGTTCCACAAAAAAAAAAAAAAGGTTGAAAAATAATGTTGTTTGTGAGAAACTAACAGTTAAATGATTACAGATAATGGTGGTTTTATGACAATGCAACAGATTTAAAAATTTTTTTTAGGTAAGATCTAATAAATAATGTTCTTAATTAAATTTAGGGAAGTAGAATGTGCATTATGTTTTTTCCAACATGTGTTAAGTGTGCAAACGTGTAAAGTTAAAATGAGAATTGCCCAATATTTTAACATTATGCATTATTTTTCCTCACTGGCTTTGTAATGAGGTGCAGGCATTCTCTTCCCTCTCCCTGTTCTCCTCCTGCTTTTTTTTTTGCTCTCTGTCTGTGTATCAGAGCAGCTCTTACACATCTTCCGAAATGAAAACTACTGTTTTGGATCTGACCAAATGGACTTTCGACGCAAATGACAAAATCTTTTCAACAAAGTGACAGGGTCCTGGAGAACCCTCATCTGCTTGGACGACACGTGCAGCTGGATATATCTCTGGATGTGATGTGTCTATCTCTGCTGTTGATTGAGGATGCTGAAATTGCATATAATTGGAGTTATGATAATATGTTTTCTGTTTTTGGAATTGTCTGGTTCCTGGTTTATCAACATACAAAGAAGACGGTCGCAGCTAATTTGGCCCTCGTCAGGCTACTGCCTATGTGACGGTTGGTTCGTGCTTGGAGGATTCAAAATTAGCTGATTTACGAGCTAAACCGTAAGATGGAAGTGATTTGAATCGCAAGCCACCTGCGGCTTTGGGATTCGTCAGCATGAAACGACCTTGAAGAGGCTCGTAAACACGGACCAGTAAAATGCACCCTAATCTGGCCATTTCGGACCTTGGCACTACCAGTAAAGACTCAAGGCTGACAAGAAAAAATAGTCTGCCTGAATAAATCAACAATTGTGGATTATCTGAATCTGACTCCCCGGTTGGCCTCGAAACAGCGACTTATAAATTTCTCCTGGGAAATGTGTAAACTAAGGAAAAGCTTTGTTTATCGCAACCCCCCCCCCCCCCAACCCTCCCATCATCTTCTGTGGAGGCTTAGCAGATCTGTGCTGGCTGACCATCATCTTATCAGGACAATGGACTATCTGTTAGTGCTTCATGGATCGCCTCGTCATCAAATGCATATGTAACGTGTTCATAAATGTGCTGCTGGCAGAGTTTTTTTGATGTCTTAAATTGTGTCCTGTTAGGACAAGGTGTGAAGAGATCTTTTTTTATAATGTCACTGTCCTCTCCTCATGACATTGTCTCTTTTTCTATCTAAAAAATGTATTCTGAAAAGGATAAGAAGGCCGTGCTCTTAAAGAACAGCAGCTTTGAGCATTCCGTCCATCTTTCGGACGACTGTGCGGACATATTCTCGCTGTATCTCGGTGCAATGATAATAAAGCTTATTCTGATTCTGTAGTTGTTATGACTGACAATAATAACCAACTGCAGCAGCCCAGTGATATTTTTTTTACACTTCTAAATCCTCTAGATTCTGGGAGAAAGATATGCACAATCATTGTCTCTCGTGCAAGTACACAATTTCGTCGGCTCAAAAAATAAACGGCAAACTAGCGAACCGTTGTGGGTTTTCTCCATACAAACCCACAATACCTCAATCCATCAATATTTTCATTACTTTCAGCACAGAAATAAGGATGTCCAGTCTGAGAGCTGAATAGGGCTTCAGAATGAAAACGTTTATGGTTTTGCACAGTAAACAACCACAGATGGAACAACATTTGACAGCAGGCGAACAAGGATAGATACAACCTGTTTACTGTACTAGCTCTGCCAATATAGAATATTCCACTGACAGCTCCAGAGGCGTTAACGCTATTTTCATCTGAATATCTGCCCAGTGTTCGTTTAGGTAAAAGTTCAACCCAAGAGCGACCAATCATTGTAAAATTATCCAGGAAGCATAAATATCACTGTCATTATAATCTCCAAAAGTAAATAACACATATTCTGTGCAGGTTAGGTGATGCTTGGAAAGATTTAGGGAAAATAGAAGTCTCATTTACAAGTTCAAGAAAACTCCTGTGTAATAAGTGTGCCCGGATTATTTCTGAAAACCATTCCTCCTTCTCTGAGTCCAAACCTCTCAAAGGTAAACAAAACGCTCACAGAGAGTAACATGGATATTCTTATTTAGGGCATTTGACTCCAAACACAGTATTCTTTTTGTTGGCTGGCTGCTTTTGAGCGTCTGCCAAAAATAAAATGAGAGAAATACACATTGCATATATATATCTGTGTTTCCATCCCTGCTTGCAAAAATACAAACTCCACACAGGAAGAAACCACAAGTCTGTGTTTGTCTTCACAAAATGCAGCTTGATGAGAAGAGAGAATAATGTTTTCATAATCTGTCATTTAAAGCAACATTTATCATTTATCATTGCTGTGGTTTTTTTTCCCCCTCCCGTTTTTGTAAATGATGACGTTTGTCTCAGATTTACTTGTCTTTATTGCACATGTGTTGGTTTTGAAAAAAAGTAACATAATATAAAGTACACATTTTAAGAGGACATAAAAAATGGTCATGTGAACAGGCGGGGTCAGGGTTTGTACTTGATGCTGTCATGGCAATCAAGCTTTTCTTCTGTTTTATTTTATTTTCCAAAATTGTGGTTAACCAAAGTCATTTCCCGAAACGCCGAGCTGTGAATCAGAGAGCTAAATACTCTGTAAAGTTTTTAAAGTTTTCTTAGAAACAATAGAAAATCATGATGAATCAAAACGTTCAAATGAACCACAAGGTCCTCAGAGTTCTGAATGTAACAATCTGCACCGAGACAAAAAAGAAGCAGAAAGAAAACTGAAAATTAAATCTCATTTTTAGTCTTTTTAGGAAATAGATTCTCATAAGTTGATAACAGTATTAAGAAGCTGGTCTATCTGAGTAATTGGATGTGTGTGTAAATCTTACTGGGACCTCACTGACTTTGATGTCTGCAAAAAATTTAATTCTATATAAATTCAAATCAGGATTCATGTTCAACAGAGAGTGAAACGCCTGCAGAAGTTGTAGCAAATGGCAAAACAAAGCAGGATGTGCACCGTATTTTCCGGTGTATAAGTCAGTTTTTTGCATAGATTTGTCAGTCCTGCGACTTTCCTGCGACTGCCACCATCATCCCAGTCCCAAAAAGCTCTACAGTGACTGGTCTGAATGACTATCGGCCAGTGGCCCTCACCCCGATAGTCGCTAAATGCTTCGAAAAACTGGTCATGACTCACATCAAAACAACCATCAACATCAACGAGGACCCTCATCAGTACGCATACCGTGAGAACCGATCAACAGAGGATGCAATCTCCTCTGTGGTCCACACTGCACTCAACCACCTGGAGCAGAAAAACTCTTACGTCCGTATGCTCTTTGTGGACTTCACATCCGCCTTCAACACCATGATCCCCCAAACCCTGATGGACAAACTATCCACACTAGGACTAAGCCCCTCCATTTGCAACTGGGTACTAGACTTTTTAACAAACAGACCACAGTTAGTGAGGATCCACAACCTCTCCTCCTCCACCATAACCCTCAGCACTGGCTCTCCTCAGGGATGTGTGTTGAGCCCCCTTCTGTTTACTCTGCTCACATATGATTGTGCAGCTACCCATCCAGGCTGTCACATTGTAAAGTTTGCAGATGATACAGCGGTGGTGGGATGCATCACAAACAATGATGAGTCCAGCTACAGGCAGGAGGTGGAACACCTGGAGAGCTGGTGCAGAGAGAATAACCTTCACATCAATGTGAAGAAGACAAAGGAGATGATTGTGGACTTCAGAAGGAACAAAAACACCTACACCCCCCTGAACATAAGAGGATCTGCGGTGGAAGTGGTCTCCAGCTACAAGTACTTGGGTGTACACATGAATGACAACCTCAGCTGGAGCAACAACACCACCAGCCTGATCAAGAAAGCTCATCAGAGACTCTACTTCCTCAGACGGCTGAGGCGAGCTGGTCTGGGAAGCTCAGTCCTCACCTCCTTCTACAGGTGTGCAGTGGAGAGCATCCTGTGCTCGAGCATCAATGTGTGGCATGGAGGCTGCACAGCTGCAGAAAGAAAAGCTTTGCAGAGAGTGGTGAAGGCTGCACAGAAATCTGTTGGAGTCAGTCTCCCCACCATCACAGACATCTACACCTCCAGATGCAGGAAGAGGGCCACCTGCATCATGAAGGACCCCACCCACCCAGCACACACACTTTTTGCCCCACTCCCCTCAGGAAGGAGGTTAAGGAGCATTAAGTGTAGAACCACTAGACTGAGGAACAGCTTCTACCCTGAGGCTGTTAGACTCATGAATCTCTAACTAGAATAATCACTGTGAAAAACCATATCATGTTGCTGCTGATCTGTTTCATGTTGCTGCTGATCTGTTTCAATGTTGATGTGTTCATGCGTGCACATCTGCTCACAGACTCATGTTCATGTTTGTGGTGATGTTCAATGTTTTATGTTATGAGTGCTTAGTGTATATTTAGTTGATGTTTTTCTTAGTTCATATCTTAGATGTTATTACTGTTTTTCTTATACATTTTATTGTTGGATGTAACTGGGACCCTGTGTACATAATTTCGCTCCACCACATGTACCACATGAGGTGCGAATGACAATAAAGAAACTCTGACTCTGACTCTCTGACTCTGACTGACTTTGATGTCTGCAAAAAATTTAATTCTATATAAATTCAAATCAGGATTCATGTTCAACAGAGAGTGAAACGCCTGCAGAAGTTGTAGCAAATGGCAAAACAAAGCAGGATGTGCACCGTATTTTCCGGTGTATAAGTCAGTTTTTTGCATAGATTTGTCAGTCCTGCGACTTTTACGCTGAAGCGACCTATATACTTTTTTTTTTTTTTTTTACATGTTCACAACCCAATTTTTAACTGATGCTTTAAATTTCAAAGAACAGCAACAACGAGTCCTCCCGTGCACGCTCGCTTCACTCAGCTGGTGCAGGCTGAGGAACGCTGGAGAGCTAGTGGCTCTGGCCACGATAGTTGGTGCCGTGCCACCCAGATGAAATGAAGCTGTTTTGACCATTAAATAAGCATAAAATAAACGTGACGAGTCAGCAGTGAAGCATAACGTGACTTTTACGCCAAAGCAACTTATATATGTTTTTTTCCTCTTCATTATGCTTTTTTTGACTGATGTGACTTATACGCTGGAGAGACTTATAAAAATACGGTATACTCATTCATTCAACCTTTATTTATACAGGTTAATCCCATTGAGCCTCGGGGACTCGTTTACAAGAGAGACCTGATTTTAACAAAGAGTGATGACAACAAAGACAACAGAAGACAATCATAAAAGAAAACAAATAAATTAGGAATAACAAGTGAAAAAAATGGTTTAAACC
>NC_056506.1:38044934-38052424 GCF_014905685.2 Nematolebias whitei
CCCCCCCCCCCCCCCCCCCCCCCGAAAACAGCTAGGTTGTAAGCGATGTAGAAAACAGGAACATGTCTGCATTGGTTTTTGCCATGAACTTAGCAGATGTTTGAAGCCACTTAGAGAGGTCAAGGTCGAGAGCTTCAGATCTTTTTGCAAGATATTCCAGGAAACAGGAGAGGAGTAGGAGAAGGCTCTTTTGCCTAGTTCAGTCCTCACTGAGGGAACACTGCAGGTAATAATGTCCTGAGAGCGCACGCTGTAGCTGCACTCACGCAGAGACATGTAGGAGATGTATGAAGGCAGCAGACCAAGAAGTGATTTAAATATGAAAATGTACCAGTGAGAGAGTCTGCGTGAAGTTAATGATGACAAGTTAACCAGTGAATACAGGGTGCAGTGGTGGGTACGGTAGTTTCAGCCAGTTATGAATCTTAGTGCACCATGAGTGACAGCATCCAACATCTGCAGGGTTCTTGTAGGAGCGTTCATATAGATAATGTCACCGTAATCAATGGAGGGAAGGAAAGTTGCAGTTACAAGGTGTTTCCTAGCATTCAGAGTTACACAAGATCTATTTCTGAAAAAGAAACCCAGTTTAACTTTCAGTTTCCTTACTAGGTTTTTCACATGGAGCTGAAAAGAGAGATGCGAGTCGACCAAGATACCCAAGTATTTGTAGGAATCAACAAACTCAATAGGGACACCATTTGAGGATAAAATCAGAGGAAGAACTGGCTTCCTGTTTGAAAAAAAGCATCCCTTTGGTTTTGTTTTGTGGTATTTCTACTTATAGCAGCGCCATTTCCCAGTTTAGGAGCCACAACTGTATAATTTAGAAGTCCAAATGAAATGCAAGTAGTCATAATACTTTTCATTCACAAACATGAAATGTTCTTTTTTACGTTCAGTCATAACATGATATCGTTTTTCATCTACAGCCATTTTCGTCTGTTTTCTCATAAACGGCAGCAGATCTACACCTATAACTTTCTGAGAGGCAAAACAGCAGCTGCTTTTTTTTAATCCACTCCATCGTCAGCTCCAACATGAACAAAATCTGTGCAGATGCTGATTGGAACCTACAGGAGCAAATCAGAGCTGAGAGACACTTGAGAAATATCTCAACCTTGACATGAAGGGCAGCCATTATCAAGTTTGTCTTTGTGCAAATTAAGTATATTTTATTTAGACAAACGTTACTATCTACGCCTAATAATAGTTGACCGTGTCAGAAAAATTGATCTTGCGTTACATCCTGCAGATGAATAACAACAAAACCCTTTGGCAGCCAGTTGAAACCTACAGTTTGTGTTTGCCTGTGTGTGAGAGTGAGATAGAGCTTGTGGGTTTGTAATTACTGGTTTTCATTCCAAGGCAGAGTTCACTTTTAATCAGTGATGAAACAATTCAAAAGTTGTTTAAAAGGGCATTTAGGCAGCCAGAAACAACTAACACACACACTCACAACCACAAGTTGTCTTATTTTGGTTCATTATGGGTGTTTCTTTAATGTTTTGACTGTCAACATTAGTGTCTGATCACAAATTTGGCTACATTTAAACTGGAAACATTAATGTCTATCTATTACCTCATAGCCATGCAATAATGCCCCTCTCTGTTAGCCGATCCTTCAGTGGCTAAAGGATTTTAATGCTGCTATAAAGCAAAACTTTACTCCCCAGATCACACTTCATCACATGGATGATTAATAATACTCGTGTAATATTTACTCGAGTTGCCACAAAGCGCTCTCATTATGGACGCTCAGTCCAATGTTTGTTTACTGTACTTGATTTGGTTACTTGCCATTCTTTACACCATTGGCTCACATTTACTTCCTTGGTGTTGGCAAGTTATCAAAACAGAAGAAAAAAAAAAACAGAAAATTTGGATCCCATGGGTTTTTTGGACTTTCCTATGTATTTTTCCTCTTTAAATAGCAGGGTCTAGAAAATTATAACTTTGCTGAGTCTACTTTTTTTGCGGCCGGTCCACAATCTGGAAAAAGGACGAATACGTTGCTTTTGACATATTGTACCACATGAGTGCTTTAGCGGATGAGGTTCCTGGATATTCTGAACTCTATGAGTCAGTGCCACTCCTCTTCAACTGTGCAATTTTACATTTGATGATGAAAACCACAAACCACAAGACTGGTTGTCCTTTGAAAATGCCTGCAGACCACATTCTGACTTCAGGCAGCATTTAGCTCCTAATTATACCCTGCTCTGGTCGCAAGAACAGAACTCTTGTCCCAGATGGAAACATTGTGTTGTTGTTGTTTTTAGGCTTCATTCATACCTATTAATGCGTTGTTGGTGTTGAATGATAACGTTTGCAGTATGTAAGCAATGTGTTGCACAAAGTAAAACTGTTGCTCTTGTGCAGCGATGCACATTTAAATACAATCATTTAAATTTTCAGCAAAGAATTAAAACCACTACTGACGTAAAAGTTTTTGTCATTTTATTATGTTATACCAGGTGCACTTAGAGTATATTTTTAACATTTATGTTCTACCAAAACTTTTTTTTTTTCATGGATTGAGCAGATTAAACAGTTTTATTGCAGCTTTTTTTGCACTGGAATGTGATACGGCCTCAGTCACAGTTTGGCAACAAAATCTGTCTGTAATCCTTTCAATGTCATCTGCTGATAAAATCATGTCAGGGTTACTGTTATCATTCAAACAGCAACATTTTTTGATTAAAAAAAAAAGATCTCATCCATTTAAAACGCACTGTATATTAATAGATGCTGAAAAAAAACCACTTTTGCCTCAGAGACAAAGAATGTTTTCATTATAGAGACTGGATTAAATTATAGTCTCATGTAATTAGATTTTGTATACTGTATTATAATTAAATTGGTGTTTAAACATTGGGTCAGAAACCTGCAAAGATCAATGACTTACAACAGAGAGTACAAAATTGTTGAGGAAAAATGCTATTTTATTTAAATTTTTAAATTTATTTATTTTTGGGAAGGACTCATTTTAATAGTCATTCGTTTTTAAATTATGGTATGGTATGGTATATAGTTTATTCATTTTAAAAAAGTACAAAACAATTCCATAACAATATAAAAAAAGATACAAAAGATTTAAAATGAAAGGCAGCAGAAAGAAGAAAAAATCTTATTATATCTGCCCCTTTTTACAAACAATTATTTCAGACATAATAGTTTTCAAGTAACAGTACAAAATGAATAACTTTCTAATTTATCTAATTCTAATACAAAACACACACTAAGCTACTTCATATATACTTTTTTAACAATTCAGTTTTGATTTTTTTCTTAAATGTGCACATTGACTTGGCATTTTTCACATCACTCTCTAGACCATTCCACAATCCAACTCCTTGGATTGAGGTAGACCTTCCCTTCAGACTAGTTCTGAATTTTGGTTTGACAAATATCTCTATCCCCTTAAGATTGTAGCAACTTTGTCTTTTAACAAAATTCCTTTGGATATTTAACGGTAATGTGTTATTTTGAGCCCTATACATAACTGATAAAATACTGTAATCTACTAAATCATGGAACTTCAATAACTTCAGTTGATGAAATAATGTGCTTGATGGGTGACTGTAATGCTTTCTGGTGATAATTCTTACAGCTCTTTTCTGTAAAATAAAAATAGGTTTTGTAAATGTTTTACACGCTTTCCCCCAAACATCAATGCAATAGATTAAATGTGGAACAATGATTGTGTTATACAACATGTACAGAGCTTTATCATTTAATAATTCCCTGACTTTGTATAGTACTGCAATAGATTTAGATATTTTTGTTCTTACAGAATTTATGTGATTTTTCCATGTTAGCTGTTCATCAATGATTACACCCAAAAATTTCATCTCATTAACTCTACAAATCTCAACACCCTCAATTTTAAATTTTAAATTAGACCTTATGGAATGATGTACTGTAAAAAACAAAACCTAAGCACTGAGTGATCTAAAAGCTTACTGAATATAATTTTATTTTTTGCTTATTTATATGCTTTTACACAAAATGGTTTCAAAATAGAGGAAATACTGTGAAGTGAATATCAGATCTGGTGACGTTCAAGGTTCAAGGCTCTTTATAGTCTTTCACATCACATGTGATAAATGAGGTGGAACGAAATTGTCCACTCAAGGTCCCAGTTACACCCAAAAAAAAAAAGCAAAAATATAAAGTATAAAAAGAAACGGTATATAAGGATCCGATACAGCATATGCTAAACTATAATAATGTAATACAATATGGTATATTAAACAGCAGCCAGAACATGAGTCTGTAGTGAGTAGATGGTATGAATGAATACAGCAGCATGAGCTAATCCTCATCATGAGATAATTAGCAGCATGCGAGCAGCAGCATGGATAATAAGCAGCACAGGTAGGTCACATATGACCAATTAAAGTGGCATTAGAATGATTTTTTTTCTAATATAGGGTTTATCCTGGTTAGGGATCCATGAGTATGAATAAATACAGCAGCATTGTAGTAGACATAATCAACAGCATGTGATCAGCAGCATAGACAATCAGCAGCACCGATAAATCATATATCACCAATTAAAGTGGCATTACAGTATTTTTTCTCCTTATAGGGTTTATCCTGGCGAGGGATTTATGAGTTTAACAGCTTCAGGGTTTGAAGGTTCAGGTATAAATCCCTGCTAGCTGCTTTATGTCATTGCTCCAAATATTTCAGCTTCTACATTAAAAATGGCCTCTGGTGCAGAATCCTGCTGTACGATCAGCATTCCCATTACTTGTCTTTTAGGAGTTTTCCAACTTCTGTTTTACACTGACATTACAAAGCAAAGGTGTGTGTGAGAGAAAATAAATAAATACAGTAAAACTGAATGTGCAAAATTATTGGCCCTTCTCAGCATGCTGATAATTCTGTTTGTTCAAGTTCGGTCTCAAAAGAAGTGCAGTGTCAACAAGGTGAGCTGACCATGGTCATACAGATCCAGACATTAAAACAATAATAAAAATGAGACAATAAAGAGAAATAAACTGCCCGCTGCATTTTTTTTTTACTCCTAACACAACTTATTCCAGAAAGCAACTAAACTCCCATAGATAAAGAGAGCTGAACTCCACTCCATCAGTGGTACTATTGAAGAGTTGAGTGGAGATGAAATATTAAAAGGTGACACAAGTATAGAGGGCAACACTCCAATCAGTTCTTCCTTCATTGGAAACTAAAGGCAAATCAAGCATCCTGCTGACTGAAAAAACTAGGACAAGGACACCTCTTCTACAATTCTGACTACCTCCCAAATAAAGCCAAAATATTCTGGACTAATTAGAAACCCCTTAATTACCCAAGGCGTTTGTCATTGTCTGCTTATGCTGCACCCTTCTGCTTTAGTGAAGAGGCTGTTAACCTGTCATCCTTGCACAGATGGTCACCTTGATTAGAATGTTTTTGGGTTTTTTTATTAGAAGAAACGTTCAGACACAAACATGATTTTAAATTTTTATGAAAGATAGTCATGTTTGGGGAAAAAAAAAACTTTTCTCCTAAATGTACAAATAACTGTAGAAACACTGACGAATAAAACCCTGCAGATTAGAACGTCTACTCAGTAGTTCAAACAATAATTATTGTTTTGCAGAATAAGTGATTACCGTAGATTTCGCCGTATAAGCCACACCTTTTTGCATAAATTTGCAAGTCCTGCAACTTATACACCGAAGCGACTAGTATATGTTTTTCGCCCGTATTTATAATCATTTTTTGGGCTGAGATCTGACAATTTCATTCATTCTGACATGGAAAATATTGATCATTACCATTTTCAGTCGTTAGAGGGGCCTTGAGAAATATGGCAAGCCAAGTGTCTCATTAATAGGTAAAAGTGGCTGTTAATGAGACACGTGTCTTGCCATATACGCCACCTTCGTCTCGCTCTGTGACTCCTGGAGAAAACATCAAGTCAGCTGCATTTTGCTGCACCGCCCAGGAAAAATGCAGCTGATTTGACCATTAAAGTGCATTTATTAAGGAAAAGTTAAACTGAGACACACCTTTGCTATAAAGTCGAGCAAACAAATAATTGTTTTTAGGTGGATACTTTTGGGGAATTTCAAAGAAATGAACAGCGAGTCCTCCCTCTGCACGCTCCAGCAGCCACAGATCAATTTGTGAAATGCAGCTAATTTGATCATTAAAGTGCATTTATTAAGAAAAATTTCAAATGAGACTTGCTATAATTTCGAACCAACAAATAATTGTTTTTTAACTGTTAATCTTGTTAAATTCTTGTTAAAGTCCTATCATGCACGCTCCAGCGGCTGCCATTTAGCAGCCAATCGATTTTTGGCACAACACTGGCTCACGTTTCCGGGTGGTCAGCGATGACACATAATAAATGCGACACTTCAGTTCGCTTCGCTATTTGTATATTTGTTCCACTTTATTAGACATTTTTGGACCGATGCGACTTATCCAGCAGTGCGACATGTACGGCGGCAAGTATGGTATTTTAATATTTTCAAGCAGTTTAAAAACTAGTTATACGTTGAGGCATAATGTCGTACCATCGTAAATCTGTCTCCTTTGCAGACGATTGTATTCAAAACACAGGCATTTTTTTAAATTCCACATTTCGTAGTAATTTTTTTGAGGATTTTTATCAGACTGTAGTACTTTTTAATACTAAAGGAGATCTAAAAGGTTCTCTCTATTCTAAAACTGTTTTCTTGTTAAATAATGTCTAATTGTCAAACTAAATCACACAAAAAATGGTTTGTTCTCATTCTAAAGTAAACTAGAAGTTGATTTGTTACTAAATGATGGTATAATAACCTCTTCCATCACAGTTAATTTACTGCTTTAACTAATTGGAAACTATTTTAAGTACAGAGTTGTTTCCTACAAATATCCACTTTGGTGACTGATTCATGAAGCGTTAGATGACTCATCATGACTTTAGATGCTAAACTTGTCTCCGTTACTGATTTATATTCACATGCATCTATGTTTATCTCCACACTCGTGCTTTTTTTAGTTCTGAGGAAAGAAAATTGTCACCAAAAAGCCAGACACTTCAGATTCTAACTGGTGGAGTGTGATGTAAAGACTTTCAGGGAGCAGGGAAGATGTTAAAGAATAAAATATATTCTTTGAAAACCAAAACATATAAGTTGTAAAGGATAATATGTGTCTAATCCAAATGATAAGTATCAAATGGTAAATGCAACAGGAATCTGAATTGCTGAAGGAGAACAAAGCTGAGCAGAAACAAACTGACAGGATTATATAGAATGACCCGACAATGCATGAAGGAAACCTCGGTTGATGAAAGAGATGATGATAACAGAGAAGAGGCGTGTTGCAGTCGGCAAACAAAACCCTGATCTGAGGCAAAGGCACGAGTCCAAATAATAGGAATCAACAACAAAACAGGCTTTGCAAAAATAGGATGTAATATACAGATTGTTGAAGAACAAAATCTTACCAACAAATAACAGTGAACCAAAAGCATATAT
>NC_056506.1:38067424-38072890 GCF_014905685.2 Nematolebias whitei
AATCTCATTAACATACATAATTTCTCAAGAATAATACAATATGGTGAAAATCATTCTGCCCTGTCTTCTTTATTAACTAACAATGAGACTGATTATGGGACTATTAACATCTTTTTGTTGTACCTGTGTGCATTTTGATGCCTTTATATGCGGTCTAGTTTGGTCTTAAGTTTGTCTTAATGTGATTTTCTCAGACTTCACATTAATTTGCAGCCTGGTCCACAGACACTTGGCTGCAGAATCAAACTACAAGGATCAAATAAGATAGAAAATGTGCTCAAACTGTGGAATATATTTCAGTTTCCTAATTGTTTTTTCTGCGCAGTGAACTCTGACAGGCAAGTTACTGCAATTTTTGCTCATTCACAGCTTTATAGAAACTGGCTAAGCTGTGCATCAATTAGTTTTTAAATTAAGTTTTCTTTTTCACAAAATGAGCCAAATTACTAAAAGGAAACGTGCTCACTATGAGTGAAAATTATAAATATAATGCACAATTGGCATCGTTCTGATTTAGTCCGGATTCAGATAATTGCCAGATGTCCTACTTCTGCACTTTCTGCTGTATCTCCTCATCTTTGTTATTAATAAAAGTGGCAATATGAAGTCCGGACATCATTTTTTGTAGATGCACATGTTTTAGAGCTGTCTTTGCACAATATTAATCCACACGGTGTATGCACAAGCTTGTTACCATAATCTTACAATCAAAAATGTTAATTGTCATGAGTTTAATTCTCTTGAAAACCTTTGCAAATCAATTATTTTTAAGAGAACAGGCTCTGCAAAGGCATGGCGTTCATATTTATAAATCTGATTTTCACCATTTCGTTAAAAATAGACCTAACTGTAGAAAAACTAATTTTATGGGGTGCCAGAGCTAATCAAGTGCCACTATCCAATTGATTCAAATTGATTATTCTTATGAGGTGCTGGATTACGAGTGAAAAAGTTAATCTCCATCTCAGCTTGTGTTTTCCATACTTGCAGCATATTTCATCATAAATGTACCCCTGAAATATGTATTAGATGCAAACTATGATGAGATTTGCCATTGAAAGTTGACTCAGTGTGACATTGCTGCTGACCCTGACTGGTCCTGGTGGGGTGTTGCTGTCCCTCTGTGTCCTAATGGTGCCTAAAAACTGGGAACGAGAATCAAAGGCACATCAGCCCCGTCTGAACTCCCTCAGTAAACGCAATAAAACCCCAGGCAGCTATTTATTACACACTTCAAGATGAGTTGAGATAAAAAGGTATTTGAAGCAACTTTGATTGCTATGGATTTATTGGAAGTCTGCAATATTTCTGTAACCGTAAATTATTTTCTTGAGTAACGTTATTGCTTGTGCATGTCTTTAGAAGGCTACCACTATACAGTTTAAGTGAATTATTTCAATCAAATGTTGGTTTTTGACTGTATTTGTAGTTGAGTGAACGATAAAAGAAGATTTCAGGCGATTCCAGACAACGACTAAACAATGAAAAACGACACCAAATTATTATCACTGTACAATTTACATCCTGTCAGACTTTGTGTCGACGCATAAATGAATGGCTGAGTTTCATTTTTAATGATTAATGTTTTTATTTAATTTATTCGTTTCATTCTTGATCAAAAAAAGTGGCCTTGAGAAGGTCATAAACAATCAGTTTAACCTAATTATTTCTACCAAAAACTATTTATTTAGTAGCCATCTTTTATTGGATTTTTTTTTTTTTGTCTTATTTGTTGTTTGTTTTGGTTTTGAACGTATTTCATTAAGTACAAGAAAAAAAAAAAAGCTTGCTCTCTTACAACTTGTCACAACAAGATACTAACAAGGAAATTGCTCTGATGCTGTGGGGATCTATGGTATGTGACTTTGTCTCATTTTATTTAAATCAGTAATTTAGGTCTCATTAATGTTGAGAAAAAAGCATATCACAGCAGTCATGTGGAACTCCATGTGAAGGGAATCCCTTGTAACAGAGATAAATTAGTTCTGTATTGTTTAGAACCTCTGATATTTGAATCCACTCATCTTCTACTGAGTTACTGAGCCTTTTCTGTCCATCTTTCACAAGCGGTGAGATTTAATACTGTGATGCTCATTATTGCCTTCTCTTTAGGGATTCATGCTACAAAGGAACATCAAGACTGAATGATATGAGATCTGAAAATCCCTAGGGAATATTACAATGGGACACCAGCATTTATTTGCTATGTTCAGCCTCACATTAAATTAAACACGAGGAAGGTAAAGCAGCTAAGCTGGCATTCTAATGTTAGACGTATACCCAGTTTCCTTGGAGACAACAAAACATGTAATGATGCTGTTTAAGATGTTGCTGTGTTGCAGTTACTTGTGTGCAATGTCTATTTTGGTTCTTTGAACATGTATTTTTAACATCAAACTTCTAATCTTCAGCAAACAAGAGCAGAGTGAAAGAGTGAAAACAGCATTGTTTGTACCGGTAATTGGTTTTGAACTCCGGATCTTAATCCCAAAACCACAGACTGTTTCTATCCCACGTTATAGAGTGGAATATAATGCTAATGTAATATGGATATGTGTTACCAAGGTGCTGTAAAACTTTGGAGCCAACAGCAATAGTTTGATCTATGGACAAACATGACTGTAGTACAATTGATCTATTGCTATTGATAATTTTGACTATTGGCAAACCTGCTATTATTGTTCATATATCTACACGTTACCCACTCTGTTATCTTAAAATAACCACACTAGTTTGGTCTAAATGTTAAAAAAAACAGTTTTTTTTAGATAATGAGATGATTTTTGTACAAAAACAAGTGTTACACTCAGTTTCATCATTCGGTATTGCTGCAGTGACACTTGGAGATGATCTGTAAAAGTATTGGGTTGATCGATTGATGTTTTTCGATGGAATATTTTCTGCTTAAATCACTTCCCAACCTGACTGACTTGATTTTTTGATAAAAATGTGGATAATTTTGAAAAGGGCTTTAATTTTATCAAGATATTGAAAAAAATATTGATTTCTAAAAATTTTCTGACTTCTCTCCAAATTTGTGTAATGATATATCGCACAAATTATGACTCCAAGTATTAGTTAATTGAAGATCGCTTCCATTTTGTCTGCAAAATGTCTGCAAATTTCAATTTAGAAACAAATCATAGTAAGATATATTTACTGTTATGCTTTTAGTTAGCACTGAATGCATAGCTGTTTTTATCCTGATTAGCCTGAACGTTTTTATCATGAACATTTAAGCATTGCTTTTAATCTAATTTCAAAATTTAGATTTGATTGTGTTTTATTTTATTGTTCCTGTTGTAGATTTTATATTTTTGTCTTTATGTGTTTAGGTTTTTTATTTATTATCACACCTTAATTGGCAGCACAATGGATTAGAGATCAACACTGTCACCTCCCAGTAAGAAGGTGCTATAGTTTTAATCCCCAGTTTGAACCTGGGTTTTTTATTTTTATTTAATTTTTTTGCATGGAATTTGCATGATTTCCTCATGTTTGCATAGGTTTCCTCCGGGTACTCCAGTTTTCGCCCACAGTCCAAAAAAACATGCATATTTTGGCAACCTTCAGACCTCCGTTGAAAAATAGATCTTTAATCCCATGGGATTAACCTGGATCAATTAAGATAACATAATGAATAAATAAATCTGCTTGTTTTGGTCAAGTTTTTGAGTAACACTTGCATTTTGCAAGTTCTTTACATTATAAATAAAAAATGTATTGAGTTGAGCAGAACATTGATCAAAACATCACTTTTATTAAAAATAAATAAAAAAATAAAATTACCTGAAAAATGAAGTTCCATTTAAACCATGTTCAACTTGATCGAAAAGGACTTGAATCCATAAAACCAAAATTATCATAAAGGTTTTTAAAACTCCTTGTTAATGTGCTTATAAATTGTGTAATAATTTTGAATGACTAAATCAGTCTTTTTATTTCAAACAGACTAAAAAGCAAATACACATATAGATTTTGGCCAGTTTACAAACTTCCTATCCCTTTATCAATTAACTACTGATCAATACAAATCCAATGCTTATTTTTATCAAAACTAATTAATAATTTGCAAGCATTTGCTCTATAACCAGACCTATTGGATGTATTATTCTTTGTTGTAGATTTTGTTTAATGTTACAAAATTGGATCATTAAAAGAGAGCATCAAAGAGAGCGTAGCGCTTTAACTAAATCAGTGGGTGAAATTCAGATTTATAAAATACTTTAATTAGGGTCCTTTATCTCACACCCAGTCTGATGTTCACACATTTTCACAGACTATTGAGGAAAAATCATAAATCACTATAAATATCACTCATGCAAAATGAATTTTAATAATATACCCATTTTACAAATGCACCAGCAGTTCATTTGAATTAGTGAGAAAGTATCTGCAGCCCTAATTACCACAGAAAGATTGAGTAGAGATTATCTAGCAATCTAATCTGCATTGCAAAGTTCTGGGAATTTTGACAGCGATGAATAAAGATTTACTGAGAGATTATTATGAGGGGCATGTGCATTGCCTAATGGTTATAATGTAAAGGCTTTTAAATCATAATGTGCAGACACATTTCAGAGACTGGTTCATGTAAAAATAATAATAATAATTGTGCATGCAGCTTTCTCTTGTTGCATTTATCATGATGAAGCTGCAAACCTGCATGATCCTGAGGTGTTTTATCAGCATCAGGTGAACTGTTCTTTGGAAAAAAAATAAATAAAAGTGGACATTTTTTAAAGCTGCATCAGTCATTTCACTTCAGCGTTATTTGAAGTCTACGCAAAACTGCTGGTTTTGATCTTATTCTTCCAAAATATATAACAGATTTTAATAAAACTGTGCACAAGGAAGACATTAAGATGCATATGATAGACATATCTTGCCAAAACTGTCTTGTTCCCAACAAAACCCGACAATCCCCACAGTTGCAGTTTGGCACAATACTTGGTGGCAGCAGGCGGACACAGATACACTCAGAATCCAAACACATGCAAGTCATCACGCAGGAAAACACAGTCATGAGGTAGAAATTAAATCCCCACCAAGGTTTCCTGAAAGCACTGCTTCCTTCTAATAAATGTAATAATCGACTGAGGCATCCTGTCACACTGACAAAAAAAAAAGAGCTTTGTGAGCTAAAGCTTTGTCCGTTTGCTGTCAGCCTATCCCCTGCTTCAGCGTAAAACACAAAAACGTATTCCTCGACATCTGACAGTCCGTTTTAGACCAATATGATGACGACCCCCAAACAAAAATAAATATAAGTTGATATTTATATTCACGAGTCACAATTTTTTTTCTCACTTTAATGCTGAGCCTAATCCTGCAGTTTGACAACTGGATGTCTCGGCTTAAAAACAGGCTCATGTTTGCTTTTAAACACACACACACACACACACACACACACACACACACACACACACACACACACACACACACACACACACACACACACACACA
>NC_056506.1:38072900-38082506 GCF_014905685.2 Nematolebias whitei
ACACACACACACACACACACACACACACACACACACACACACACACAGAGAGAGAGTTTCCACTCTGAGTTCAGATGGCCCCAGTTTGAAATAGAAATAGATTTTTTTTTACTAAATAAAAAAACACCAGACTTAAAAAGCAGGCAAACATCACTCACAGACAGCGCCTTTTAATGACCCAATGTTGAATCAGCCATAAATACACGGCTGTGTTTTAATTGTTTTCTTCTGCCATCTGAAGCAACGAGCCCAGAGGTCCACTGTGGTGTGGTGATGGACCACATCACTGGGAAAATGCGCTGTACCTCAGAGACTGGGCGGACTGCCCTGTTGAATGCACAACAGACGCAGCCAAAACACACAGAACCAACTCGCTTTGCCTGCTCAGCCTTAGTGTGTGTGTGTGAGATTGTGTGTGCAGCAAACTTTATGGAGACAGCTACGACAATATTGAAGTAAACCATGCCCCTGTGAGTAGGAAAGATGAAGCAGTTGCTGCTGGAGGAAGACAAATTTGCCCTAATTGCTTTGGTCCAGGCAGGTGTAATGCTAAAATAGGGATCTGTATCAAACATGATAAATTCTGCAGGAGCCAGGAACCACTTCACACACACACACATTTATTGTATTGTTGTGGCAATACACTAATGGATCAAGATCACTAATCCCAGCTGTTTGTTGTCAGCACCTTCCCTCCTCAATCCACTTTCATTTATCTCCAAATGAGATATCCGATGCATCGCATTGTTATGAGCACTGCAGTCCAAGTGTGACGTGCAGCAAAGCTACTGGAGGTCAACAGCTTCTTATTTCAATCTTCATCCTCGAGGAGGAGAAAGCATGCAACCCCAATCACAGCAAGTGATTCAATCAGTCGCAATCGAACCCAATATTTGTGCAACTTGCACAACACATGAATGTATATTTAAATGTGTGTGTGTGTGTGGGGGGGGGGGGGGGGGTTGAAGTGTTTGTCAAGCTGTCACTATATCAGGAAGCACATGTGGAGCTCTGCATGTGCAACAGCACACAGAATAATATAATATTAAAGGGGCTTACCAGGCACACAGTGCTGAAGAGTGAGATGAGCACAAAGTCCAGGTTGTGGAGCAGCAGCAGGGAGGATCCCATCCCTGACCTGAGGCGACTCTACCTCCCAAAAGCCCTTCTTCTTCTTCTTCTTCTTTCTTCTTCTCGCTCGATTTAAACGAGCGTAAAAGGAGCTCAGAATCGAGGATTTAATCTATTTAACTCTCTTCAAAGTGGAGCGAGATGTGTCTTTTTACTCCATGTGGGCTCTCGGTGCTTCTGGCGGTTTGTGCAATCATAACTCTGTAATCGTCTCGATTTAATTTCCTATAATCTACAATATGGTCCGGTTCAGCCCGCTCGCCTTATTTCTCTGCATCTGTCTATTTTTTTTTTTTTTTTTCCTCTTCTGAAATTACATCCACATGTCAGAACTATTTATGTCGCTCTCTCTCACTGGAGTGGGAAGTTCAAATGATTCTTTGTAGGGGAAAGAAAACCAACGCTGTATTTTTAGGTCTTTTTTTTTTTAATATCATTTACCCGCAAACTTCACTTAAACACTTCAGTGTGGAGCTGCGCGCGCCTTTTGGGTTTCTTCCACTCTTCCAAACTCTAAATCAGAGCTGGAATCGGAACACAAATAAATAAACATGAACTAAAATAAGAGTGAGACTCATCCTCCATCACCAGAGGCTGTTGAATTTCACAACTGCGCTCCTCTCTGACGCATGTCACCATAACGCACCGCAGCCAGAATCTCACACAGGGTTTACTTTTTGCATTCAAAAGTAAATATTAGCAATTTTGTGACAGAGCAGAGCGTATGCTTCTGGGAGTGTGCTTTTCAATTTAATCAATGCACAACTACACCAGTACTTTTAAGGTTTCTCCAAAAAGCATGACTAAAATCGTGTTTTACGCAGAAATGGTAAGCGTGGCTAACAGCTCTGAATGGATGGAAGTCTCAGGCTGTGTTTACAAATGGTAATGTAAAATTTTGAAGAAGATAAAAAAAATGTACAGAGAGAGAGCGAGAGAGAGAGGAACGCCGACCTGGACTCGAACCACTTACTATCAAGAGAATGTGACGCGCAGGTTAAGTCGCAAATGCCTGCGAGTTTTGCGCAGCTGAAGTTGAGCTCGGTGGCGGTGGGAAGCGTCTCCAGATGTGGCATTACGCGGCACGTCGCGCTCTGTAGTGAGTGGTGTGTGTGGATGGAAAAGGGGAAGGGGGAAGGAGGCAGGTACAGGGTGGGGAGTCCGAGGCTCTCATTGGTGCGCTCGCGCTTACGTTGGAGTAAACCACGACTCCAAAAATGACAGTTTTTTTTTTCTTCTTCTTCTAAAACAAACTCCACATTGAACAGATCTCAGGGCCTCTGCCAAACCGCTTTTTCCCCCTGCAGTTTCTCAAACGTTGCATCGTGTTGGGTTGAATTACTGAAACATAATGCAGAGAGATGTCGTTTTTATTTGAGGCTTAACTTCAGTGCCTTGGAAAGCATAAGAGTCCGATTATGCCCTACACGTTTTTAAACGTTTTCTCAGATTATATGAGAAACAGGGGCGCCACAAAGCGGGGAGGCCAGGGGGGTAATTGCTGTTTGCTCTGGTCCCCCATCCTTTCAGTTGTATGTATGTTAGCAAAATATCTTGGCAGCTTTTAATAAAACTCTCATGAAGTAACCATTTGATGTACCTCTACCAATGACTGACTTTTGGAGTCAATTTGATTCAAGATAGCTGTCATGGCTAACCGACCTTAGTAAACATAACATTTTAATAACAATAAATTTTGCATATTTTGAACTCAGATTTGATGTGGCTGTATACCTGGAGTTATTCACAGCACACTCTGAGCACTAATATATCTCATGAGATCTTCATTTAAAACTTTGGCATGCAAAACAATACTGTGTACATTTATTTTCAATGGATGCTCCTTTCAATTATGAATATGATTTTATAAGAAAATAATTAAACACATTAAATATAGACTATGCTGTCCTGAGTTAGTAATATCAAAAGTAAAGTTTAAAAAAAATAAAGTATTCATTACTCATACAGCATGTTGCCTAACATTTACACTGCAGTATCATTTTTGTTTCAAAAAGCCTACAATACTCGTTCAGCTCATGATCTATGTTTATCCAATACTTTTGATGGAAAATGCGAACGGTTCATTATTGTTTGTTTATTGCCTTAAGTGGTTTCTGATAAAAGCTATTATTTTCATTAAAATTAGAAAAAAAAAGTTTGTTTTTTATACATTTTATAAACACCTGCTACTCACCAACAATCAGCCAGGTTTCCATCGCAAACATCTTAGGAATGATTTTTTTCAGTCTTTCCCCCTCCTTGGACGACATTAATCTGACCTCCAGTTTTATTGTTAAATATCTTGGTGTTATTTTTGATCAGGACATGTCTTTTATCTCCCACATTAAAAACGTTACTAGTACCACCTTCTTCCACTTGCGCAGTATCACTACAATTAGAAACATCTTATCTAAAATGATGCAGAAAAACTGGTTCATGCATTTGTCTAGTCTAGACTGGCCTATTGCAATGGTTTGTTATCTGGGTGTCCAAATACTTATTTAGATACGTTTTCAGTTAATCCAAAATGTTGCTGCAGAGTTTTAACTGGAGTTAGTAGGAGAGATCATATCTCTCCAGTTTTAGCTTCTCTCCATTGGCTCCCTGTCAAATCCAGACTATAATTCAAAATCTTACTTCTAACCTACAAAGCCCTCAACAACCTAACTCCATGTAATATTTGAGATTTTATTGTTCCATATTTTCCTAAAAGAACACTTTGCTCTCAGACTGCAGGTTATCTCGTGGTCTCTAGAGTTTCCAAAAGCAGAATGGGTGGAAGAAATTTCAGTTATCAGGCTCCTCTCTTGTGGAACCAACTTCCAGTTTCTGTCTGTGACGCTGACACATTGTGCAGTTTTAAGACTGGGATTAAGACTTTCCTTTTTGATAAATCCTAAGTAATCCAACCTAATCAAGGTTGGCTTGTTATGCTGCCATAGACTTGGTCTACGGGAAGACAAATTGACCTCATTTCCTTAAATGAATTGTTAAAATTGAATAGTTTTCATTTGATATTATTTCTATTTTCACATGTGATTCTCATCCTGCCATTGTGTATCTGTTCCTCCTTCCTGTTCCTCTCTAACCCAGCTGGTCAAAGCAGATGGCCGCTTGTCCTGAGCCTGGTTCTGCTAAAGGTTTCTTCCTCATGAAGGAGTTTTTCCTTTCCACTGTCACCTTCATGCTTGCTCAAGATGCGAGTTCTGCGCTGGAGTTAAACTCAAAGCAGTCTGCTCCTCAGATAAATAATGTTAACTTGCATGCATGTTTCTGTTCAGTGCCCTGAGACGACTTCTGTTGCGACTTGGCGCTGTATAAATAAACTGAATTGAAAATTAAACAAAATCTAAAAGTTTAATTTGCTAGCGATGTAGCATTAACAAAGCCCATCCTGGTTGGAGCCGGTCCACTCACTAACAGTGTCCATGTCAGAGGGATGTACATTCTGGAGATTTGTTTCACTCGAGCAAAAACGAGACAAAAGCTGGTGAGGGATGAAAGTCTGAATGTATAAACAAGTTAACAGCCAGTTGCAGACAGGATTCAAAACACTCAAAGTGAACAAAGCAACAAGAATGCTGCATTTCCATTTTCCCACTATGCTCCTTGGAGCTCACATGTGAATTGTGTCCTCCCATCGCCTGGTAACATCCTTTTTCAACCCATTTCCAATGACTGATTGCTTTTCTGAAATGAGTTGCCCCATTGCCTGAATCAAACCTCAGTCTGGGTTTGAATATGTACTGAATACACCTCCACATGTTTCTGACTGCCTCCATTCTAATGTTGCTCTGAGGGCTCTATACAGTATTTAATGATGAGCTGCGCTCGGATGTTTGTGTGAAGAAAAGTGTGATGGTGACTATAAATGTTATGTATTGTGTGGTGTAATGGTATTGTCCCAACTTTTGCCTTAAGAATAATAACAGCACAATAAACTTTGGCTAACGCTAAGTGCACAAATAAACAATACACAGCCAATATCCATCCATTATGGCAGAAAAAGTGTGAGTGACATAAGTGAACAAGTGACAACAGCATGATGAAACTGTAGAAATTCTGCTTTAACGTTTGTTTTTAGTGTGCCCCCCAAGATTAACCGCAGCCGCCATCTGTTCACCTCTCTGACAATGTTTTAAAGGCACCTCAATAAGGTAGCGTTGGTGATTTTCAACGTCACATGATGTCTCTCTGGAATATGCAGGAGGTTTTTCTTATGGCCAAACTGAATGTTAAAATGAAAACCATGTCTGTGCATGACATTTTGAACTGATGTTCTTATATAAAGCTGGATGTCTTTTATGGTAAAACTTTACCCACCCGCTGCTCTGGGACCAGCAGTCAGAATGTGTTTGGAGGTGCGAGGCTGCTTTATTTTAAAACACGCCTCATCACAAAAGTGATTATAGACGCCTAAACCCCACGTAACAAGAGCTGCTTCTTCTCACCAATATTACTGAACAGCTGAGAGGACATCCCAGTTCTTTCTTGCTTACAGTTCAGATAATATATAATAACACGGGTAAAATATTCCATTGTATGAATCATAATGTCATGACTATACAGTACTAGCAGAAAATGTGGGTTTTTTTCAGCCATTGTCTCTTTACACTATTCAGAATGCAGCCTAAGCACCAAACAGACACACTGAAACAAGTATTAGTGTAAACACTTCTTCTGCTGGCACACAGAGATTTATTGCTTTTGTGAACTGGAGCAACATGCGCATTATCCATCAGACTGAGTAGCTCTGGTGGTGTTAAAGACAACGACTGCCACTTGTTTTTGCCACTCTTAACAGTTCAATTCAATTCAGTTTATTCATATAGCATCAAGTCACGCTGCACAAAAACATTCATATACATTAAAATTCAATTAGTAACATTATTTATCTAAGGTAGGGTAGCGTAGCCAGCCGAATGCATTGAGTATTCATTTCATGGCAGTCTCCCGTCCTGAGCAAGCACAAGGTAACAGTGGGAAGGAAAGACTCCCTCATAACAGGAAGAAACCTCCAGCAGAACCAGGCTCAGGACAAGCGTCCATCTGCTTCGACCTGCTGGGTTTGAGAGGAACGGGAGGGGGAAAACAGACACAGAATGGCAGATCCAGAGTAGAGGTGAGCAGGAGAGCAAGTCCCTCACTAGGAGGAAAGACAAAAAATAAATAAAAAAGGCACATGTTAGGATAGAAATAATTACAAATACAAACTATTAATTTGATGAAATGAGGTCCAGTTGTTTTCTAGTATTCTAAGCCTATAGCAGCATAGGAGAAGAAATAAGTCAGGAAACCAAGCCAATCCTAACTGTAGGATTTATCAAAAAGGGACAACTTAAGCCTAGTTTTAAACATAGACAAGGTGTCAGCCTCACAGACAGAAACTGCACAGTAACACAGATGTGAAACTAAAGGTATCTCCACCTTGTATCCTAAGTCATCACATGAAATTTCATTAATCTTAACCGTCTTGTTGTCCCTGGAGCAAAATGACCAACAAAGCCTCAAATGAAGCCTCGTGGGCCATTTTGGCCTTAGGGCAGCAGGCGGTTAAACCTTCGGAGGTTACTGTAAGTTTTGCATGCATTAAAGTTATGAGAAAATGTACTGAATACTGAAATAATATAATCATTTTGACAAAGTTACTATACATTACATGCACCTATTATGCTGTATGTAAGCAAAGTAAAGCTTGGATTTAAAGAGCACAACGAGAGTGTGCAGGATGTTATCTTCAACATGTCATAGCAACAACACATATTTGTTGCAATACGTTGCAAACACAATACCATTTTTGCAGGTGTAATGTTTTTACAATTTCTCAAATTTGCTCAGGCTTACTTGTTTTGTTGAGCTTGCATCCTTATTTCTCATTATTCCCCAATCGTTGCAGAAGAGGCAGTTTAGGGATGAAAAATATTTCAGTAATAATCGTAGTTTGCTCATTTGTACATTTAACATCTTTGTTGAAGCCCAACTTTACTATACATTGCTGGTAAACCATAGAAAACACTCTTAATTATTCTGTTTCTTTATCACTCTACGACACCTTATGCTATTGTTCAGACAATTTGATAAATAAGACAAAAAACACGTGTTTTTAAAATCCTGAATAAAGAGAGGTTCAACAGCCATTCTGCATCTAACACCAAGCCTCATATTTTTCCAGATGTTTGATTCACTAACCTTCACTATGGGTCATTAATTTGCTATTAGCCATGAATTTATTTCCTAAACCACAGTTAGGTAAATAATTGTCTGAGTCCATAACATTATTTTAGTTTCTAAAGCTAACAAAGAGACTTTGGTAAGAAAAATATAAAAGCTGTCAGTAACAGAAAGACAAATTAGTGAAAGAAAAATATTCCTGTTTAAAAAAAAAGCATGTCCAAGGACAAGTCTAGTTTCCTGTAAATGTCAAATTTTAGATTGGATTGATAAAAGTGCTTTTCAAAATGCCATTTGCCACAGTGCCTGTCTCCTATTAGCCGTCTCTTTGTTGTTTTATGAAGCTGCTGTTGGGCACTCAGCTGCTGTGGCCATGAATGCCTCTGTCCAAAACATACATGTGGGTATTTGCTTACCAGAAGCATAAAATAGCAACTTTTCTTTTGGAAAATGAGTGGATAGTGTGAATATTTTACATTGGCGTTCTTCAAGTCTCCATGTGGGAGAAAATCACAGTAACTTGAGAAAACTGACACATGCGGGGGGGGGGGGGGGGGGGGGGGGGAACAGGCAACGTCCTCACAGAAAGCTCACCACCGAGATTCAAACCTGCCCCCTTTAACAGTAAAGAAACCATTCAGTGCAGGTATGACAGGTCACCCTCCTTCAGAGGACAAAATGTACCACAAAGCAACAGCTTCATTCCCACCATGAATAGATCTGTTTGAGATAACGAGTATTAATGGGGTTCTCATAAACAAATAGCTTTAAGACGCAATTGCTCGTTTGCCATGCAGAGGACGGCACCCTACGGCGTCTCTGTGGGAAATGCAAAATACTCCAAGCTCCAGATGATTAACAGGAATACTTGTGTTCCTGATATATTTAGCTAGTTTCCTCAGCATTTCTTTAAAAAAAAGAAACACCCTTTGAAAGGTTAAATGTGCCTTTAAGCTAATTGCTGTATCTCTGAGCCGCCTCTGCCTCCACCATCATATTTGTCAGTGAAACTTAGCGCCTCTGATCCTTGACATCCATCTGGCATGATTAATATCCACCACCAGCATCTATCTGCAAGTAAGGAACCATGCAGTGACAGCATAGTCTATATAGCTCTATGTCTATGTTATGGTTCACACTCACCCATCTATCATCTCTCCAGTATCATTTATCTTATTTCTGTATGAGCTGCTTGACGGATTATACCAAGCACCAAAGCACATGAGAGCTTGTTTAAAACATGGAAATGTTAAGCAAATGTAGAGCTGATTATTACGTGACCCATTTGTGTCTGGTAAGTAATCTAACTTTAATATTCATGGGAAAGCCTGCTGCCGCCAGAGCCTGAATTCCTTGCAGATTCATTTTTCGTGCATTTTTATTACCTGAAATAATGGAAGTCAGGTGTCAGTATAGGACCACTTCTCTGGAGGAGCATAATTGGCAATCTTCCAGGAAGTTAGACGCTGGTTCATGTCAAGACAGCCAATATTCCACTCAGGAGAAAATTTTTTTATCCTCCACCCACTGTACATGTACATATGAAGTGACTGCTGATATTAACACATCTCTGCTGTTTTTGCTTTATACTAATATCTGAAATCACAGAAGAAAGACCCATTTTTCTTTCCCAGTGTAGTTATCAAAAACATTAAGACTCTGCTAAAACAGAACATGCACAAGTTCATGTGTGGATCATAACATCTGTTTTAATACACCATAATGTTTTCTAATCACAGAAAAGTTATTTTTTATGACACACTTTAAGAAAGAACCATTTAAGTATTTAAAGAGACCTTCAGAAAGTAATTGTTCAGTGAATAGTTACAATAAAGCTCTTATTTAAGGTTAGAAAAAAGGTTAGAAATAATCTATTGCCATCAAGTATTCAAGAGCTATTTACAGTAAAATATGGGGGATATGCTTTAAGAGCGAATTAAAACTTTAAACAACCAAGGACAAAATAACTCTTAAAAGTTTGTGCATAACAGTATGTGCAGTGAAACTGTGGAATGGAATTTATACTGTACATCAATAAAAAAGTGTAACACTCTTAAATCATTTAAGAACAATTACAAATGGGTTTTAGTAGGAGGATATAAAATGGACTAATGGGAAAGGTAATCTCTGAAAAGTGGGAGTAACTATGCATTTACATACATGTGTGTATGGGTATAAATGTTTTATGTTTATAACATGTAAATAATGTATAAATGTTTTCTTATGAACTCATTACTATAATGGCATTATCTTCATTAGTTGCAGAATGGAGTTTGTATTTACATGTGATATATACATATATAT
>NC_056506.1:38082906-38108191 GCF_014905685.2 Nematolebias whitei
TGTGTGTATATATATATATGTGTGTGTGTGTGTGTATGTGTGTGTGTTTATCAAATTAGTCATGTAAAACAACAATTGTTCTGTGATTGCGTATACTTTTTATAATGTATAAACAACACAGTAGTAGGCATATGAAATTGCAAAAGAAATCTGATTATTTGTGCAGAGCTGTAAGGACGGACAAGACTAGATAAGCTACTTGGCCCATCCTGTTCCTTCTGAATCCCTCTTGTTGTCCTGTGCTTTTTTATTGTTTAATTGTTTTGTTTCCATGCGCATGTGAATGCTTTAAATAAATATACATTTAAAAATCGACCCAATTGCAGACGGCTGCCACAACACAAAAATAGCTATAACTCAGTCTATAATACAATTAGTATTACATTATTGTTTACTTTTAGTAATATCAGTTGTGTGTCAACATTATTTTTGTATCCAATCCCAATTTAATCTTTTCACATTAGCCTGGCAATTAAATGACTGTTGTTAATGTAAAAGACGATGCACAGAAACTTACATCATCACATCATCAACAAGCTTCAAGGATTAGATGTTGAAGGACTTTATCCTCCTTGCTTCTTTTTGTATCATTCCCATTGTTTATTCTTGTCTCACTTTTAGTCCGAAAATGTCACGTACAATGCAGTCAATGGCCTGTCTTTGTCATGAAGCACCTCACAGGAAGCTATTTCCATTTGGATACAGGTCAGCTCATCTTCTCTGAAGCAACTCTTGTTTTGACAGTTCGTCTTCTGAGGTCTCTCTACGGTACGCCCTGGTAATAGAGTAAAAGATCCATTCTGGTCAAAGACCAAAACATCAACTTGTCATTATGAATTTTAATCTCAGCATTTAACGTTCAGATTATCTTTAAATTTAATGTAAATAAATGCTTGCATGTTCATTAATGATTTAGGAGTTGTAAAACTGAAGGGAGTTTTAAAGAAAGTAATAAAAACCCCATAAGACACAATGCTAAAAAGGAACAGGATTGTCAAGGTTGGTGTGCACTGTCAGAAATGATCATATGTAAAGTGTAAAAAGCTGCAGGCTAACCTGGAGCAATGTGAGAGTTTAGTTTCAGTCATTCACCTGCACAATGAAGCAATTACATTTCCACAATTATGGGTCAATACAGGGCACTGCTGACAGGATGTTTTAAGAAAAACATCCATATTTAGCTATATTTTTCTGGGATTACAGTTTATTAGAAAGCAATAATGAAACAAAAGCAGAGTTTGTGGTGAAAGCAGTGCATCGGTTTGCTAAAAGGCAACACATCTGGCACTGTAATAATCATATATTCTAAGTGAAATTTGAAATGATGTGTCATAATGTGGTGTGCTCTCAGTTTCCTTACAGGGAAGACATAAAGTTGCTGCGAAGAGGCCGCCTGCTGCTTTCATGAGTAAAGGACATTTCCTCAGAAGAATCAATACATCAAAGCAATCTTTCCTTTCTCCTTATTGACTCCTGACAGTAAAAGATGGAGGTGTGTGGAGAGGACGCACACAGATAATTACACAGAAAACAAAGAAATTCTTTGAGGTCAGCATCAAACGTTTTCAAACACAAGGCTGCCTTGGAAATAGAATAATTTAGTGGTGGTGAAAAGCCAGGTTCTGCATCTAAATGTTCGGTTTGACACTTGCTTATTTGTTTTTATTAATAATTTATTCTCACTGTGCTTAAAATATCGGATTTCAATGAAATGTGCTGGGAAAACAACCTCAGGTTCTGCTGGTATTGCTGTGACCATAGGAGGGCGGTGTGATTCAGCTGCTGCAGCAGCTGTTAATGTGTGGCAGCGCAGACGCTTACAACTTTTAATGAGGACCTGAAAACCGACATCCTGAGTCTGAATGAATAGCACCGCCTGCTCAGTACTTTCCTAAGAGTTATTTTTGATGCACGTAAAGTTTGAACTTGTGAACACAGAGGATGCCTGGGGAGAACTGGAGTTTTTAACCAGCAAGCAGAGTATGCACTGGGCGGGTCTCCAGTTTGTCACAGGGTCAACACAGACACATACAACCATGAACGCACACATTTACCCCTAAGGTTAATTAAAAATCTCTAACTAACCCAACATGCAGGTTTTTGGACTTGAAGAAAACCAGACTGGAGAAAACTCACACATATTTTGGAAGAATGTGCAAACTCCCACAGAAAGACCCAAAACATAAGACTTTCTTGATGTATAAGCTTCATATGGTGCCTGTGGCTTAGTAGTTAGAGCAGTCGTCCTCCAGTGCAAAAGTTGGGGGTTTGATTCCACCAGCAGTCACATGCCGAAATGTCCCTAGGCAAGACACTGAACCTCTCATTGCCTCCAATGTGTGTCCTATTGGTGTATGAAAGTGATAAAGCTCTGATTAATCTTGTTACAGATGTAGTAGAGTGCTGTATGAATGGGTAAATGAGGGCACAGATTGTAGTGTAAAGCACTTTGAGTGTCTTGATTAGATAGAAAGGTGCTATATAAGTACAGTCCATTTAACATTTACCATGTACTAGACCATCAACCCGAATCCAGAAGTTGAAGCTGAAACAGGATGAATTTTATTTGGAGGCTGGTTCCACCTGGTGTTGATTTCTGTTAATTCTTGCAGTTGTTATTTTCCTGCTTTATGTCATAAAAGTAGTTTTCCTAATTCGATTAGCTATAATTGCTTCAGTCATGTCGGACCTGTTACACTTTTTGTGTACAGGAGAGTAGGCAGGACCTAAAGTAGGCAAGACCTAAAGTAGGCAGGACCTAAAGTAGGCAGGACCTAAAGTAGGCGGGGCCTAAAGTTGGCAGGACCTAAAGTAGGCAGGACCTAAAGTAGGCAGGACCTAAACACTTGTGCACTTGGTTCCTAAAATCCAACATGGCAGCTTCCTGGTCCAGCTGGCTTCAATTCTCAGCAACAAGCAATGGCAGAGACACTTTGTCTATAATATATAAATAAAGTAAGGGGACATTAATAACGTATTACTGTACCACCATCCAAAATTACCATCAAAATTAAGTAAAATTAAAAACAAAATCCTTTTCCAAAAAAAAAAAAAATTAAAGCATTTGTTACATTGCTTATGTAAACTTTTTGTTTAAGTACGTCATTGCAAACACAGTTTTTTTAATACAAATTCCTAATTTTGTATTTTTTTCTTATCCTTGGAGTTGCTGTTTAAGCATCACAAGCTGCACAGCAGGATGAATAATAATGATTTAGATTTTACCTTGATAAATAATATCAGTATGGTTTCAATGACACATCAGGACATCCTTACTATTTATAGGAAGTTATTTCACAGCTATGCATTTATCCAGGGTGCATTCAGCTGCACTGAAGGTCATCTAATGTGCCCAAGAAACAATTGGCTTTGTGCTGAAGTTGGAGCCTCTCCAAAGTGACATACCTGCTTCACAACGAACCGACTCTAAAATAGCAAACCTTACAAGTCGTAAATGTTTTAAGGTCTCCGCTGTGTGTGGTTGGTCATGTCATAAATTGTTGCTGTTGTTCGTCAATGACAAGCACCAGGAGAAAACGGGGGTAGAGTTAGGACAGCGGTGTCTGTGACTGATGCAGGTTTGGATCCATTTATACTTAGAGAGACAAAAAGTCTTCTGTCTGTGTTTTTATCAGGGTTGTTTCAGCCGGACATTGAAAACTTGAGTCATCTTTTGATTCAAATTATTTTCTTCTTTAAAGCAAATATGTTGTGATTATTATCAGACTTTATATTCCTTTTTTTATTTTAGGACAGATTATTTTAGCACAATAAGCAAAACCTAAGAGGCAGAGCTGGCCTATTTATTTATTATCACGTGTCTCCAAGTTTCAACCGAAGCCTTGTTTTCAATATTAATTGTAACTTTTCGCCGTATAAGTTGCACCTTTTTGCATGCCCAGAGACTTATACAGCAAAGCGACTTATTTATGTTTTTTTTCCCACTTTATTAGACATATTTGGACTGATGCAACATGTACAGTGGTGTGACGTATACGGCGGAAAGTACGGTACACGCAAAAGAAAGTCAGTCTGAAATAATAAAGCCTTAAAATAAATATCTTTAACAGATGGGGAACATTGAAACTAAATTGAAAAGAGTAAGTGTATCTCAATATCATATTTAACTAAATTGACAAAACAAATGGTTGAGTCACAAAATATAACTTTCTTTATCTTTGTTCTAATGTTACATTCAACTAAATTACCATTTATTTCCCAGGAGCAAGGTGAAAATTTTTGAATGCAAAACATTGTAGCGTAGCAAATAAAGATGAAAAACTTCATTTTAGGGGTAAGTCCTATTAGTGGATTTACATCACTGATTAGACTATTTGGCTTTTTTTCCCTAACATGAACCTTACACCTGCATAATACCCAAAGATGGAGCTGAAAAACAACAATCAGAGCAAAAAACACGAGGGTATTTGATTTGATGAGATTTTTTAAGCCCTCATGTTTTCTCCTTAGGTTTTATCTTCCATATTTCAGAATGAGAACATGTTGAGGCACCATTGCACAAATAAAAATACTCAGCATATTCACACACTAATAAATAAAGAGCTACTTATAAACTGGTGGATAAACTGAGAAATCCTGTAAATCAAAAAAAGGCAACACTCCGTAGAACAGAAAGTGCATCCACTCTCCGTTCAGTCATCACATGACACATTTCTTGGTTTATAATGTAAAAAGGTACATGCTACATAAAACATCTGCGACACTGAGAATGGTCACGTTCCCAAATCCTAGATAAGTAGGTGTTAATACTTCACAGAAGAATGAGATGATGACATAAAATACAACATGAAAGCTTGTTAAGGCTACTTTAGATCCATGCCGATCACAATGAATAAATAAATTAAATAATCTAACATTTTCGCACAAATATTAAATCTTCAAGATTGTTTTTCTGTCATCATAAATAATAAATATTCAGTGAAACTGAAATTATGTTTCAAGAAACACTAGGTAGTAATAAATGTTATTTGTAGCCCTTGATTAAAAAACTTAGCGACTTTGTTATTAATATTATTTTATCATCATAAGAGCTCTGATGCACAAATAAAGACAAAAGCTTGACCTGGGATTTGGCATCTACCGTATTTTCTGGACTACAAGTTGCACTTTTTTCATATTTTGGCCAATCCTGTGACTTATAGTCCTATTTATGATGCAATTTTTCACTGGCGCGTTAAATGTTCATTCATACTGACATGAACCAAAGAATAAACATTACCATTTGTAGCCATGAGGGGGCCCTCTAGGCTTTTGACAACTACATGTTGTTCCTCTACCGTGAACCCCCACCCCAGCAAACATTCACTTAGAGACAACCGGGAAAAACTTAACACAAGCAAAATGCCCCCAAAAGTGATGTGGAATGAACTTGGTGAATTTACTGGTAGCTTGATTGTCGGACTCGTTAGCTTGTTATGTTAATTAATTATGTTCAGGATCCCAGGCCTGTTCTGTGTGTTATTGTTATTTCAGATTAAATGTCTGTTCTTGCAGTTTGTGAAATACACTTCTAAATAAATATGACTTATACTCTGAAGCGACTTATTGTTTTTTCCTCTTCATGAGACATTTTTTGACAGATACGACCTATACTCCAGAGCGGCTTATAGTCTGGAAAATACGGTAATTTATTTGCATTTTAATTAAACGCTTGCTGGAGTTTTATCTCCTTATCTATGGTCCTTGTGACTTCACAACATCCAGCACTATTCACCTCCGTCACCACTTGAATTTTTATAGCAACTTAAACTGTCACTTTATCATCACAAATCCCTTTCCAAACCTTTAATATTTTTGACACTCAACCTCTGCTTCATTCAGGTGCATCAACACCCATAAAGCCTAGATCAGACGGAAACAACATTTCTTGACCCTCATGTTAAGCTGGATTTGAGCTTGAGCCCCGTGAATCCCTCTGATCAGACCAGATAAATGATCATCACTATAAAGACTTAGCCCGACACATCACGTGAATGACGCTTCCCCCACTTGAAGTTTTAATAATAATCAAGGATAATTGCTGTTCATCACTCTGCATTGTGGGATGCACACTCATGCACCTTCTACTCGCGTTTTAAGCAATCATGGCTGTCTTGTTCCCCTCCTTCCTTGAAACTGCCACACTTCAATGGACAAGGTCAGCGGCTGAAAATTGATGAGTTCAGGCGAGATCTTCCTTGTGCTGATTAAAATAGCCTGTTTAATAGAGGGTTCTACCCCTGAGATTTCAGCTAATGTCGTTTTCCACACACACACACACACATGCAGACACATGCCCACAAAGAAACACAACAACAAAGGTTTGTCTTAAATAGAAGCACAAAGGCATATCCTTTTATAGTCCTCTCCCTGTTGTTGGCAGCCTGGTTGGACATAGAAAGGGGGGTGGAGGAGACACCTGTGGTCAGAGGATAAAGGGGCTTTAGTTGCCCACCTTTATACGCAGAGCACAGGGTTCCTTTGCCTTTTCAGTCCTGAGTGTCTCTTGCAATGGCTCCTAAAAAAAAGGAAGAGCCAAAGCCTGCTGCACCAGCAGCGCCCAAGCCCCCAGAGCCCGAGCGCCCCAAGACCCCGGAGTTTGACCCATCATCAGTGACGGTAAATCCTCATCATCACTTTCCAATGCAGAGGTGCTGAATTCACGGATTTATTTTTAAATTTATTACAGCTATGTTGTGTTGTAATTCTTTATCGAATGTGAGACTTAGAGTTTGCTTCTATTATTTAGATGATATGACTCAAAGTGTTCAGTGCTATCAGACATGTTTTGAGTGTCAGAGACCCCATGTGAGCTCAACACTTCTGCGCAGCTTTACAGAATATGTGGTAAACTACGAGCATACAGAGCAATGCAGGCAAAGGGACGCTGTGAGACTGTCAAGGCCAGTTGTAATTAGTGCATCTTGGAAAGTTTAGTTTCTGCTGACTTGGCCCCTTCTCAGTGGATGAATGTTTTCCTGGTTGAGAAAGCCGCCATGTTACAATGGTTAAAGCCACAGAATATGATTTTCATTATGTCTGGGGATGGCCGACCACCCGCACCCCTTTGCACAGAAGGGGGAAAAGGGTGGAAAAGCTAGAAGGAAGAAAAATATAGATAATTACAGCTCTATTCCATCTATCTTTAAACATGCTTAGATAAGTTTTGGGATAATGTTTGTTCAAAGTTTCATGTTCAGTTTGTGGTTTGTAGACATCCAGACGTTAAACAAGAACTTGGGGCACCAAGCTGACTTACGTCCAAAGAACACACAGAAATTAAAAACTCCAAGTGATTGTGATACATACGTTTGTTTTTATACTTTAAATTAGACATTCCTCTTGCGTGTTAATATGACTGTAAAATAAATTAACTAAGACTCTAGACATGTTCTGCTGAATGCAGCTAAATGTCATTTACATCACTGTAAACCTACTTTTAGACATGCATTACAAAAATTAGGGAACAGAATAGGACTGTGTTTTAAATTTTAATAAGCATATGGAAGAAAAAATATTTGTTCTAGCTCAACAATTTCAGCACATGTGAACCTAAATGCTACTGTGCAAATTTTCTAAAACTTTATCTTGACATTTTAACCTTGTTAAATCTGTGACATTAATAGGAGTAAAGTCTTTTTGCATCAATAAACCAATATAAACGTAGCGGTGAACAATGGCACATTAGCCCCAAGGTCACCGATAACTACATGAGAACAGATGATGTCTGTAACTCGGTCTGTTGGAATGGCATGATAACAAGGTGTTATGCACAACAGTTTGCTCTGTCTTTATTTTTCCTATTTGAAATAAAACTCTTCGTCTCTGCTGCCCTGAGTGATCTGCAGCCACTAATTACGTTGTTTGCTTTATCTTTTCTCAGCTGGAATTCACCCCGGAACAAATTGAGGGTGAGGCTCATTTGTTGCTGGTTTTGCGTGGACTGGGAGCTATTTATAGAGAAGAAACGTCTGCTCCCACACTGATCTCTTCAATATGTGAGGGATGTTTAGCAACAGTTGGTGATGATACTGTAGATCAGACATATGCTAATTTTTTTTCCCCAATAATCTATTCAAGTCATGTGTCGTGGAAAATGTTAAAGCAGAGTGAAACTCTTTGTTGCTTTTCTTTAATCGCATGCAAGCTGTTACAAATAATTACTTGCAGCAGCTTGAATGACAATAAAATTAGTAAAAATGTCAGGGAGTCGTCAACATTCTTTTTTTTTTTTACAGACTTCAAAGATGCTTTTCAGCTGTTTGACCGGACCCCAAACAATGAGATGAAAATCACTTACGCTCAGTGTGGGGACTTGATCCGGGCGTTGGGCCAGAATCCTACCAATGCAGAGATCATGCACGTTCTTGGAAAGCCCAAACCTGAAGGTTGCTTGTGTGATCAGCTGCGTTATTTCTGTTCAACATGCATGGCGTTTTAAGCACAATTAGGTTCAACACAGAAACAAACATTTTCATCTTTTCTTTTTATGTTTTCCCCACTGATACTTTCCTCAGACATGCAGACAAAGATGCTTGACTTTGACCAATTCCTACCAATCCATCAACACATTTGTAAAGCCAAGGATCGTGGGACATTTGAAGACTTTGTGGAGGGATTAAGGGTGTTTGACAAAGAGGGGAACGGCACAGTCATGGGGGCTGAGCTCAGGCATGTTTTAGCCACTCTGGGTGAGTTTAAGCATCTCAATCTGAGCTGATTTCAGAAGGTTGGAGAATTAATAACGCATACTGATTTGATAATGTTCCTGGTTTCAGGTGAGAAAATGAGGGAGGATGAAGTGGAGCAGCTGATGCAAAACCAAGAGGATGCTAACGGGTGTATAAATTATGAAGCTTTCGTAAAGTACATAATGGCATCTTAAAAGAACAAAACAAAAACAAAAATGAGAACAAAAATCAGATTTCTTTTTCAGACAGTGTGTTCTGGTGCAACATCACAAGGAATATTGAAATCAATGAGGCTTTATGAGTTTGTCTCTCCTTCACTGGAAAACCAAGATTTATTTAGTTCCTAAATAATTTTTGTTTTCTGGAAATCCCATTCTGTATATTTAACATTTTCATATGTCATGGATAGATGCAACTCACAAATGCTTCACGTTGTTTTCTGGGGCTCCTCATGTTGATGCTGCGCACCCATGAACATTTTACATATCATGGTAAATAAACACATTGGTTTTGATGGTGTTCTGTTTTCAAGAATAATGTTGTGTGTGCTCCCTTCATGGATAAATGTTTGCTCTTATTTGAAAAGTTCAACTTCAGGGAGAGTTTGAAACGAAGGGGTGGTGAACAAAAAAGGTCACACATCACTGAAGTCATTTTATACGATTACTATAAGTGTTGTTTAAACACATTGCAGTAAAAAATATGCCACTGTAATTGTAAAATTAAAAAGCCTCAGCTTCTAGACTCTCAAAATCTATAGAATAAAATGTTTATGAATATTTCCCCCTATTTTTTATATAATATAGAACTGTTTAACACTGAAGGCAAAATATAATGTGAACAATACAAAAACATTGAAAAGCATCATATCTCAAGATTAGATAAAAAAAAAGTCAATTCCAAATTTGATCAAACTGTTACAAACTATTGCTATGATGTTCTAAAAAAAAAAAAAAAAAAAAAAAAAAAAAAAAAAAGTGAAATGAGTTGTACTTCCCATCTTTAGCCAGTAGAGACCAGTGTTGCTCAACATTTCATTCGTCTGTTCTAGACGTGAAGGATTCTCACATCATTTCCCCATTCTGTCATTTTGACAGTTTATTTATTTATTTATTTGTTGTCAGTACAGATTTAAATGCAATGCTAAAAATACTTATCTGGCATATGTATTCAGCATACAGAGATGTTAATAAACTTCCATGCATCATTTCCAAAACTAATTTATTCCACTCATGCACTCATGCAAATTTTCTCCTCCTCATCCCCTGTTAGTGGATGAAACTACAGTAAAGCACACATGAAGAAAAAAGGTTAGTTCAGTAAGAGAGCATTTCTTCTTCTACTTCTTCTATTTCGTCTTTTTCTATTATTATTATTATTATTATTATTATTATTATTAGTAGTAGTAGTAGTAGTAGTAGTAGTAGTGGTAGTAGTAGTGGTAGTAGTAGTAGTAGTAGTCGTAGTAGTAATAGTAGTAATAGTAGTAGTAGTAGTAGTAGTAGTAATAGTAGTAGTAGTAGTAATAGTAGTAATAGTAGTAGTAGTAGAAATAGTAGTAGTAGTAGTAATAGTAGTAGTAGTAGTAGTAGTACTAGTAGTAGTAGTAGTAGTAGTAATAGTAGTAGTAGTAGTAATAGTAGTAGTAGTAGTAGTAATAGTAGTAGTAGTAATAGTAGTAATAGTAGTAGAAGTAGTAATAGTAGTAGTAGTAGTAGTAATAGTAGTAATAGTGGTAGTAGTAGTAATAGTAGTAGTAGTAGTAATAGTGGTAGTAGAAGTAGTAATAGTAGTAGTAGTAATAGTAGTAGTAGTAGTAGTAATAGTAGTAGTAGTAGTAATAGTAGTAATAGTAGTAGTAGTAGTAGTAATAGTAGTAGTAGTAATAGTAGTAATAGTAGTAGTAGTAGTAGTAATAGTAGTAGTAGTAATAGTAGTAATAGTAGTAGTAGTAGTAGTAGTGGTGTGGCAGTGGCGGTAGTAGTTGTATTTTCTTGTCTTTTTTATAATGTGAGCATCACTCACAGAGATTTAATATAAGTGCAGTTTTAATTACCTTCCTGTAGCCTATGGTATATATGTATGAATAATCCAGGGTGTTTTGCATATACTCTCATAGTTTTCTAGTCTGAGGAGAGGTAAAAGAGCACCAGCAACAAAAAGATTGTTAAATCAGACTTTTTAATAAGTAAATTTATTTAAATTAGAGAGAAAACTCATACCATCCTTCCTACTATCACCTCTGATTCCCTGTCAGATGAGGTAGCTTTAGAAATGTCACAAGAACCTGATTTACGTTTGGACTGTTTTTGTACTATTCAACTCTCTGAATTGTCAAAAATAATTGCTTCATCCAAACCATCAACATGTCTGCTAGATTTCATCCCAACCAGGCTATTTAAAGATGTATTTCTCCTAATTAATACCCACATTTTGGATTTGCCTAATTTGTCTCTAATGAATGGTTACATACCACAATGCTTTAAGGTTGCTGTAATTAAAATTTACTTACGAAACCTGATCTTGATTCAGGAATTCTGGTCAAGATCTTTAGCTAATCTAGCATTCATTAAAAAATATTGAGAAAATAGTTGCAGGTCAGTTGTGTGAACATCTGAACCAAAATAATCTGAAGAGTTTCAGTCAGGTTTTAGAGCTCATCGTAGCACAGAAATAGCACTGGTGAAAGTTACATTTGATATTCTCATGCCCTCTGATAATGGGCTTGTGGCTACACTGGTCCTGTTAGACCTCAGTGCTGCATTTGTTGATCACAATATTTTTACTACATAGGCTTTAATATGATATTGGGATTACAGGAACAGCTCTAAAATGGTTTAAATCATACTTAATTGATATATTCCAGTTTGTAAATGTAAATAATGAATCTTCTTTCTACACCAAAGTTAGTCATGGAGTTCCTCAGGGTTCAATGCATGGACCAATACACTTTACTTTATATATTGTATGCTTCCATTAGGTAAAGTTATTAAACAGCATGGGATACATTTTTATTGTTATGCTGATGATACACAGTTATATTTATCCATGAAACCTGATTAATCAGTTACTTAGACTACAAGCATGTCTTAAAAACATGAAAACCTGGATGACCTTTAATTTTCTGCTTTTAAACTAAGACAAAACAGAGGTTGTAGTTTTTGAACCTGAGCTTCTTAGGAATAAATCTTGTAGCTTCTCACTTCCTCTGGATGGTGTTAATTAATTTGGCTTCCAATTCTAATTGAACTGAATACTTTTTCAATGAAACTGAAACTGAATTAAATTGCAAAATAAATTCAGAATGGTGGTTCAGATTTATCTTTCAAGTGCTTATAAATCACCTGCCATTATATTTCTTTAAGGATATATTTTGTATCATAGTGCATCTCTGATTTTGAACTCATCTACATTGAGTGCTGAGAAAACTAAGAACTCTCACACATCCATTAATTTAATTCGTGAAAAGTACAAGAAATTAATCATTGTCAGTCAGTTGTATTTTTAGATAGCAGAATGAATATTTAGAAATGTTTCAGGTATCCTGATTGTCACACAAATACTTCCATCTATGACTTCACTTCTATAAAGCCAATATTTACTAGTGATACTAAAGATGCAGAGCTAATTTTACATCGAAGCTCCAGGATGGTTTCAGTGCCTGAATCGTGTGAACTCTACAGCACAAACTGGGTGATTCTTTCTTTCTTTTAACTCAGAGGATCAAAAATAAACAATGACAATTATGTGAAGAACAAATCAAACCTATAAATAAACACATTTTCTCCTCTAAATGACTTCACAACTTCTTTTACAATTAGAGCGTTAATATTTTAGACATATATATGTCCTGGACAAGTTGCTGGTCAATTAAAGGTTCAACACAGAGATACACAAGACAAGCACACACGCATACACACACACATACACACACGCATACACAAACACACAGGGTCACTCGAACATTGTCAATTGCTCTAACCTAGTTTTTCCTTTTCTTTTTTTTACTGTTTGAGAAAATGGAAGTATAGTGAGAAAGCCCATGCAGGCACAGGGAGATCAACTCATCGCAGACACCTGCTGAGATTTAAACCCTCTTGCTTTGAGGTTCCAGTGCTAACCAACTGTGGTGCTGGGCTTTTCATAGTCAAACCAACCCTTTAAAATGCCAATCAGCCATTGGTAAACATAAAGTAAAAGATTTAAAAACTCAGGAGGGAGCTAGCAGTCAAAAATTACAAAGTAGTGCTTGGGGGATTTTGTCTTTACTTTCTGCAGAGTTATAAAATAATTATACAGATATACATGTACAGTATGTAAAACTAAAAACAAGTAAAGTCTATCAATCCTGGAAGGATTTTATATCACCCGCTGCCTTTCAGCCAGTGTCTTAGACTAAATTCATTAATATTAAGATGATGGGGGAGTTCTAGTGTTTTAGTCAAACCTTGACATCATTTTGATCAGTCGTGCATTACTTCATCTCTTAGTAGTTGGAGTTTATGTTGCGTATCTTTAAAATTGGCTGATATTTAGAAATGCTTGTGTTTTATAATGTCACTTGGCTGTAACAGCCATCTTGAACTGGGATGAATCCAAAGGATGTTCAGGAAGTTATTGTCATGTTTCAGTCTTTGTTTGTTTCCAGTGCTCACGTGAGGCAGTAATCTGTTAATTCAGCTCGCCTGTTCCTGCTTATTGCTCTGCTGCCTCTCACCTGTGTTCTGCTCTATTTAAGCTCCCTCCACAGACACATTGTCAGATTATTGATAGCAATTCTGTGTGTAGATGTCCATTACTTCTTTGACCACTTTTGATCTCCTGGTTATGACTTTGCTTCTGCCCTCTGGATTTTATTGTTCTGCCTCACCACTGTCAGACTCTACGCTTGTCTGTGCTTTCCGGACGCCGACCGCAGACACAGATTTTGGCCTTTGCCCTCAGCTTGCTCCATGCCTGATCACTTCACTACCTGCTTTTATTGGAAAATTTATGCAGAGAAACCATCCTGGAAATTACCTGTGAGGATTCTAGGGTTCATGCTTTCAGAAGACGAGCAGCAAATTCATCTAAGAGGTTAGTGGCACTCTGTTTGAGTTTATTTAACCCACAAGTCATCTCTCCAATCACTAATCTCTTTTCCTCCATTTCAATTACTGTACCCCTGAACCAGTATCTGACTCCCACCAGTTCCAGATTCTTCATCTTTTAACACATATTCTATGCCTGGTTGAGTTATCCGGTCCCCTGCACCAGACCATATAAAATCCAATCAGTGGTTCATGGGATGTTTTGCTAATAGCACAGACAATTGAACACACAGGCAAAAACATTAGGTGATAATGAAGATTTGACCAAAATTCTAAGCTGAGGAATGATTTTTGGATCAAAATTGTAATTGAAGCTAAGATTAAAGTTCTTACACTGCAGAAATAAAATCTAAATCTCAAGAACATGTGTCAAGCAAAAGCTATGAAGTAGCTTTTTTCAAAACATTCTTGCTTTATTTCAAGCGTGAGTCAAGCTCCAAATATAGAGCTCACGTCTCCCACAACAAGAGCTGAAGCATCTTTTTAAGACTCAGTGCGACAAATGTGTCTGAGTCCTTTACACCTCCAGTTTGTGATGCCTCCTTGCTCAAAGACCTTTGTAGTGTTGAAGCCTGAACTTGTCAAACTGAAAGTTGACAGGTTCAGGCTTGAAAACTGGGAAAAAGATGATATTTTTACCTGCTGAGGAGGACGCCCCAATAAGTACTGACACATAGTTGTAGGTTAGATGTATAGAAAGTTGATCACAACAGATCACATAAATCTGTCACTTCAAAGTTAAAGCTTCAATCATGATAAGGTTTATATTTGACATTAAAAGTAGTACTTTATTCAGCCTTAAAGGGGTAGTTTAAATAATTTAAAGTGAAGGTTTATTAAAAGGTAATGGGCAATTATTTAAACTTAGAGAGTTTTATGGCTACTGGCCTGAAGTTTGATGTAGTTGTAGCTGAAATTGATGCCTAACATATACTGTGAGCACTAACAGATTGTGCAGGGTGTCTTTTTTTAAGTTTGCCATCAACTCACTGGAGCCAACTTTTTCCATATGTTAGAAGATTATCTCATGAACCAATGAATAGATTTTATGAAAGTTTCAGTAAATGATTAATGGATGTACATCATTTGATTAACTATAAAAGCCAATATGATTTAAGCTGATTGCCAAAGCCAATCAAATTTAACCAAAACAAAAAATAGCTATAATTCATACAATTTTACAGATGATGAGCTAAAATCTGTTGTATTTGTTGCAGAGAGCCACCCCTAACATAAACTTTGAGCGCCACACATTGTGGACTGTTTTTTCCTTAAAACTTTGTTAATAACTGCTGTAGTTCACCTTGTTATGTTCACAAAATACCCCTTTAACCATTTGATTGATCTTTTTGAAACTTTTTAGAAAATAGTCATTAAATGCACACCTATAACCAATTTACTTTTGGAGTGAATCTAATTCAAGATCACAGCTAATTGAACCTAGACAACACAAAACATGTCAAAACCAGTGACAGTTGGCCAATAGAGGGTGCTACGGCATTGCCCCACCACTCACCATATTGCCTTCAGACATAAAAAAAAAAAAAAGAAAAAGAAAGAATAAAATAAAAATATTTCAAAACGTTTTTTTTTTTTAGTGGGGTAAGATAAATATTTTATAGTTCATGAATTAAGTTGTTTCTTTCAAAAACATTGTCTCTGACTGATTAACATATTTCCGCCCAGGAGAGCGCAAGAATCTTTGCCCATAGACTCTCGTTAAAAGTTGTACATGCGCATTACCTCCCCTTCAATACAAGAGATAGGGAGATTCTGAGCGCACCACTCCTGCGCCCAGAGTATGGGCGCAGGATACAGATCGTGCTTTCGGTCCTGGAACAGATTTTTATTTATTTTTTGTCCCGGAACACATCGTGCAGTGACACTCACAACCAGGCTATGTTACAGGTAGGCTTTAAGCCATTGAAAACCCTTTATCTAATGCCTATGTTGCCATTTCTGGCTGATATGCCTCTCAACTTTTAAATGTCTCTGTGGAAGAAAAAAAAAATTCATCTGACTGTATATTCTATAAGTCTGAACTGGTGAGGATTTTTTTGTTTGTTTCTGGAGCTAGCATGCTAGTGCTAGCCTCCAGGTTATTGTTTTGTTCTCTGTGCTAAATCAGTGCAATTATATTGCTACATTTATTTGAATGTGCTTATGGAAAAAAAGCAATGTCAAACATTAATACTTTTCTATACTAAATGTCACTGATGGTATTGTTTTACTATTTCTGAACATCTGCATTTGTATTGATCTGAATAATGGAAAAATAAGCTTATTGCAATAAGTAACTAGCTCCTAGTGCTGACACTGAAGCATTTAAATTGAAGGTACATTGAGATGGTGGAATGCTATTGCTATATTGTGTGCTAAGATTCATAATTAAGGGCTTTAATATTAGGGATATTTAAGAGTACTCAAATAATGAGCTTTATTCTATTTATATTATGTATTTTTTATGTACTATTTTATATCATACATGCTGTATTTTAAGGATGGAGCTGACACGAAAGGTGGCTGGTGATATGTAATACTTCATGGGATGCTAAAACTGTGTCGAAGAACAAAGAGCTGAGCTGACAAAATCAAAATGGATTGTTACTGTCTTAAAACAACTCCAGTGTCACATTTTTCACACAAGCACTAATTTATAATCCTTCACAGTTCCATTAGTTTGACATTGCATGTTTTTTTTTTTATTAGCAGCAGAAATCCTGCCTGAAAAATGTAACAGCTAGTGGCAGCATTGGGAAATAACATAATGCTACTATATCTGTTGGCTGAAACAGAAACAATGCTGTTGAGTGGCTTTTATTATGAAAAGAAGAATGTTTTGGGCAACGAGTTTAAAAAAAAGAAGAAAGGAGCTCATCTTGTGTTTGCCTTGCATGATGCTGACAACAATCAAATGCATATCCAACACAACAAGCCTTCATTAGGTGGAATCAGAATCCCCGCTCTTTGTTAAAGGATGTGTAAGTTGAGTCCTCAGGGTTTCTAAAGGCTGTAGTTTCTGCTCCATTTCACCGGGGCTCAACCTGAAACATATGAAACTGCATCTAACAGGCACTCTCTCAGGGCATCTTCTTTTCCATGACTAATTTACAATAATTATATATTTATAAGGAAGTCAGGAAATGACATGCCACAGTAACAGTAAAGCTAGTCATCCTTTCAACTATTATAGTGTATTTTATGTAAATTGGCAATGATAAATAGGTCGAGTGTAGCTGTCACAGTTACACTACATTGTTAACATTTCTGTACTTTTGGGGAAAAAAAATCAAAAAGAAAAATATGTGTACCATTTTAATCTGAAATATGGTCTTTGACATGTACAGGTAAAAGTGGAAATCAACAACTCAATGATACATATTTGTCTTGTATAATTTTTTAGAGGAAATAGCTTACTTTCACACAAAAAATGCACTTTTTGTTTGTAAGGCAACATGGGGTTATTTTTAAAATAATCAGGTTTGATATCAAACTGTTTGTTACCCTTATTTGTACAGAAACACAAGTATAAAATATGACGTCAAAATATGACCACCGGCAACAATAGATTACAAAAATGTTTCATGTAGGTAAACATGGGTTGTCTCTTTGGCGAGTCTGAAGAAATTACTTTTTTCAAATTTGTTCATGAACATATTTCACAATTTTAATGCAATAAAATAGTTTATGTTTAACTGAGGTCATTGAAAGATGCATAATGTTACATGTGCCCCTTTTGTGATGATGCAGGTAAAATATTTACATCAAATCTTAAACACAACATATAGCATGGGTTCTGGAATCAATCTCATTGAGAGGAGTTGGACCTCATTCCAGTCTGCAGTTGCCCAAATGTGAAAAGTGGTGTGGGCAAACTTTTACCCCCTTGGCTTGGTGACTGTATACTGGAGTTTTTCCTGGTAGATGAGAAGGCAACTTCCCTGCACCTTCAGGTGGTGATGCTGTAGCTCGGAACTCTATTACTCTACTGGGGGACTTCAGTGTCCACATGAATAGTGACAGTATAACCTGCAGGGGCCTGAATTGGAGGAACAGTCTTGCTTATCTTAACTCAAGCAGTGCTTTGTTGTTGGACCTCTGTACTAGCCACAGTTCATCCATAATGAATACTACATTTGGACACGAGTCTATATTTGTTTGGGGCAATTGTCGCTGAGTGGTTAGAGCAGACTTCCTCCAATGGGAGAATTGATTGTTCGATTCCACCAGCAGTCACATGCTGAAGTGTCCCTGGGCAAGACACTGAACCCCTCATTGCCTCCGATGTGTGTCCCATTGGTGTATTAATGTGATCTAAAGCACTGATTAGTCTTTGTAGAGATCTAGTAGAGCACTGTATGAATGGGTAAATGAGGACACAGATTGTAGTGTAAAACACTTTGAGTATCTTGATAAGATAAAAAGGTGCTATATAAGTACAGTCCATTTCATTCCATTTGTTTTGAGGACTTGAAAAAGGCATATGATCATGTTTTGCAGGATATGCTGTAATGGGTGCTTCATGAGTATGGTATTGGGATCAGCTGCCAGGACCCATATGTCCAGTTCAGGTTTTCATTGCCATTTACCTTCACATATTGTCCCATTCTCAGGGCAATGACTGAAACAAACAAAATCTCAGATACAGATGATCAAAATGAGTTGTGAACTCTTTAGAGACAGGGTGAGAAGCCCAGATATCCAGGAGAGACACGGAGTAGAGCCACTGCTCCTCCACATCAAAAGGAGCCACTTGAGGTGGTTCAGGAATCTGGTGAGAATACTCCTGATGGTCTTCCTAGGTCTGTATTTTGGGCATGTCCGACTGAGAGCAGAGCCCAGGGAAAACCTATACAGGCGAGACTATGTCTCTTAGCTAGCCTGTGAACACCTTGGAGTCCTTCCAGAAAAGCTGGAAGAGGTGGCTCTGGAAAGAGATGTCTGGCCCCCCAGCCTCTGCTGCCCCCGCAACCTGACTCCGGAACAAGCAGAGATAATCGATGGATGGAATGATATATCACACATTTACTCATGTCTATACAACATGCATAAACACAATGTACTTGCAAAATATTCAGTAGTCTTTCTTTGACAAATTTAAATAAAAATCCAAACATAAATAAATAAAATCTCAGTTAACATTATACACTTAAAAAAAATGACTTACTTTAGATAATATGTTCTACCATACTAAACTGAAAAAAGTAAATGAGCTCGTGAGTTCACTTAAAGTGTGGACAGAAGTTTTTGTTTCTGTTGTATAAAAGCTAAAACACAAAAATGAACCTTTTTGCCCATGTCGAGTTTTTGCTCCAACATTCTGGTTCACATCACAACAAGCAAAACATTAATAGGATAACTTACAAAGGAACATCAGCATAAAAATTTAAGTTCCGAACACAAAATAGGGTTTTGACATTTTGTAATCCCTTTGAAAATAAATCTGTTCCCGTATTTTCATTTGCAAAATACTAAGTTTTTGTTTTTGTCATCTGCATCAGCTGAGACAAGCCTGCTTCCATTGGGACTAGCCTTGTGAAAACTGGGATCACATTGAGAAAATATGGTGACCTGACCGGAGCGGAGCTTTAAGGGAGCGACTGGTTCCCTCTCCATCAAGCTTCTCTTCTTTAGAAGCAGCAGCTTAGTTGTGACTCTGATTATGAGAAAGCCACAAGGATTTCATAAGCCAAAATAAGAATTTAATCTGCTTTTGCTGTGCATGCACATTCAAATCCACACTCATCACCCAATGCAGCATGTGCATAACATTACAAACAATGACTAAGAAACATTTTCATTTAATACAATAATAAAGTAAATCTTACATTTTCATAGTTGGGGGATAAAAAGCGTTAGAGCCGGACTGTTTATGCCGTGGCCTCAGGGAATTCTGACCAATTTCACGTACTGGGACATACTGGTATTAATTGTAATGAAAGAACCGACTACCTTTCAAATGCTGGCAATCAGGTCCACTTCAAAGGACCAGAGTCTTTTGTAGGCATTTCAACAACAGTCTGCAGAACTGCCCTACAGGCCTGAATTAGACATCAACACTCAATCTGCTGGAGGGAGCTGATGGACTGTAGGCAGGCACGAGAACTGATTAACAGCCCAAATCCTAGGTTTGGGAAAGCTCTCATCGCCTTGACAAGGATAACTTTAAGTACACTTGTTGGAGTTCTAACTGGGCACAGCCTGCTCAACTGCCACAAAAAGGTGATGGGACTCCATGACAATGGTCTGTGATGCCTGTGGCATTGAATTAGAGACCCCTTTGCACCATTTAGGCATTGTCTGACTGAGTAGTCAAAGAGAAAACAATTCTTGGGGAACCCTTAAAGAGAAGTGTTTCAGACCTTGTGTCCATCTGAGGGACACAAAGGTTCATGTTAAAGGGTTAAAGCTCAGTGTCTTTTGTGGGAGAGCAATGGACCCACATGCAAGCCCCCCGCTCATATGAGTTCTTCATCTATCCTCACTTACCAATACCAATACCCACTTCATAGTAAATTTTGTTTTACTTGAAAACTTTTTTGTAATTGTTCTATAAAAAAAATTGACATTGTCAGGAACAAAAACACGGAAAGTATGACCATTTGAAATCATTCCAATAACATAGAAAACAGTACAATATAAGACCTGTATGAAAAACGGCTCCCTTCAGTACAAGTTTATTCTTTTTTTTTTTTGTATATAATGAAACAAGTTGCTGTTTACTCAAATTAATGCATTATAGTAGTTTTCATTTCAAGTTGTATTGTTTGCCCTCCTTCAGCATACCATAAGTCCAGCATCTGTGAGCTGTAGATTCTGTTAAACTATCGTGTCCCACAAAGACTAAGCAGTACAGTGACGGTGATACAGTCTCTGACTTGCTGTAATGTGATAATCTTGCAGTGAAGGAATGATTGACTTTGCAAATCACTTTGTAGTCCGCACTGGATGGAAACAATAAATGAAGTCTGTTCTTTTGGATGCAAGGAGCACAGATTTAAAGTGATTGTTCATTTGCTCACACAGCTGTGGTCTGTTTGATGCTGTGAAAACTAATCCTGGTCGGTGATGTGGGGATGGACATGGCTCGAGCCACTCGCACTCTGAGAGTGTGGTTGTCCTGCCAGCGGTGCCAACGTTTCCTTACAGCAGAGCGAACCTGAACAGTCAAGGACACAAAAAAAAACTTTAATACTACATGTAGTATATAGAAGAAAAAGGTAAATTTAATGTAAATGATGAAATATTTTTCTTTAAATAAATAGTGTAACATTTCGTCTGTTTTTGAAAAGGAGACGACACGGTATGCACCTCATCACGCACCTACAGTTATCAAATATGAATTTCCAGCTCATTTAAAGATGAATAAATTATTTCAGTTTTGAGTGGATTCAATAAACTAACTCCGTTAATAATAAACAGAGCTGAACGCAGCGGGATTGAGAGTCAAGAAAGAGATTCTATTAAAACTTGACTCTGAGCAGTAAAAGGAGGATCCCCACATCCAAACTACAGTTTAATGTCATCAACACATTAACAAATAAAGGTTTGGAAATCCTTATATGAATTCATATCTGTCAATTTTTGGTACAAAGGTTATGAATGTTTTTATTGTACTTTATTGTTATGGCTGAGAACATTCTGCCTCTCTGCCTTGAGTACGAGCAACTCGATTGTCTCCCAAAACACTCATCTCGAACTGAAGGATGCCGCTTTGATGCCCGAGAACCATTTGTGAAGACAAAGAATGTGATGTAAGAAGACTGCAGCTGGCTTCAAGGACATCCACTGAACAGTGAACTCTGCTGAGCTGAGAATGTTATAAAAGTCAGCAGATAGCACTGCTCATGGCTCATTTCTGTCACTGGTCTTCGTGTATATACATTTATGTACCGGTATGTTTCTGCATGTAACCTGTCCTGAAGTGTGCCCTTGCAAGTAAAATGCCGATTACAAATCTTCACCTGACGTAAGTTGTTTCTTTTGATTAAACGATGTTAGAGAATGAGAGAATTTCTCCAACATCACCAAACACTTGTCATACAAGAGAGTTATACTGAGATTATCTTCTGTTAAATCAGAATCAGAATAAGCTTTATTATCATTGCACTGAAGTACAGTGAGATTATGTTCGTACAGTCGTCCGAGATGGGCGGAGTGCACGTTGCTGCTGCTTCTAAAAGCGTGGCCCTTTATTCTTTTAGATAGAAAAGAGGAAAAGGGCATGAGGAGAGGATAGTGGTATTACAAAAAAAGATCTCTTCACATCTTGTCCTTATCAGGACACAATTTAAGACATAAAAAAACTTTACCAGCAAGCACATTTATAGACACGTTAGATTATGCATTTGACGACAAGGCGGCGAGATTGACCTGCGTTACCTGCAGTGTTCCCTCAGTGCAAACTGAACTTGGCAAAAGGGCCTTCTCCTACTCTGCTCCTGTTTCTTGGAATATCTTACAAAAAGATCTGAAGCCCTCGACCTTGACCTCTCTAAGTGGCTTTAAGAATCTGTTGGACTCCTGGCAGGGGCCAATGCAGACATGTTCCTGTTTTTAGTTTTCTACATTCACAAAATAATCTAGCTGTTTTTTTGTTACTTTTTTTTTCTTTTAACTTTTCTTTTTTTTTGCCATCCTATTTGTTACAAAAAAATTGTATGACTTTTTATAACTGTTTGTTGTTGTTGCGGTTGTCCATTGTTGTCATCATTCTTTGTTGAAATCAGGTCTCTTGTAAATGAGTCCTCGAGGCTCAATGGGATTTACCTGTCTAAATAAAGGTTGAATGAATTTGTCCATGAAGCACTTCCAGATAGCACCATAGTCCTGTTATAATGTTGGTATCAGCTGGTATAGCTCTGATAAGCATTCACAGAAGTTTTCGTAGGGTGGGGGGTGCGATAGACAGAGCCGTCTTAGTTTACACATATCCCAGGATTTGGAAGATGTGTAAATAGAAGCTCCGATACACAAGACTGAGAGCAAAAAAGCAGGGGGAGGATGGGAGAGGGAATGACAGAGTTGCAGCTGCAACCTTGAAAAATAAAAATAAAATTATGTGCAATTTTATGAGATGTCACTCTCCCAGAATTTATTGTGAATTTAAGTTGCCATCACATCAAATTTTAGTTCAATATTTGTCAAATTGACCAAGTTATTTGGTTTAACACACTGATGGCGTCCTAGATTTTTACATGACGTTTAGTGAAGAAGGAAAAAAAAAACATTTGAAATATAAATCATTTGGGAAGTTGTCCTGGGGAATTATACTAATCAGGCAATAACAACAAAACCTACAACTTGCAAACTTGCTTATATAAGTTTGAAATGTTTTACAGGAATTTTTAAATGACACATTTATTTTCTAACTAAAATTAAACCTGAAGATGAAAGAGTAAAGTAAACTGACTGCCATAAGCTAAATCTCATTATATGTTGCAGTTTGTGTGAGATTAGATTAAGGGGATGTGCAATAAACACACAGCTGTGATTGACAGTTATGAGGTTATAAGAGGTGGATTATGTCTGTAGCAACAACTGATAAAATCTAGAAACAATCAATTTATAATGCTTTAAAGGAGGGAAACACGACTGATTACAATCCCTCACAGAGCAGATGTTTGGTTTTCAGTCTTCCTGTTGAACTGCCAGTGTCATTGTAGCAACTTCATTTTATATAAAACTGATGTGTTATTTATTTATTTATTGCCAAAAAGAAAATAAGGATCAAAATGGTCCAAGATTCTGATGTATGTAGCAATAGTATTTAAAAAAAACAACAGATTTATGGATCATTTGTTTTTTTAACAAGGAAGCACAAACATTAAGTCGTATATAAATTATTGTTTAAATGCATGTGTAGTAAATGTTTTCACGGGCAACTGAACAAAAATGTGTTTAAAAAGTGATAATTGTGCATATACTTTCAGGTCTGTGAAGAGCATTTACACAAGATAATGTAGAGGTAACTACAAAAACCATAATCGCCACGTTTTGCCAAAATTCCCTTTGCTGCTTTATTCAGTTTTATTGTAACTGTCCTGAAAATCCATGTATTTTTTTTAATTGCTTATTTTTATCAAAGTCACAAACTCCACATTCCCAGCTATGATGGGGCGAGCAAAGAAAGACTCCATCATCTTTCACAGTTAACATGAACTGGGTGATTTTGGCTTTAATAACTTTCCAACAGCTGTTACGGTTTCTGGTAATTTGCTTTTATTTTAATCAGAGGGAAATGGCAGCACTTAGTGAAGGTTTTCTATCATATTTAAAGACTAACAACAAAAGGGCACAACTTCACAGAATGAATGTAAAACCTCTTTCCATTGATTGCAGTTAGAAAACTGCTACTCATACTAAATTTAAACTAAAGTGTGCCTAAAGGTATATTTGAAAAGAAAGAGAAACATCGTATAAGTCATTTCAAGAGATCTGTGAAGCACTTGATTAAAAAAGCAGCTCTAAGAGGCACTTTACTGACAGACTGACTCACCTCTCCATTTAGAAAGCAGTAAAACACTGAAACACAGAATCCCTGAAAGACAAGACACATCATAATTAGATGAAAACAATAGAGTACTATTTTGTTCTTTTAGCTAAAGGAACATGACACATTTTATATGATGCAGTCCTCAAACAAACCAAAAATATATAAAAAGTGTGTTTAGTTTGAAAGCAATTTTTGTTATAACATAATGAAAGCCAAAGCTATGTATATCTGATTTTTTTATTTAGTTATTTGTTTAGGCAGAGAAACCACAATGATGCAGGAAAAAAACAAGCGGGGAAGCCGGGGAGCAGAAATCATGCCCACATGGCCACAGTAATCTTGACAGCTGAGCGAACTGAACATAAGACAGAAGGGACAAAGTCTGCATAAGCTCCACCAGGATGCTAGCTCAAATGATCCTCCCACAAGAAATCTCCAAAATATGATCCAACTCTGCAGTAAAACACTCGGATTGATTTGTAACAGACAGTGTGTGCGAGGGGTCTTAACTGGGACTATCAATAATCTCACCTGAAATGACTGCAAAAAGGAGTTAAAATAGATGAAAACGACTTGTGAGATGTCATCTCCGCCCGGGTTCACAAAGAACAGCATATATGTGATGCCCAGCAGAGGTAGCAGGACTAGTGTGGCTTTCACGGCTTTTCTGTAAAGACAGGGAATGAATATAAACAGGCTTGTTACTGAAATAGAAACGTGAACGTCATCTGAGCTGACTGTGGCAAATGTTGTCGCTGTATATTTTTATAACATGTATAGAGATTAGGCTTGGAGGATGGTAATCAGCTGTCGCGTGCAGTTTGTATGTTGAGATTAATGCAAGTTATTTTTGAATTTATTGGAATTCATTAATAACATTAAAATTAGGGCTGTTGGCAATTGCCATCATTTACTGAAGTGGTTCTCAAACTGGGGTCCCCGGATCCCCAGAGGTCTGTGAACCAGTGCTTGGGGGTCCGCCAAAAAAAAAAAAAAAAAAAAAAAAAAAA
>NC_056506.1:38108591-38120112 GCF_014905685.2 Nematolebias whitei
TAGATGTTTCACAACCCATTAGAATACACCAAAATGCAAGAAATCACATGTATTTTATTAAAAAATTTCTGGGGAAGGACCCACAGACCCTCGCCAGCATGCTTGCTATTTACCAGTACATATCGGCATCGATCACGTTACAAATTAAGCCCTGGTACTTGGTATGAGTGCTGCTGTTATAATTCTGTTCAGAGTTTTCTGTAATAATTTGAAGAAGTGGCAATACATTTATGTTCTTTATGTAAAGTATTTAAGTGGTTTTTGATTATGTTAATTTTCTCAAAAGTGTAATTTTTTGTTGCTGAAATTAAAAAATGTTATTAATTAAGTGTGTCTTGAATGGAAAAATACCCTATGTTTACAAGTGTAAAAATTGTGTTAACACTAGTAAAGAACAGGTGTTAAGCTTTAATGTTAAACAAATATTTCCACTGCATTAAAGAGACAAACTGAAGGAAATTATTTAATAAACATGAGGGTTATGAGGGGGTCCCTGAACCCAAAAAGTTTGAGAACTTCTGGTTTAATGTATGTTTCCGTTTTCTTATTGTGAGCTGATAGTTTACAATGGTATTTATATTAGTAAGACATCATCTGCATATATAAATATTCTGTTAAAAAAAAGCTTAAAAGTTGTTCATAAAATGGTGAAATGGATTATACTTTATAAAATATTTTGAATTTTATGGAATCAATCAATCATATTCAATTTGTTATTTTATTCTTTTAAAAAATCTAACTTTTTTTTAATATATATATAATTTATAATTTGGAATCAAAATATAAATTATAGGAGGACAGTCATTAAGAGCAGACAGAAAATCCTTCCTATACTGTTAATGACACCCTGAAGAAATTTAAAGGTGCACTATTTTTACATGTCATGCTTAAAATATTCCCACCACACCTGCTCTACTCTTCACGGCTGATAATGACAAACATAAATCCAAGCCAACCTGAAACCCCTTGATTGAAGTTGTCTTAGTTGTGACTCTGCAAACACTTTATTCTCTTTTAATAATTCCCATAGGAGAGAGGGAAAAAAAACATCAATGATAGCAGGTGTTGAAAACAAGCTTGCCTTTTTAGCAATCAGGAACATGAGAGGTTTGCCACTTCTTTCCAGTGGTTAATGGTGGGGATAAATAAAAGAGGCTCTTGCAAAAATCACTGTAACAACCTTGGCCATGCTTAGATACAGAACTTAAATATAACAGACAGCTCTAATCCAAAACCTTTCTACAGTATTCAGCGTATTCACTCAAAATCTGATGTCTGCCGTTGGCTCTTTGTAAAGTTACTGAACCATTAAAATACATGAAAAACACAGAAGTCAATATGATGAAGAGGGCACAATCATTGTGGTGTTAAAGGTGTAGGTATTAGAAATACATTCAAGGTTTCTCTTTCTCTAATGATCAAACGTGGACAAACTGGCATTTCGTCTTTTTTTGTTTTTCTTGGGTGAGATGTTATAAAATGGGTGCACATTCAGACATTATATCGATGTCCCCAAATATAAAGCTTTGGTTTTAAGGGGCAGGTAAGTTTAAAATTGTTAAAGCCATAGGCTCATTGTACATTCTGACTTAGATACAGAAAGAATGACTGCATTCAACTTAGAGGAGTGATGCTTGCACAGGTGAAGCCTAGATTACTAGATTACTAGATTAAGACTGGGGTACTGACAGTGAGAGAGGAGCTCATCCTATAAATAAATGAAATCTGTGGGAGGAGGTGTCACTTTAAAGCCAGGCGTGAGCTAAATAAAAATGGAGATGGTGTATTGCTCTCACCGCTGCATTTGAGACGACCATCTGGCACATGTGCGGGCTGATTTGTCACTTGAAATGTAGAGCAAACCCTACATAACTGAGAGCAACAGAGTATATACTCTGCTGGGGCTTTATTTCTCTCTAAAGACTAGCAAAGAATGAAAGATTTGAGAATCATAGACTTTGGGAAGTTTTGCTCATGTGCAAGTTCTATGGATAACTCAAAGTCTAGAAGTGATAAACAGTGCATGACTTGTTAAAATGTCCCGTCCTTATTGGTTGGCAACTGTTTAGGATGAGTTGGTGAACAGTATCAATGTTTCAACTTATTGACCAATATTATCCTAAGGGAGTCTCCGTAGTGCCCTAAGGCATTCACAAGGCTTCTTGATTTCATTGCTAGTGTTGCAGAGACTCGCAGAGGCTCTCAGATTTTGTCTCTTGAATTTTGAGCTTGTAAAAAAAAAAAATTGTGTGCTATTTTTTTTTAAGTGGTTCCAGAATTGTAGTCGAATCAAACCCTTCTCGTTTTCGTTTCTGTCATTTATAAACCACTAGTGCTGTATGTGGATACGTGCATCAGTGCTTTCTACGTCAGGAAACATCAGAGGCTACAGCCCAAGGTGTCCGTGTCTTAAAACCACACTGATGATACATGAGAATTGTTTAAAAACTGGTTATGATACAGTATCTTCAATTCAAAAGTTTACTCTAGTAGCAAGTTAGGTGATTAGCACTGTTGCCTCACAGCAAGAAGGTCCTGGGTTTGATACCCTGGTTTGGGCCTGGCATCTTTCTATGTGGAGTTTGCATGTTCTCCTTGTATTGTATGGGTTTTCTCCAGATACCTTGGTTTCCTCCCACAGTCTTCAAAACATGCACGTTAGGCTGCTTTCAGAGCCCCTTGCGAGATCTGTGATCTCAATGGGATTTGCCTTGTTAAATGAATGTTAATAAATGATTCACTTTGTAAAGGTGGGCATAAAGTGGGTCAAGGTGGGTCCGATGTGGGCAACTAAACAATGAGCACTGCTTGAAAACAGTTTTATGAATCATTCACAGAACAAAAGACTGGCATTTTCTGAAATTGGACGCAGTATACACTACTGCACAGCTTACTTATGTTTGTCTCAAACACAATTGATAATGTACCTATTTTTCTGCAATTTTGAGCCACAAGCTAGTCTCCAAAAGTTACACCCTAGGGAGATAATACATGTATCTTTACAGTGTCAGAGTAAAATAACCTTGACATTTACCGGTCATAAGTCTATTTATGCATTTTTAAGACTTATTTAATGATCTGTAACTAATGCAGTAAAGATAGAATGTTTCATGCATGAGTTTTTGTGGGTTTTTGGAAGTGTGGCAATAACTGGTGATGTGTGACTTATCTGTGCTGCTGATTATCCAGGCTGCTGATCTTTTGCCTTTATGCTGCTTTATTCATGCTGCTATTTTAATGATTTACATTATTAGTGTTCAGCGTACATCTTAGATGTTTAGTGATCGTTTAGCATATATCAGTGTATATCTTAGCTACTTATACTGTTTCTTTTTGTACTTTATATCTTTGCTATTTTGGGTGTAACTGGGACCTTGAGTAGACAATTTTGTTCCACCTCATGTGCCACATGTGATGCGAATGACATTAATTGAATTTGAACTTAATAGACACTAAAAAAAGAACAAAAAAGTTAATTTTTGGACAATTCTGAGTGACATACTGACATGACAAATTACTTTGCCTGCCAGAAGGATTTAGGCAAACCCAGGAACACTTTTTGTCCCCCAAGATGTATTTATTTATTCATTTGTTTTATTTTTTACTTTGGACAGATCACAGGTCTGCTGACATATATCTTTGCTTTAGGCAGTTTGAATCGCCCTTGACAGCTTAGTGATTTTATTTTTTACATGAAATCGGAGTATCTTCTTTAAACACAATAGAACACATTATCATTTTCATTTATTATTTAAATAATTTGAATTTAACAATGAAATGAAAGTTTCAGTTTTCCAACAAGGCAAATCAGAGAAACCCATTTCAGGGTTGACTGTGTGATTCATTGTGTTTAATTGCAATACTTAGCCTAAAATAGAAATGGCAAAAACAGTATGGATAGGAGCAGTAATAGGAACGTTGTCTACTTTTTAAAAAAAAAGGCAAAACGGAGGAAAAAGCACAACATTTGATATAAGCACGGACAAAGAGCCTCTCACCTGTATTGTATTGTTTCAGATGTGGTTGAAGCTCTTAGTTTGGTCATGAGGATTCTTACTATGTTGAAGAGGAAAACAAAGTTGATCTAGAAAAAAGGAGACAACAGAGACTAGTTAGGCCGTGTAGTAATGAGCTTCTTTGAAGAACACAGAGAACAATTATCTGGTCCGAACAGACAGCTCTGTGAGCCGCCTGTAAGCCTGAGCTGTCTCTGAGCTGGGAGAACAAAACAAGTCAAAGTACGACCCAAAGCACAGTGAAAGAACACAACACAGCAGAGGTAGTAAAAATAATACTACATAGGAGAGGAACTAAAATGTTACTGAGATTTCCATGGATACATGTTTTAGTCTTATGTTTGAAAAGGCCTTAACCCATCAGGGAGATTTCATTTTACCTTTTCAAAGGAGGCTGCACAATCATATTTACTGTTTTAATTTTGAGCTGATGAATTAGTTTACACCCATACGAAAGTTTATGAGCTTACTTTTGTGAAAAAAGAAAAAAAATAATAACAAAGCTTTTTTTTTTTTTTTCTGCTCACCAGAAGCACAAGAATAACTGGTCCCTGGTAAATGTAGTCCATATATTTTCCAGGTTCTTTACCAAACCAGCATCTGTTGACAGGAACAAAGCAATAAAAACATAAAATTGAAGCAATCCTCAAGAAAAAAACAACAACAAAACTTTACTTTCTGTTTGTATACTTACTGTTCATTTTCATAATACAGCTTCCCAATGGCCCAAGCAATAATTATAGGACATGGGATACCTGAAAGGGTCATCAACAAAGATTAAATTTAATAGAAAAATAGTTGGACACAAAAAATTAATTTTTAAAAGCCTCCTTAAAATATTTAACTGTATTGCTTCTGATGTAGTATTTCCCAGTAATTTTAAAATCAGCTCTTCTTTCTGGTAGCAATGAACTAATTAGGTCAGAACAATGCACGTACCATTTTTTTTTTAATAAGAAGAATTAAAGATTTTCCAATTTTCCTTCTTACTCATCATTTATTAGCTAAAGAAACATTTCAAGGTTTAAGAGACTTCAGAGTCTTAAAATATATTGTTAACAACCAATCTTTTTCATAAAGGGATAGCGGGCAACTAATGGAAGGGCATCTGAGAAAAACGTTTTAGTGTGCATGTTTTGTTAGAGTAAATGAGAAATTTGTGTTATGAAGCAGTTAAATACTTGATTTTTACATCTGTATGTTAATGACAGATTTTTGTTTGTACTATGACATGGGATTTAATTTATTTAAAATAGCAAACATGAAAAAAAGCCTAAAGTAATATGGAGATAGCATAAGGATATGTTGCATGCATAATATTTTACACAGAGATTGGAATAGCAGATTACCGTAATCATTTTAAGACATTTTTTCACCTCATTCTGAGATTGTCTTGGCTTTAGTTTACTGTTCATGCTGTCTTCTGCTTCATTGCACACCTATTTCTTTGTCAATTGTCGATCGTTAGCTTCACTTTTATAGTCCAAGACTTTCTGTTGCGTTTTGCCGGGTCATTTAGTTTATTTCCTGTAATATAGTGTCACTTTTACCTTTTTACTTTCATTATGTCTGTGTTTTACTTTAGCTGCATCTGCAAAACTTTTGCATTTTTTTTTTTCTGGAATAAAGTTTGATTTTGATTTTTACTGCCACTTGCCTTCCTGCAGAAGCCTATACAATTGGGTCTTACATTTGCCATTTTACAACAAATACATTTTCATGTTTGGATTTATTTTTTCTACTATCCTAAACTGCAAGTCGTGTGCAGTACTTCACAACAGTAAATTTAAGTAAACAGTAAACCGTGCTGGAGCATATTGGCTAAATCAGTTTCATCAACACCAACCCAGTCTGTGAAGACATAAAGTCAAATAAATGTGCTAACAAACTTAGTTCTTAAGGGAAAACCATTTATCCATACTGTCCCTGTGGGAGAGAAACCTTCTTTCCCCAAAAATGCAAAATACCTTTTTTTTTTTCTCACTAAAACAAATGGTGTAGTCACAAGGTCTTTTTGACACTCTTTGTCCATTAGCCCTCCTAATAAAACCACATATATAAAGTGTGAATGATGACCAGTATATTTAGTGAGCATTAGCTTCTCCCCAAGCAGCATCTCAAAGCATTTTTTCATTTTGGGAACAACGATGAGTCCCTGAGGATTGATGGTGTTTTCTTCAGCTTCTTTAAAATGGTGGTCTTGGTTCAGGAGAGTACCATGACTTAAGGCGATACTACAAATGTCTCTGTTTGGAGTACTTGGCATTATTTAGTGACAAAGATAGAGGTGTAGGGTAGGGGTTACTCTTTACTTGCATGAATAAAAAAGCTGAATTATGCATTTAATTATTGATGATGACAGTTCTGTCATTGTAATTCAATAAAGAATCCTAATTCACAAAGATGTATATGGTTTACATCTACCTGGGGTCATTTATGTGAAAAATGACTTTATGTCATGTTTTTTGCAGCGCTACATCTTGGTTTAAGTGGGTTTTAGCAAGTCTAAAAGTGTCATTGGACATAAAGAACAGCCTTTTAAAAACATCAGGCACATAAACCTCTCAAGTAAATCTTTTTTTACTGACAAATATTTTTTTTTTAGTGTCACATCTTTTTGCACATGGTTATGCAAGTTGTCTCAGACTCAGCATAATCTTCTTCAATGATGTGTTGATTGAAAGTGGAGGCTTCTTTGAACTCTTCCCAGGCTGTGCATTTAAAATGGTCCTTGAGCGTCGACAGGGCTGCGTTTGGTCAGGCTCCAATTTGTTTCATTCATTGGTGGTTTGCTTTCACTGAAGCAGGGGGTCAGTAAACTAAAATTAGCCTATTAAAAATATCTAAATATTCAGACAAAAGGGAGGGGGGCATTATCACTCATCGTAACTTGTTTGATGTTTGTATAGACCCAATTGCACACGTTAAAAAATGTGACTTTCTTTTAGATGGACTCGTTAATATTTCTAAAAATGATTAATCTTGTTTGTTTAATATGGGTTGTGTTTTTATAGGGATACTATGGTGGTCGTGAGGTGTAAATGAACAACATTTGAAAAAAACAGAATTACATTTGCATAAACAGAATTACATTAAGCCAAAGCGGAAGTGGCCAAAGTGGAAGTGGCCAGAATCACATTTGAAAAAACTAAATTACATTTGAAAAAACGGAATTACATTTGAAAAAACAGAATACATTAAGCCAAAGCAGAAGTGCCCAAAGCGGAAGTGCCCAAAGCAGAAGTGGCAGAAGCGGAAGTGGCCGGAATAACATTTGAAAAAACAAAAATACATTTGAAAAAACAGAATTACATTTGAAAAACAGAATTACATTAAGCCAAAGTGGAAGTGCCCAAAGCGGAAGTGCCCCAAGTCGAAGTGCCCAAAGCAGAAGTGGCAAAAGCGGAAGTGGCCGGAATCACTTTTGAAAAAAACGAAATAACATTAAGCAAAACCGGAAGTGGTGGGGTTTGTTTTTAGTGTTTTTTTTTTTTAACATAAGTTATTTATATATTACATTTATTTATTACATTTTTTTCAAATGTGATTCCATTTTGTCAAATGTGATTCCGACACTTTGCATGTTTGCAGACACTGTGCTTCACAAGGAGAATGGACAACATTAATAACCTCAGTTTAGAAAAATGAATAGATTATTTAATTTTAAATTGTGGGATATAATAATCAAAACCTCACTTAATTAGTTAGGGTCAGTTAAATTTAGGTCTTCTTTTAGCATTTTAGTTTTTTTCATTTCTAATACGAGCTTTTTAATAAAAAAAATAAAGTGATAGAACCTGATGTGTGTAAAAAAAAAAAGAAGAAGTATGTAACGTTTTAGTAGTGTATTTGTTGTGAAACAATATTTTGTTGTGGTTTTACCTTTTGTCATATTTCCAGCACATTTACACATTTTGAAAATAAACTTGCATAGCTTTACCTTATGATCCAAAGTAAGTGAACCAAGCTAAAGGATTAGCTTACTGTTAGCGTGATGATACTTACACCAGCCAATGAAGAGGAAGACCCACTTTCGCAGCTTGTCAGTAGAATATGTCATTACAATAGCTGTGTGAAGGTAGCATCCTTCAACAAACATCCAGAAAAAGTTTGTCACCACAAAATAGTTGTAGATTGTAGTAATTAGTCGACACCAAGGCTGAAAAAAAGAAATATTTAAAATAACTGGAAATAGGCTTGTCATCCGCACACGTTTGTAATAACTTTCTGTACTGTGAATAATGTTTCATACTCTATTACCTCGTTCCTCTCGTGGATATTGTGGTCAATCAGTTGAAGCAAAAACCACATAACATTTCTCAGGATGAAGGTGGTGATCAGATTCCAGTGGATGATGTTCCGAAGACACCGTATGCTCCTAAACCATGAGACAAACGGTCATGTTTGATTTAAGAGTCACGCACAACATATTCATAGACACATAATGCATGCGTGGAAGATGTAATGTAGTGGCTTTAGATGTGTACGCATGGTTGTACTGAAACTTTTAATAATCAAAAGCTAAATTTAGATCACACTCGATGTAAAAACGTTTTTGCCACAGCTGTGGGTTTCTGTTTCAGCTCCTAAAGACTCAGAGAAAACAGTTGTTTTATTAGTCTGAACAGAGGTATCAGTTCTTAAAATGCACACTGTCGTGGGGTTATATGTCTTTTTAAATAACTCTTTAAGATTTAACACAGTATTTCTATATTTAAACAAAAATTTCAGTAACTGGTGTCTCAAAGCTCTTGTACCTAATTAGAAACATATCTGAAACCCCGACATCGGTAAATGAGTTAGTGGACTTGTCCAACAAAACCCTGAGCAGCCGGTCATCATGCCCTCATCAGAGCTAAATCTGTTATTTTTTCCTGCTCTTCCCTCTGGTATAATTCTGGATTATGGAAAATGAAAGCAGCAGGGCATGCTTTATGGAAATGCAGAAGTCTAACTGTTCACAAACAGGTCTACTGTGAGCACCAACAGGTTTATTCTGTGTCCCTGAAAGAGGTGCAATATAGCTCTATTTTTCTAATATTATTCAAAGCAATCCAGGAAACTCCTAACAACTCTCCCAAAATTCACTGTCTTCTTGGACCACATTTTACCATAAACACTGCTGCAACAGCTGATGGGTGCAAATACATTTTGAGCAGTTTTGGCACCAAAATCAGCTCAATATGCTCGATTCTAGCTCCTGCACTTACTGTCATTCATCTTACCAGACTGCTGAGCCACAACTCAAGCTCTCTCAGCACCTTTGCTCCTTTCTTCCTGTCTCTCAACAGGAGATTTTGGAAATTGTCAGGAAGATGAAGTCCACTACATTTGCCCTTGACCCCTTCCCTTCCATTCTGGTGCACATAAATATTCCTACCACTGGTCCATTACACTATCATCAATACGTCTCTTCAGCCTATGTCTGTTATGGCAGCAGATGCCGGCTCACTCTCTCTTCTTATCCTTTTTTGATTTATCTTCAGTATTTGACATCACTGATCGCAAGATTATCCTAAACTGCTTCTTTCCTTCTTTTGAACGTCATGTTATTGCTCTTGACTGGTTCCGGCCTTATCTTTTAAATAGGACTGAACATATTGCCATTGGAAGAGCCAAGTCTAAGACTCATATAGTCACATGTGGGGCTCCTAAAGGGTCAGTCCCTGACCCTACCCTTTTCATCATGCTTCCTCTTGGACCAGTTATCAGCCTCTATGGAATATCCCTCCACGGCTCTGCCAATGATTCTTGAAATGTAGCACTCTGAGATTTATAAATGTAAAGTGCTCTACAAATTGAATGCATTATTTTTTTTCACAACTGTATTTATTTATTAACCTTACCAGGCAAATCCCACTGAGATTGCATATCTCATTTGCAAGGGAGGCCTGAAGGCAGCCTAACATGCATGCTTTTTAGACTGTGGGAGAAAACCAGAGAACTTGGAGACAACTCACAGGAGAATACACAAAGTCCACACAGATAAACCTCAGGTCCAAATCGGGGATTGAACCCATGACCTTCTTTATAGGCAGCAGTGCTAAGGTGCCATGCAAAATACCGTTGTTAACACTACTAACTTGTTTTAAGAAGAAATTAAAGCCACTTAATATTACAAAATAACATTCTTGTTTTACTTAATGAAAACAAAGTTTTAATGCAGAAACCAGCTGATGTGTGTGTATCTCTTTAAACCAGAACTAACAAAAATCACAACTGCCTCAAAGGCAGAAGGGTTAAGAAAATGCATCAAACCTTTATTAATCAGAGTGGTTCACTGATTTGGGCTGCAGAGATTTGTTCATTTGACATAAGCGAGATAATGGAGAGCTGTGTTAGAATATGACATGATTTTTACTGATTATCCTTTATCTAGTCTACTGCATACAGGCCTCATTTAGATTATTTCTGTACTTGCCTTAAGCACAAGAAGAGAACAAAAGCCACGACCAGAGCTCCCACAGAGATACAGTGGCCAAGGAAGTTGATGATCAGGGCTATCTTATAATGCATGGGGTATTTCCTCTGAAAAGACAACACATAGATTATTGCTTATTCTTACAGCTACAATACAAAAGGATGAAAAAAATAGCTTGGAGACAAATAAATTCATCATATGCAGAGGATGTTACTTAAATGAATATTCCGTTCTTTACATAATTGAGCTTATATGTGCAGACTACTAAATAGATCATGAAATAATTGTGTATATGGGCTGCCAACTATTAAAAAATGAATGGGGACCATTTGAAGCTAATATTACTTTACTATTTCTAGATTAAAATTGCTGATATGTTAAAAAAATGCTACTAATCAAAAAATATTTTATGCTTAGATGACAATTTTCTGTCGGGAACAAATTTGACTGGACTCTATCAACAAAGGCTAGAAATCATGGAGGTAAAATGAAGAAAATGTTTTTATATACATTGTAAGACTCAAGAGGGTATTGACTAAAATTAAATAAACTTAAACATTTTTTATCATGAATTTACAGAATAAAAACACATTTATTAGCACATTTGGAAAAGTAAAACATGTCTGGAATATACGATTATTCTATTTTTCTGTGTATTTCAAAGTACTTACAGTTTCCTAAATTCTGTTTTTAATTCAATATAGACACCACAGCTAGTTCATTAAACACAAGGATGGCTATCCCTTAACAAAAATTTGACAAGCATTGAGCTAGAACTTGGTATGGGAATATATGATGTTGTTCTCCAATGCGTTTTTGATAGCTAACTGCTAAATGCCCCAAGTAGAAGGCATCTTCAACATTTCTCAAGGAATTTTTATAGTTGATGCATACCATTGAAAGCATTGGAGGCACAGGAGTGCATGGCAAATATGCTATAGGATTTACATTAAAGGAAAGAAAGTGCATGTCACTGACACACTTGTCATGGTTTAACATTTCCAAGACATTAGAGCAGAACCCAGAAACATGGGTCCCTGGATGGATGGATGGATGGATGGATGGATGGATGGATGGATGGATG
>NC_056506.1:38125112-38139531 GCF_014905685.2 Nematolebias whitei
TATATATATATATATATATATATATATATATATGTATGTATGTATGTATGTATGTATGTATGTATGTATGTATATATATATATATGTATGTATACATACAATAGATAGATAGATAGATAGATACTGGTTTTATGCTAATTTCCAAGTTACAGTTTTGTGCTTCGTTAAAAGAAATTTTACACACTTTAATTTCACCCAAACAAATAATTTGTCCTAGTTTTACACACTGATCCAACACTTATTGTCACATTTCATCAGAAGCACACTCTTCTTAAAGCCCCAAATGGCCCATTTGATTATGGTCTCAAAATCACTTTTATGCTTTTGTCTAAAATTTGCAAAAAGCCAGCTCCTCACTCTTTGTTTGAGCTGTACCAAACAAGCCAAGAAGGTGAGAAGTAAAAGCCTCTGTAACGAACGAGCAGTTTAATGCAGCTCAAGAGCAGGGTTGCTGTGGGGAATTGTGCGTCTTCAGGTGAGCGTTAAGCTTTTTATCATTTCAGATTATTGATATGCACAAAAAAAGCTAAGAATAGAAAACAAATTAGCAAAAAAAGCAAAAATCTATGACAAAATATAGCTCTGTTTGTATACTGCATCTGTAGATGGTTTCATGAAACCTAAGAGAATATTTTACAAATCTTTGCTTTTAAATACCAACAAGTCTTAAAATGTATTTATCCTTGCAGCTTGGTGGTTTATACTGTTAAATGGGAACTCTTGGGGTATCTTTCTCAACAGGGAACACGGCTGCTAATAAAGACAAAATACATTTTGATGTTTTACTTCAGTATGGCAGAAATAATCCAAATATCTTCAGGAAAATTACAAAAGCTCAGCTTCTCCTAAGTTATCATTAAAATGCCTTAGTTCAATGTCATTTTTTCACATTGTGATTATCGCAGTCATGTAAAAAATAAAGAAATGAAAAATCTGAACCTGGATGAGCAGCATAATGGCATCAGCAGGATGATTTATTATCTGCAAATGAAATTCCTCCTATTTGCAGCATCTAAAGCAACGGCCCAGTGAGGAAGACAGCAGGTCTTTTCTACTGTCACAAACTTTTTAATCTCCATTGTGCAAAAAATATAAATCTCAAATTTTATAGCCATATTACCTGTGCATGCAGAGTAAAAAAAAAAAAAAAAAGCCCACCATAGTAGTTTGAGTTTGCAGACTCTTACAAAAATATATCACGCCGTGTTTGTGAAACAAGCTGTGATGGTTCACCGTGCAGGTTAGGTTTGTTCCTGTGAGCTATTCCACTGAGGCAAGGCTAATTCAAAACACGAGTGCAGGAAAAGCACATTTATGGCAAACCATCTGTGCATTATACCGCCCTTCATTTTTATATTTATTTTTAAATTGCAGTGTATTAAATTTACACTCCTAAATTTAATCACCTCGTTAGTGATCTGATGTCTCACCAGTTCTGTAAAAGATCCAGCACCAACGACACTTTAATGGTGTAAAGGTGCATAAGAGGAAGAAATGTGCAATTACCAAGCAATGCACAATCTGCTAACAAAGCCAACCTCTGCTGCCAGCCAGCCGCTTTGCCAACTCTCATGCCTTTCTTGGACGTGCAAATGCGCCTTTGCTAACAAGCACCAAATGAACGCTCAAACAGAAGGTTGGAAGCTTGTTGAATGAGGGAGGAAATGGAGCTTTCGGTTTCAGGAAATTATGGTTGATTGATTATTCATGCAAAACTTGTAGATCAATTAAGGGATCTGAAACATCACAGGTGAACTTATCAGTGGTGAAATACAATTGTGAGCTGATCTGAGGGATGAGCCAAACAGTCGGGCTCTAATAACTTCGGCTTGTTTATTTCAGCCGATGGCTGCTGTGCAGGGAAATTGCAGCTCAACGTTTTCACACACAGATTGCATAGCTCAGCTTGTCCTTCTCTGCTACTTACTTGATTTGCCGTTATGACTCTCTGCTCCGCGTGTTATATTTTTTTGTCAAAGAGGCACAGCAGCAAACAGTGATTAAGGAAATTTGACACAACTGCAACACCTCCTGAAACGACAAACCGCTGCTTACGTCTCACAACTTGTTTGAGCTGTTCTGCAGAACGGCCAGTAAATCTAAAGCTTGATCCAGAATGAGTTTAAAACGGTAGGTGAACTTGGAAGTCACTCATCCAAGCCACACCTGAGCCACTCACTGCCATGCTTTCTTCAAGTCATTTGAAATTTGCTTTCACAAGCTGAGCACGGAGTAAACTAAACCCCGGGAACCTCCAAGCTCACTGCAGGTTGACGTTTTCTTTAGACACCAGGAAATGGAGCACAATTTTTGCGGGGTTACTACCTGTACGTCATGTGTGGTATAAAATCAGCCAGCACACGATAAATGTATTGAATTATGCCAATCACTGATAACAGTTATAATAAACTGGACCATCTATAAAGATTGTTTTTTTTTTTAGAAAAGTACCAACTAAGAAACAACTAAAGATTTAAAAATTGTACTAATCTTGTTCCAGTTAAAATGTAAAGTTTTTAGTCCACATATATCCATCCATCCATTATCTTTTCCCGCTTCTATCTTTTTCAAGTCGGTGGTGCCCATGTCCCGCTATCACTGTGTGAGAGACGGGGTGCACCCTGGACTCCTGTCCATCACAGGGACACATAGAGACAAACACACAGTCACTCTCTCACTGGGACAATTCAGTTACCAATCAGTCTAACATGCATGCTTTTGGTCTGTGGGAGGAAACTCAAGTATCCAGAGAAAACCCATGCATGCATGGAGAGAACATGCAAACTCCATCTAGAAAGGTCCCCAAACAGGATTTGAACCGGCGACCTTCTCGCTGCGAGGCAAGAGCTCTACCAACGGTGCCACCGTGCTGCTCTTGTCTACATACACTAAGTCATAATCCAGAGTTGTTGCACCCAACATTTAACAATTTGGGAAACGTTTAACATTTCATATCATGGAGGAGGAGCCTTGGAGTCATGAGAGGATGAATAAAAAAGAAACTGAATTTGGGCGAAAGAGTCAGTAAGCAGGCATCATATTTGAAGAAATGTTTTCCTTTTTATCTATTTTAATTTGAGCACAAATTGATCCAACTCTTCTTTTGTTGTAACAATATTCCTTGTAGTTTAATGGTTCTTCCTGAATTTCAGCAAATATTATTCTTCCATTCTCAGAGACTTATTTACGATTTGCTAATTCATTCTGCAAAACTTCCAACTTTGGTTTTAAGATGTGGTCTATAAAAGATGCCTATGTGACACCGACAGACAAAAATCAGCTCCAACGTTAAAAATAAAACAACAAGTGTTGTCAAGAGTTACAAAAGGATAATCATCAATATCGATCTCTACATCACTTTGTTAATAGCAGCATCAGAATGATCTAACTGCACCTATTGTCATTTCTTGTACTGTGAGTGAATTAATTAAAGACAAGCTCTGGTTTAAACTCCTCTCATATTTCTTAGGTATGACCCAGTTCCTCTGTCAAACAGTGTTAAGAAAATATTAAAGTTTTGCTCTGCAGCTAACCAAAAGTCACACAAACAAAGCAAAAATGTTAGCTTTATATTTCAGGTAACACATTGATGAAAAGGGAAGAACACTTAAAATATGCAAACCTAGCAGGTTAACAACAACGACACAATGACTTTACTGTAAGCTGCCCCTTGTCTCTGACTCAGAGCCACACAAGTAGCTTTGTCTTTAGCTTCAAATGATGAATAATACATGGATTTATATTGCAGGTTCTGCTGCACTTGCTTTAATTTATATTCTGTTAAATTGCTCGTTACACGACTAACAATGTCGAACTGTAAAAGTGTGGCGTGAAATTTGGATCACTCCATGAGGTGGTGACGATGAGGAGTTAAATTGAAGCTGACAATCAGGAAGCAGTCAGGCAAAGGAACTAAAAACTTTCTTTAAACAAAACTGAAGGCTTTTCGAGGCAACAAGTTATGAACAAAAAGAGCAGATTGCAATAAAACAAAAGCAAAATCTGACATAAAGGAAAAAAGTGCCATATATATATATATATATATATATATATATATATATATATGATAAGGATCAAAGGAAACCAGAAACAATAAATCAAGAGTAAAAGCTCATTTGTGAAAGAGAAATAAAATAGAACAGGTGTGGTAATTAGAGATGAGGATCAGGTGTTTATAAAAGCAGAAAACAGGAAAAACCAAGGAAACTGAGGGGATAAAATACTGTTAAAAAATAAAATGTATGAAAATTGTTAAAACCATATGAGCACAAATCACATAAAAGAACAAAAACAGCAAAAATAATGCAATTTGAACCACAATACAAATATCCAAGTATAAAATCCTCCTCCAAGCATTATTCTCATGAGCAAAAGGCTTGTTTATGCCTACGCTTTGTGATTTATGTATTAAGAGACGTGTTCCATTATTTTAAACTGTGTTCAACATGCTCTTAAGTAATCCAGAGAGCCACGAGAGCCTCTCCTATAGCATTTAAATGGTTTCTATTACAATAAGAGCTGTTTGGGGGGTATGAATGGGCTTTGAGGTGAAAGATTTAAAAAGAAAAACAAATGAGCACAGCTATATAAAAAAATCAGCTGTTAAAACAAACAATGAAACAGAAAAATCATGTTGGAAAATTAACTTGGAAAAAGCAAAATAATAATAATAATAATCCATCCATCCATCAGGAAGGAGGTTGGGGAGCATTGAGTGAGTGAGCATTGAGTGTGGAACCGCTGGACTGAGGAACAGCTTCTACCCTGAGGCTGTTAGACTCATGAATCTCTGGCTAGAGTAATCATTGTGAAAAACCATGTCATGTTGCTGCTGATCTGTTTCATGTTGCTGCTGATCTGTTTCAATGTTGGTGTGTTCATGCGTGCACATCTGCTCACAGACTCATGTTCATGTTTGTGGTGATGTTCAATGTTTTATGTTATGAGTGCTTAGTGTATATTTAGTTGATGTTTTTCTTGGTTCATGTCTTGGATGTTATTACTGTTTTTCTTATACATTTTATTGTTGGATGTAACTGGGACCCTGTGTACATAATTTCGCTCCACCACATGTACCACATGAGGTGCGAATGACAATAAAGAAACTCTGACTCTGACTCTGACTCTGACTCTGACTCTGATTATCTTCCGCTTGGTCCAACATTGGGTCATGGGGTCAGCAGCTTAAACAGGGAGGCCCAGACATCTCTTTTCACAGCCACCTCTTCCAGCTCTTTTGGGAGGACCTCAAGGCTGCACCGAGCTATTCTCTCCATAAAATATCAACATTCATGCTCAATCATCCAGGTACAAAATCCAATAATGGTTAATCAGGTCATCTGGACAGTTTCTTTTTTGTGGAAAGACCTTTCGCTCTCTATCCAGAGGACTTAATCAGTCTGAGGAGTCCCAAGTAAACTGTTTTCCCTGTACTAACCAGTACACTCTTTTAGTGGACCAACCAGTTTGTTGGTGATAAGATGGTTTCTGGGGGCTGTCCTTTCCCCCATTGACTCCTCCCTGGTAGGCAGCCACGGCCAAAGTGGTTCAAGACATCAAAGTTCATGCTCAATCATCCAGGTACAAAATCCAATAATGGTCAATAAAAGTTATGAATAGAATCGGTGACAACAGGCAGTTGGTGGAGTCCAACTCCCACACTGAAGAGGTCCGACTTACTACCGGCAATGCGTACCAAACTCTTGCACCTCTTGTATAGGGATCTAACAGCCCATAGCCATTGGGCCCCCAATCCTACACTCATGGTGCACCCCTCACAGTTTGCCTCAAGGAACATGGTTGAAAGCCATCTCCAAGTCCACAAACCACATGTAGACTGGATGGGCAAACTCCCATGACCCCCCGAGGACCCTAGTGAGGGTAAAGAGCTGGTAGCGTTCCACGGCCAAGACGGAACCTGTATTGTTTCTCTTGTATCTGAGGTTCGACTGTAAAATAAACCCTTTATTTTTTTTTATTTAACTACTTAAGTTTGTATTAATTCCATAGTGTTTTGGGTAGATTAAAAAAACCTGCCCAACATGTAAAACTAAAGGAAGATGATATTTATAAATAAAGAGAAGGAGCAATCCCTGTGTACATTTTAACATATAAATATAGAAAATATCCTTTTGTTGTTGTTGTTTGTAATATTAGTTGTTCTGAGACTACTACATATTTCTTAACATGACTGCATTGACTGCTCCAAAGTCCTTGAGTGACCCGAGTTTGATCAGATAAAACATGGCAGAAAAACAGCGTTACAATGAATTAAAAAAAACGTACAGGCTTGTCTTTGTCACGTTCATGTTGTTGTACAAACTGTTGTGTCAGACATGCTGCTCTTTGGCTCTCTGACATTATCATCACACACGGACTAGTTCACCTGGAAGAAACTTCTGTGAGCTACAGACACAGACACGTCTGTGTAAAGTCACACAGGCTTAATGGTTTGTTTTCCACTGCTTCCTTCTTCAGGGGTCAACACAGCGAGCGAACTCACATGAAAGATTTGACAATTTGTTTTATGCCAAATGTCCTTGCTGGCGCAACCTGGGCTTGAACCTGCAACCTCAGGGTTATAAGACCACGACACTGACCACGAGCTACAGCAGCCAGGCTTAATAAATTATTTTAAACCGCATGAAAATCTTTCTGGCACCACTGCTACAATGTTCCTATGAGCATTTTTCTGGCACACTCTTTCACTACAAGACAGGAATATTCTGAAAAACGTCTGTGTATTTTCTGGGATTATTTACAGATCTCGCTCTGAACTTTGCTCTGAGAATTACCGGTAAATGAAAATTAAAAGCTATTTGGATGCAAATCATTAAAAAAAAAAAAAAGATTTGTAATAGAATCTGAACAAACTAAACCCAATTTGGTGTGAACGGGCACTTCTGTGAAATCAAAGCTCTCTCTTGGATAAAGATAAAGGCCCAGAGGGAAAAAATAAACACTCTAAAGAAACGCACACGTCATTTTCTGTGTCATTCGCAGCAGTGCTACACACAGACATGTGCAGGAATGCTGCTGGCATAGATCTGCTGCCAAAATTAGTTACCCACCCACTTCTACTGTAGACGCTCAGTTTAGCCTGAAACATACTGCAACTAAGAATACAAACAAATGTGAGTTCTATGTTTGAACAAATATCATTTTCAGCCAGATTGCATGAATTAGAACACAGAATCTCAATATATTATCTCTCAGTAACCTTCCATGTCATGTTCCTCTTCCTACGTCTGGCAATGATTTCAGTAGGAGATGCTGAAATGCTGAAACCTGGAGAAGCCGGGTAGACAGTCCAACCACGAAAAGCATCGGCTGACGTCTGCTGAGCAAGTCAACAAAAGGCTTATGTAGTCAATGTAAAGGCTCTGACAGCAAGAGCTGCGCACTCAAGCAGAAATCTGGGTGAATATTATGTCTTTATGCTACAGTATATAAACACTTTTCATTGCACTAACTAAAATCATTGCTCTGTGTTCATTTAATGCACATAAATGCTTCCTTTGAGGGAGATTTATTAGTACTTGGATGTCTTTTTTTGAAAGCAAGTTGGTTTGTACTTTTATAAGAAACCCAGCCAAGAGTTGAGGTTGGACTCTTTAGGGATTCTTTCTTAAATAAATTTATATAAATTTTAAGATATCTGAGGTGGTTTAGAGGTGAAAACAGAAAATCTAAATGTTGCTTTAAGGAAAGATGTTTCTTTTACTTTTCTCCCATGTCTGCATGTCAGTGTTGTATAAAGTACCTCAAAAGTGATACTTCAGTGAAAGTACAAGTATCTTACCATAAAATTACTTTGGTAAAAGTTAAAGTTTCCTTTAAAATTATTACTTAAGTAAAAGTCTTAACGTATCGGACATTTAATGTACTTAAGTATCAAAAGTAAATTTCTCTTCTAAAATGTACTTAAAGAGTATTAAGTAGAAGTAAATGGTTAGAATTTCCAAAACAACATTTATTGGGTTCAATATCCAGTGACAAAAACTGGGGAAGTTTGAACTGAACAATAAAAGATTGAAGTTTATTCATTCAACCTTTATTAACTTGTATTAACAAAGTTGTTAGAAAGTCCAGATTGTTGGCTTGTTTACTGAGCTTGTTTCTTTCTGACTAATTAATAATACAGGATGTATTATAGGATAATATAATAGAAGCAGTTCATGTCCTGGAGAACACCAAACTTCTCCTTTTGAGCAGCTACCGTCATTTTCACAACTAGGAATGTGTCTCCACTGTGAGTCAACAAAGACTTATTATAACGATTGATACCTGCATATGCATCTAGCTTGTTCACAGCGGGAGCTGCAGTTTTCACACAAGCGACGGGGGAGAGGCTGGTAGACTGGGAGAACAAACAGGCATTGCCCAATCAGATTTCTACTCATTTTAAATTGTAGTAACTAGTAACTAAGATGGTTACGGGAAATGTATTGAAGTAAAAGTACACATTTTATTGAGGAAACGTAGTGAAGTAAAAGTGAAAGTCGTTAGAAATGTATATAACGAAGTAAAGTAAAAAAATATGTCAAAATTCTACTTAAGTACAGTAACAAAGTATTTCTACTTTGTAACATTAAAACACTGCTGCATGTAAAAACGTTTCTCCTTTTTTTTTTTTTTTTTGGCACAAAAAGGCTTACAATTCATTCAACCTTTATTCATACAGGTTAGTTGCACTGAGCCTCGAGGACTCTTTTACAAGAGAGTCCTGTTTTTAATAAAGAAAAAGGTGAGGTACAGACAACAATAAACAATCATATAAAAAGCATATATCATGAAAAGTAAATGGAAGAAATGATAGAAAAATGGAAGAAAAAATGAAGCAATGAATGATGTGACAAGAAAACCTAATAACACATCTTATTTTATAAGTTTCAGAGTATAAAAATGTTGAGAGAAGCTCCTTTAGATTGCTTCTTTGTACTAGTGTCACTTTGCGTAACGCCAATGTTTTATTGTACAACTGACTGAGTTGAGTAAAAGTTAAAAGTATGCAGTATGCTAAAATATCAACTATATTTCAAACTACTAACATACATCTTTTTTTTATATTTGATGAAAAGTATATTCACACCGCTGTCATCTAACTCTGCTACAGTTATTAGTCTTCTTCAGCTCTGATCAGCAGAGATAGAAAAGATCCTGCCGAGAATTTTTGTTGCAGAGGCAGTAAATCTTTGTCACCTCATCAGCAACTTCTGTGACTCTGACAGTTTCATCTCTCTTCGGTCAGTTTGGTTTGACTTTGAATTAAAAACAATAAAACATGTCAGGCTTTTATGAACTTTGGGTTATTTACAGGCAAGTTTTTGTTGTTGTTTTTCTGTGTTTATGGGATGGCATACCAATAGAATCTCCAGAGAAGAAAGGGGAATTTTAATCAAAGCTCACAATCTGGTTTAAAGTAGTTTTACACAAATCCATTTATTTTGAACAAAGAAAAAAAAAACCGCTAAAACAAAACTGGAACAATATATATTTATGACTTTTTTTTTTGTATTGTATTTTTGAAGAATATGTTAAAAAAGATGCTCAATGGCTTCTAAAAGCCTCTTTTTGAGTAAGTTGTTTGTTGTTTTCTCAAATGGACAGATTCATTTTGAATCAAACTGCATATTAGCTGTATATTTTATTGTATTTATTTATTGTATTGTATTTACTGGATTTGTTTTATGTATGTATTATTGTATTGTATATACTTCTTCCAGTTTTCTAACTGTTAACAATGGTATACCACAAGGTTCAGTCTTAGGACTCACCCTCTTCACATTCTACATAGGTAATGTAGGTCAGATCATCCCTGATGCATCCTTACATTTTTTTTGCTGACGATACAGTTCTTTACTGTCGAGCTAAAACAGTTGATAAGGTTTTCCAGCTTTTGCAATCTGCTTTAGACATCATCCAGTCGGATTTGTTCCATCTCAAACTTGTACTAAACACTGACGAAACCAAAGGGATGTTGTTTTCAAACAAAAAGTCAGTCCCAGCAGTTCTTCCTTCTATTTTATCTTCAAATGGTGTCCTACTGAGTTTGTTGACGCTTACATATACTTGGGTATCGGTCGATTTGCACCTCTCTTTTAAGCATCATGTCAAAAACTTGGTAAAGAAACTGAAAGTAAAACTGGGTTTCTTTTTCAAAAATAGAGCCTGTCTAACTCTGAATGCTAGGAAACGCCTTGTAACTGCTACTTTCCTTCCCTCCATTGATTATGATGACATTATTTACATGAACGCTCCTACAAGCATCTTGCAGATGTTGGATGCTGTCTGTCACAATGTGCTAAGATTCATAATTGGCTGTAACTACTGTACCCACCATTGCACCCTGTATTCACTGGTTAACTGGACATCGTTAACTTCACACAGACTCACTCACTGCTGCATTTTCATCTTTAAATCACTTCTTGGTCTGTTGCCTTCATACATCTCCTCCTACCTGTCAGTGTGTGAGTGCAGCTACAGCGTGCGCTCTCAGGACATTATTACCTGCAGTGTTCCCTCACTGCGGACTGAACTAGGCAAAAGGGCCTTCTCCTACTCTGCTCCTGTTTCCTGGAATATCTTGCAAAAATATCTGAAGTTCTTGACCTTGATGTCTCTAAGTGGCTTCAAACATCTGTTAAGTTCCTTCAAAAACCAATGCAGACATGTTCCTGTTTTTAGTATTTTACACCGCTTTGTATTATAGCTGTTTTTGTTTTGCTTTTTAATGTAATTTTCTTCCATCTATTTTTTTTCCAATTTATATGCTTTCTTTTATGATTGTCAATTGTGTCATGACTCTTTGTTAAAATCAGGTCTCTCTTGTAAATGAGTCCTCAAGGCTCAATGAGACTAGCCTGTATAAATAAATGTTGAATGAATATTGCACAAACATTTGGATTTGTCTTGCATTTAATGTATTAAATTTCTTGTTTACCTTGCCTGGCAGTTGTCAGTACATCAAGCTGTGTATTACACAGACTTCAACTATGTTTATTCTGCATAAATGATGAAGGCTGGGGAATTCTTTGCAAGACGTTTGTCATTATACTCAAAAATAATTTAAAAAAATCTAACATTTTGTCTTTGCCACCCAAAAATAGTGTTTGCTATTATAAAATGCACTTTATGAGTGTTATTGATAGCATTTTGTTCAAACCAACATATTATCGAAGGCATCATTAAAAATTCATGTTGTCTTGTTTGTAGGAATTTTTGTTATTCTTTGATTTAATCCTTTTGACAAAATGTTTTCTGTGTTGCAGTTATTACCATCGTTTTATATTGCCTACATTTATTAAATAAAGTTTTGAAATAATTGTTTGAATAAATGGAAGTTCATGAATTAAAAATGTTTCTTGCTCTATCTACATCACCTTACAATCCTAGCTATTTTTTTGTTACATTTTTTTTTAAATACCATTTTATTTCCACTTGTTAAAAAAAATCTCAATTTGTATGCATCCTTTATGATTGTCTATTGTTGTCTTTGTTGTTTCACTGTTGTCATCACTCTTTGGTCTCTCTTGTACATGAGTCCCCGAGACTCATTGGGATTAACCTGTATAAATAAAGGTTGAATGAATTAATAGAAAATTACTTATAGAAAAAAAGAGAAATTAACTAAAAAATTAAAAGGAAAAACAACAGTGAAAAATGTATATTTTAATAAAAAATATAATTTTAATGTTACATTTCATGTGTAATTCTTTATTGGACATAAAACCTAAAGTCCTTCTTGTTTACATTTTGTAGCATTTTACAGCCACTAAAGACAGTCTCTAAATAACACTCTAAAACATTAATGAACCTGGAATGGGTCTGTTCTGTTCAGATTAACTCAATAAAAGTCTGATGAGCAAATATATCAAGAGGAGAATCTAAAGTGGGAAAAAAAGCCGCTTCTCCATCTCAGTTTGGAGGAAGATGAAAGCTTGTATGGGTGTCCGAGTCAGTCACCTGGAAATGCTGGATATACGCACAGAGGGTTTGCACAGCATACAACCTAAATCATTATGTGAGAAAATGAGTTTTTAAAACCAAATCTGTAGATTTGGGAGGCTGTAGAATGCAGAGCGTAAAATTAGGATGTCAGAAGCATTATGCAGGCTGGAGTGCTTTATTCTAATAATTAATGTTTGTTGTATCTAAGAAAATTAAGAAAAGGAGCAAAAACAAGAACTTTAAGATGTCCTCTAACTAAAAGAACTATAAAAGTTGAAAATCAGTCCATTACCACAAATAATTTTGTGAACAACTTTGATGTTTTCTTGTTGTTGTTTTTTTTAATGAAAATTGGACAACCATGTTGTTTGTGTCATTTCTGTCGTATATTTAGACTTCAGAGCTTCTTTTGGTTACACACATTCCTGCTTGGATTCAATTCATGTTTGGTTATGTTCAGGCCCCTAATATAGTCAATTTAAATCAATTCAACTCATTTTAATTATTAGTAATAAATAAATAATTTAACTCTTTAATGACCCTAAGATGGTCTGTCCACTTTGCTCCTTTCAGTTTACAAGCCTTAGGAGGGCCGTTGACAGAAAACTCTTCTGACAGACTGCAACATCAGCTTGTTTTAAAAACCCATATCAATCAGTCATCAGTTACCGGGCAGATTTCTGTTGAAAATGACCTGAAATCACCTACAAAGACAGTTAACTGTGCTGCTGTCTTGTCATGTAGAAGTCTGAGTGATCAAAAACACTGCATGAAAGCTGAATATTTGCACGTGAAATCTTTATTTACTGTCAGTAATCAGTTCTGTTCTGTAAGCAGACACTAAACCACACATCAGACCCAAGCTTTGTGGCAAAGATCAAAAGTTTCTAAACCCAGAAATTGCTGTAAATGCTCTTATTTTTGTTTTCAGTGATGAAGCTTTACACATCATGTTTTGATGCACGACTCCTGTTTTATAAGCAGTAAAATAACAGAAAAATAGAAGCGTGTACATTCACAGTGCTAAGAACAGTGAAGTTAGTCATGAAGATTAAAGCTCGGTGGTATTTTTAAAACACTAAATGCTACACGCTAACAGCATCTGTTCTGGTCAGCTGTTTTAACACTGAATAGGAAACTTAATGATCTGCACTTATAATGTTCAGTTTTAATGATCATTGTTATCAGTCCATTGCAAGCAACAAATGATTTAAACTACATAAAGTGTCCCACTTCAATTAACAGTAAAGGATCAAACCAGCACCATCCATTTCACCTCCTCCAACAACATCTGTAGCATCCTTACAGTAAACTCACAGCTCATAAACTTGTCAGACAAACTGTATCATCAGTCTGATTGTTTTGTCTTGTTAATAGAAAAGTAGCATTTTTGGTAGATAGTTTAAGTGTAAAGTTTTGAAGGAGATTCACGTTTTTCTCAGTGAATGTGAACAAACAGGCTTCCATAGCCATTTGACAGCATCAGATCAAAACGATACTTGAACTCTATATTCCGAATATATAAAGTTTTTTGGGGTTTTTTTCTCATCCACCAATCACTGCTACATCTCTTTTTTTTAATTTGTTGATTAACAATGATTCAAATTTATGGGTGACAATGGTTCCATAGAAAATACTGGGTCTGACTGAGGCTAACATAAAATGACTGTTTTCTCATTTCTGCCATCAGAGATGCCCATGATCAAGGGGAAAATGAGGTCAATACACAAACAGAACAAATACAGTTGCAATGTATTTGTTTTACTTGTAACTGATTCTTGAAATGTATTAAGCACTTTAATGATCAGTCATTATTGGGTTTTGTTCAGTTGTGTAGATACATATTAAAAAAAAAAAAAAAACTGCCAGTGATCGTCTCCCTGCTGTTATTTCTGATTTGTCATTCTGTTCACAACAATCAAGATGTGCACAACCAGCCCAAACACACAACTCTCTTTATGTAATGGTTACTGTATCATGTTGTTGGTGTGTGCTGCCATTCATAAAACATAGAACGGCAGGTACGAACTTCACGTTACACAGACTGTGTTCAGCACATTTATTTTAGAGTGATGCTGCCTCTCACACATTTTGTTTTGCACCACTAGTTTATCTGCATTTTGTTTGGATGGTAACAAGGAAAGAAACTATTAGCTTATGAAAGGATGCTTTACAAAAATTGACCATGATATTAAAAAGCTGAAATATTGGGAGCATGATGATGACTCAGTCAAGTGACACTCCAATTCAAAGGTATACTGTATTTTAAAAATAGAGATGATCTATTAGGCATACCTTTGAAATTTCATATTAATAAATTAAAAAAACATTTTAGGTAGTAGAGGCTGGAAAATAAAATACTCCCAGAAAACGGCAGTTCAAATGCTTTTTTTGGTCAAAAGTGTTGATGATCAAAAATGATCAGTCTTTGTCTGTCTGATATGTATATATATATATACATATATAGGGC
>NC_056506.1:38139941-38161934 GCF_014905685.2 Nematolebias whitei
ATATATATATACATACACATATATATATATATACATATATATATATATATATATATATATATATATATATATGTATATATTCAGAAGAACTTTCACTACATCCTGCAGAATTTGCTAATTTGCATTTCTACAATTGTTCATTGCTCGGAACTCAATGTCTCGCTTGGACCATTTAGCCGAACGAACATAGATTTAGATCAATTACTACTTGCTCTGCTGCACATGCATCACATCATGAAGAATTGGTGTGAAAGGGTGACTGTGTAGTTGTCAGTCTGCTTCCTGCTTAAGTGGGAAATAATTCTTTCTTAAGAAGGCCTGAGTAATGGCCAGTGAATCAGACAGTCCAACAGAGCCCGAGGAAGAGAAACTGTGTAATCTTATATTCACAGCTGTGTCACTTAAGCGCTCTGTTTTTCTCTCTCTGCCCTCATGAAGCATTAGGTAGCACTGTGAGGGCAAACACTTGCTTTCCTGTTTGCTGTCAACAGCTAACTCCTTGCAGCAGTACTGAAGTCAGTTGGAGAGAGAAAATGAGTAAAAGGCTCCGTGCTGGGTCTTTTGCCTTCGGGGACATTAACAACCTAAACACTGAGGACAGTGTGTCGGGATAATGAGAATACATTATCCCACTCTGGAGTGCATGCTGGCACATTTTAGAACCACTTCATCAAAGTCTTATGTACAGCTGCTTACTGAAACAACAAAAGAGAACATTTAGGTATGAATATTATCATTGAAATTAAAATATGATTTGTTTTAGTCTTGTAGCTTTTGACATGGATGTCTATACATAACAAAAGTCCTAAAACTCGGAGCAGAACATTCAGAATTTAGTGATGCTTGGAGTGCATGTGTCAAAATTAATGCTACATTCGACTGTCAAAATAATCAAAATCAGCTCTTTTTTTTTCCCTGAACAATAGTCAGACATTTTTACACAGCAGTGTTGAGTTAGAGATGATACTACCATCTTTGTGTTGGGATTCTGTGTTTAGTGTGTATTTCTTTTAACAAAGTGCCCATTGTTGTTCATGTTCATTTTTGTCTCCATTGTAAATGATCAACCAGTGTCTAGGTATTTTCCCATTTAAAATGACATTTTTATATGTTACTGCACGATTCTCAATTTACTCCCAATTTAAATATTTGTTGTTTGTAATTTGACTGATTTTATTTTGAAGTTTTGTTCTTGTCAGTCATAAGGCCAAACGTGAAAAGGAGGGCACTAAACACCTGACATCATTGTTGTAATTTGAACACTTGGTGAAAGTTCAAAATCCAATAAAGGCATTAGTAAAAGACTTTCCTAAGTCAAATAGAAGTGAATGCTGAGCTAAAATCAATAGGAAACCATTCGAGTATAGAATTTATTATTTTCAGAGTTTATAAAAATAGACTATAGGACGGTAGAGATTGGATCCTCTGGAAATCTGTTTGCTCTGAATGCAATTCGGTCAGTGTTCAGGGAAGTAAGTATTCGATTCAGTGTGCTTGAGAATCAAGCTCTCATAGTACATCTTTAAAATGAGGTGATCCTTTTCTATCAACTTGGAGTAAATTGCAGGATAAGAACAGAAGTATTGTCTGATAATGGATAAGGAGAGGATGTGGTAGGGCTTTCTGTAAACACCCCCTGGGCTATTTTATCGTCTTGGTGTGATGGAAAAATGTGGGTAGAATTTAGAATTTCTGAGTTTAAATAAATGCACTAGTAAAGCTAAATGAAATAAATGTACCATACACCTGCTGATGACCAGTTTCTGTGGTGAGTTTCCTGAATTTCCATCCATCCATCCATCCATTATCTTTACCCGTTTATTCCATTTTGGGTCACGGGGGTCGCTGGTGCCCATGTCCAGCAATCACTGTGCGAGGGGCGGGGTACACCCTGGACGGGTCGCAAGTCCATCACAGGGACACATAGAGACAAACGAGACAAACAACCATTCACTCTCTCACTCACACCTAGGGACAATTTAGAGTTACCAATCAGCCTAACATGCATGTTTTTGGTCTGTGGGAGGAAACCGGAGTACCCGGAGAAAATCCACGCATGCACGGAGAGAACATGCAAACTCCACCCCGAAAGGCCCCTGGACCGAGGTTTGAACCAGGGACCTGCTCGCTGAGAGGCAGCAGCTCTACCAGTTGTGCCACCGTGCTGCCCTCCTGAATTTCCATCAAGAGTAATTTATTCTGCAGCAGCAACAGGTAAATGGTAAATGGACTGCTTGTATATCACCTTTCTATCTCATCAAGATACTCAAAGTGCTTGACAACACAATCTGTGTCCTCATTTACCCATTCATACAGCACTCTATTATATCTCTGCAAAGACTAATCAGTGCTTTTAGATCACCAATGGGACACACATCAGAAGCAATGAGGGGTTCAGTATCTTGCCCAGGTACACTTCATCATGTGAGTGCTGGTGGAATTAAACCCCCAACTCTCCCATTGGAGGACGGCTTCTCTAACCACTCAGCCACTGCTGCCCCACAGGTGAATCTTCTTGACAGATTTAAGCACTGAGCAACACTGAGGTAAATGCACAGATTCTTTCCCCATTTTATCAGGTTTCTTTATCACAGAGCATTTTTTGCATGAGGTACTATGGAGTAAATTACAAATAAAAATGTGGGCAAAACTGTCTTTTTTTTAATATAACCAAACATTTTCTCCACGTAATGTACTTTACCAATACTTCAAGGTTCAATGTTCTTTATTGCCATTCGCAGCACATATGTGGTACATGAGGTGGAACAAAATTGTTCTCTAGGTCCCATTTACATCCTAAAAATAGCAATAATATAAAGTATAAAAAAAGAAACAATATACAAGGATCTAAGATATACTCTAAACACTAAAAATGTAAAATAATACTGTATATTAAACAGCAGCCTGAACCCGAGTCTGTGTGAACAGATGGGTATGAATATAGCAGCTTATGGGTAAGAAATCAGAAACATGGATAAAGTGACAATTCCAATTAAAGTGGCAATACAGTGATTTTTCTGGTTAAAGGTTCATGAGTCTAACAGCTTCAGGGTAGAAGCTGTTCCTCAGTCTAGTGGTTCTACACTTAATGCTCCGCAGCCTCCTGCCTGAGGAGAGCGGGGCAAAAAGTGTGTGTGCTGGATTAGTCGGGTCCTTCATGATGCAGGTGACCCTGTTCCTGCATGTGGAGATGTAGATGTCTGTGATGGTGGGGAGACGGACTCCAACAGTCTTCTGTGCAGCCTTCACCACTCTCTGCAAAGCTTTTCTTTCTGCAGCTGTGCAGCCTCCATGCCACACGTTGATGCTGGAGCACATGATGCTCTCCACTGCACACCTGTAGAAGGAGGTGAGGACTGAGTGTCCTGGTTCAGCTCGCCTCAGCCGCCTGAGGAAGTAGAGTCGTTGATGTGTGTTCTTGAATAGACTGCAAGTGTTGTTGCCCCAGCTGAGGTTGTTACTCAGGTGCACACCCAAGTACTTGTAACTGGAGACCACTTCCATCGCAGATCCTTATGTGTGCAGAGGGGGGTAGGTGTGTTTGTACCTTCCTAAATCCACAACCATCTCCTTAGACTTCTTCACATTGATGTGGAGGTTGTTCTTCCTGCACCAGCTCTCCAGGTGTTCCACCTCCTGTCTGTAGCCGGACCCATCACTGTATGTCATGCATCCAACCACTGCTGAGGCAATAAGTCTTAGTATTAGTTATCTTAGTTGATTGTACTGACAAGGGTACTCCACTGACATTGAAGTGCCTTAATGAAATAGAGATGGAGTCTGAGTGTCTCTAGAGAAATGTTAAAATTAGACCATTTATTCTAAAGTTCTCAGTGTTAGAGAAAATGAAAGATAACAATTTTAGGAGTTTTTTATGTATTGGGAATATCAAAGCTATAACCTCCCTTTTGGTAACATAGTTGTCTTAAATGTGTATGGTTTAAGAATGTCTCCCCAGTTTTGTATGACACTGTGATGTGTGGCAGCTGTGCCGGTTGTGAGCACAGCCTGTGGAGGCTTGTGTTGATTGGATCCCACAAGGGCTTTGTGTGCAATGGCTGGTAAATGTTGGTATGTGTTTGACCTGAATCTGCTGACGGCCACAGCTCTTACACAGCCTAACCGTGAAGAGTTTGTTAAAGGTTTCAAGGGGACAGCCTCACTGCATCAAAAGTCTTTACATCGAGCCGAGCTGCAGCTGTTAAACTGCATTAGCTGTAAGATGCATTAATGTGTGAATTTCTGCATGAGAAAATTTATATCGAAAGCTTACGGCATCAGTTGTATGTGTGGCTAAAATTAAGCTTATTTTCAAATCACCAAATATAAAAGAAGATTGTGGAAAAATAAATATTCATATAATAGTTAATTATGTAACCTTTGGCTTTACTCTGCTAATTTTTTTAAGCAAATTTACATAGAAATACAGTGCAGTGACTACATGTAAGTGCAAATTGGAATCAAAATTTATTAATAAGCGATTAATAAAAAATAAAAAGTTGGCTCATTTATTGAAGCAAGTGAGTCATGGCTTAATAAAAAGAGTAAAGCGACAAAAAGAGATGTATGAATACAAAGAGCATTTAGGGTTAATATATGCTGCTTAGGTAAAATTATATTTCTGTGACTTGAGTGGTCTCTGTACTGTCTTTACAGTTATTTTATGTCTTCTAGACAGAGGTGTTCAACTGTGGTCCTTAAGGTCTACTCTCCTGCATATCATTTCTGTTTTTCCTCTAAAACAGTTCATTTCAATTATTTAATAACCAACTTTTAGAAGTAACTTTTTCATTTAAATCAGAAGGGCAGAAAACATCTAAAACTGGGGTCTCCGACATGCAGCTCTTTTCAAGTAGCTCCTCAACAAACTCATAAAAAATCTGCAGTAACATTTGATTTGTCGCTGCAGATAACTTACATTTCTATCCAATAAAATTCAGAGGTGTCCCAGCACCTTCGTACACTAAAAGATTGTTTGGCAATTAGTTGTCAAACAGTTATGTTGCTGTCAAGCTGGATGAGTCAGGGCTGATGTGAGACAGGCAGCCTCCATGACCGCAGTATATATCTGGAGTGGTTAACGGAGATGTTTCTAACAAGTGCATGTGTCTGATCTGTGCAGCAAGCCTGCTAGCGGGGGAAAGATACAATGTGCAGTGCCATTTTCCCAAAGTTCATAGCAACGTTTTGTGGAACTTTCCTCCAGGTAGCAATGTTCAAAAAGACAAGGTTAAGGAGCTAAAAACATCACTTCAGAGGCAAACGTCCTTTTTCACCAATCCCACAAAGACTGTCAGTTCTGCAACAGAAGCTTTGTTTGGAGTGGTGCTCACCCTAACTGAGAACAAAAAAAAACGTTGCCGATGGTGGAACTAAAAGGAGGTTTTGGCCATGGTAGCTAAAACTCTGTTCCAGGACTACAAAATGTAAAATTGTGTCTGCCACTACCGATGTGAGTCGGTGTTAAAATTGTTGCAAGAAAAGTGTCTGTTATCTGCAGATGCACTTAAAGAGCTAGACTCTGACCTGGACATGTGCGAATGGTTTTCAATTCAATTCAGTGTGACGAGTCTGTCAACGAAAGTGACACCCCAGCTGGATGATTTTAATTGGATGGTGTTTGGTGACTTTTCCACCAAAGAATACTTTATAACCTTATTCCTGCTAAAAATAAAAAAAAAAATAAAAAAAACAACCAAGGGAGTTAGTTTTTGCTCTGCTCTGAAAAACTACTTTGTAGATAAAATGGTCCCGATTGAAAACTGTGACAACTGATAGAATGCCTGCTATGGTCAAAATGCATATTCATGTAAATTCAATGTTTTTGTAATGTTTTATTGTGAATTTAGGATACAGATGTTTTGTAAATGGTCAGCCAAAACAAGCTTATTCCAATGGTTTGGGTGAAAATAGGCTATAAATATAAATATTACAAAACATGAGTAGCTCTTGGCCGTTTTCAGATTGTGAAAGTATCTAAAAAAAATTTTTTAAAAAAGTTGGAAACCCCTGATCTAAAACATGCAGGGAATTTGGGTTCCAAGAACCAGAAATCCCTGTTCTATACTCCAGTTCAACTCATTAACACTTGATATGAACAGTTAGTAGTTATACAGTTCCAATGACCAGTTTCATTGCTCACAGTTAGCAATAGTAAAAGATCAGATATAAATGCACCATAATGAAGCAACTTGTTGATTTTCAGAAGGTGTTAATAACAGATGCTGCTTGTACGGAGAAATGTCAGAGTGGTAACCGTTTATTTTTCAGATGCCAGCTTTTTTCACGTGCTGAGGGTGCAATTATTGATAAATAGGAAATTGACACTACCAATTTGCAGCAGCAGGGACAAGAATAAGGAACATTAAGTTGAGTTTTTTTTAATAGTTCAAAGCACTGAGTCATTTAATTGAAAAGTAAAAATAGCTAAAAAGCTGATGACTGTTGATAGCAATTGGAAAAGCCAGTGGTGAACCGTGACTAAAAGACCTGGGCCTTTAGTTGAGATGTAATATTGTAGCAACCTGATAAATGCTAATGTCAAAGACACTACAGAGCCGTGGCCCATTCACACCACTTTACTTTCCGTTTCACACTCCATAAAATCTATGAACAGGAAGTGCTGACATCTGACTTGGGGTGTTTCTTTTACAGTCATTAACAACCTGAACATAAATGCCAGCTCAACACTAAACAGAACAACCAACAGGGACCACTCATGTGAACGCTTTGGTCCCCAGACTTTCCAGCATGCTTTAAGGCTCACCCAGTCTTGTGTCCAAATATAACATGTTATTTTAATAATTCAGACTGAAAATTGACTCAGCTGTGCCTTCTCTCCTGACTGTGAAGTCCTAACCAATGAGATAGAACTTCAAACATGTTTCTGCCTGAGACAATAAAAGAATGTCATTGGATAATTGTATTTTATTGAATTTATAAAGTGTCTTGCTCAGCTGCAAAGTGTTATTTTAATAATAAATATTGAATAGCAAAATGTTTAAATTAAAATAATATTAAATAAAAATGTTAAAGTAATATTTCATATGGGCAGAATTCTTAGGCCTTCCATGATGGCATAGAGGGGCCTAAGGCAGACGTGGGCAACTTAAGGCCCCAGGGCCAAAAGCAGTCCGTGGACAATCTCCATAAAGCCCCCAATATTCTTAGTTTAAAAAAGAACAAGAAAAAAAGATTTATTAAAAAAATAACAATCTACCAACAAGTCTTAAGAAAATTTTTAAATTTATATATTTGCAATGGATGTTTTTTTTTTTTCGATTTAAATTTGCAAATTTTTTTAAAAACATTTTTAAGTTGTTATGTTTACAGAACTAGACTGAACTTTAAAGACTTAGAAAAACAAATATATAACTTTGTTTAGCATATTTCCACTAGCATAACATGCTACCATGTAAAATGTATTGTCACAAAAGCCAGTTTACAGAATATGTCTAATATTCCTAAAGGATATTGCAAAGACGTTTTATAAAGCATACTAACTACGCTACAACAAGAAAAAGCCTGAAAAGGGTTTTCTAGATAATCTGTCGTAAAAAAAAAAAATTAAAAAAAATTAATTAATAAAAATTCATTTGATTGCTTTAAACGTTTTGATAAATATATGTTGCCCACCTCTGGCCGAAGGGGTTCTCCACTGGATAAAGCAAAGGAATTTTGACACCAGCTAACGCAGCATGATTTGATTTTAGCTTTAGATAGAGAAGGGGAGGTTGAATGCAGCTACTCTGAACTGGAGAACTAACGTACTTTGCTTTCTGAGAATGACACATTCACCAATTTTCAAACACATGAGACCTCAAGTTTGATTTGGGGAAAAAAAAAACATGATTTTTGACTCAGCTTTCACATCAGACACCCAAATATATGCTCTCAAGCACAGAAAAGGTGATACTTGCTTACAGTCCATTCCCTTTAGGTCTGCTGACGATGACAGTCTGTTCCATGCTCATTTATTTCAGTGTTGTGCTTGCCTTTGAAGGCAACGCAGCGCACACACTCATCGTCTTTGATTAAAGATATAAGAACAGGCTCCTCTCAGGGTCTGATACGCCCAGTGGTGCTCTGATAGGTCTCGGACTTTATTAATCCTGATAAGAGAATCGATATAGTTCTATTGCAGAAAAAGCAATTTGGACATTGTGTTATAGGGGGACACCATGCGCAGATGGAAGTGGTGCCAACAAACAAAGCAACACAGGTATATGTTGTATTTTAAAATGTAAGCACTTGAATTTCAGATTAAAAATTGTATTTTAGTGTTAGAATGAACAAAAACATACAAAATTTAAAAAAAAAATGTGTAAATTTGTAAAACAGATACATCAGATGTGACGTTATTTGGAGCAGTGTGAATATTTTGTCGTGCCTAAGGCTGGCAGGAACACTCTGATTGTAGCAAGAGAGAGAATAAATGTTTTTAATGTAAGTCTGCTCAACATGGATGATGCTCAGTTTGTGTAGACCAGAGAACTGAATAAACGCTGTGCACGTCTGCTACAACACATAAAGCTTTTAAAACTCATTTTACTGGCATTAATATTAATTTAAACTTAGGGAAATTATAAAGTATTTTTAGCCACTTACCTGAGCGGGCATTTTTAATGTGTTAAGTTGACACACTTTGCTCACAGAATGTGCTAAGTAAGAAATACCACAAAAACATACAATATGCTGCCTTGACTTTAAAAAGGGAACAACTAGAAAATAAAAGCACACGTTTTTTTTTTCTTTCTTTCTTTTAGCTGTTCCCTTCTTCAGAGGTCACCAGTGAACCACAACCACAGACCACTGAGCTACCACAGCCCTCTGTGTGGAGCAGAGAGCTGCTATCTAGGACACCCAGGGGAGCAAATGGTGGGGGTGAAGGGCCTTGCTCAAGGGCCCAGAGGCAAACAAGGACGTTTTACCTTTCCCACCCACTTTTTGATGTTGTCAATCTGGAGAGTTGAACCGGTGACCTTCTGATCATAGGCCCACCACCTTCTCTAACCTCTGCACCATAACTCCCCAAAGGCACTAGTGATTTACTTTATTCGTTTTTTTTATTTTTTATTTACCCTTTATTTATACAGGTAGTCTCATTGAGCCACGAGAACTCATTTTCAAGAGAGACCTGTTTAGGGAGCAGATGGTGGGGTTTAGGGGCCTTGCTCAGGGACCCAGAGTGGGGCGAATGAGGGTGGAGGAAGGTGTGGGTGTTCCACCTTTTCCACCCACATTTTGATGTTGATGGTACCAGGAGTTGAACCTGCGACTTTCCGATCACAGGCCCATCTTCTAACCTCTGCGCCACCACTTCCCCATAGTAGTAGTAAGGTTGTTTTTATATCTTTTTTTAGGTCAAGTTGTACTAAATGCTTAATTCTGGGACAGATTGCTCTCAGACTGCAGGTTTACTTGTGGTTCCTAGAGTTTCCAAAAGCAGAATAGAAGGTAGAGCTTTCAGTTATCAGGCTCCTCTCTTGTGGAATCAACTTTCAGTTTCTGTCCTTGAGGCTGACACATTGTCCAGTTTTAAATCCTTTTTGAAAAATTCTATAGTTAGGGTTGGCTTGGTTTCCTGAGCTATCCCTTAGTTATGCTGCTATAGGCTTAGACTACTGGAGGATAAATAGACCACATTTCCTCACTCTGCTGCTGTCTTTACTTACTCTACATGTTTATATTTGTAATTTTTAATTAATCTATTCAATGCAATCTGCTGCTTCCTTAGATAGAGAACTTTACTAAATGGCTTTGTATGTATGAATATTTCTGTTCAGTGTCCTGAGACAACTTCTGTTGTGACTTGGTGCTGTATAAATAAACTGAGTTGAATTTAACTGAATCAGACATAAATGATGTGAGGAAAAAAACAAACATCTATCATTTCTACTTCAGTCCAGTCATCAAATCTCAATAAAATTTAGACCTTAGCTTCATGTGAGATTATGTTTTTTTTCTTTTGTTTGTTTAATTTCTGCTAACTGTTATAAAGCATTGTGTTAATTAACACCTGCTCCTGGGCTGTTAGGCCCTACTTCTATTCATAGGCTGACCCATTTTATCATTTTAAATTCATCCCAGCCTGCAAACGAGCTCTGCTGTGACCCAGCGGGATTTAAACACTCGCCTCTTTTTGTTTCAGGAGTTACATCAATTTGTTGCAAAAGCATGCAACACCCTATGGTTCCACATATCAGCTGTGCAATTGGCATTTTGTTAAATGTTTTCTTGACCCGCTTATTTAGAAACTTTTAACAAATCATACAGTAGTGGCAACACAGTGACTCTGAATTTAATTTTGCAAAAACAATTTTTTTTATCCATTTTTTTTGTTTGTTTGTTTCACGCACTTCTAAAATCCTTTTCACGATGCGTCATTGCATATTCTATAATATGTAGAACTTTAAAGTATTTTTTCACACAGAGAGGGGAAACTTGAAGCATTTCTAAGCTTATTTCACTCATTTTACATAGCGTGCATGGGATAAGTTACCAGTAAAATCTGTGGATAACAGAGTTTGGTGCACATGCATGTTAGCAGCTTTGGTTTTAGCAGTGTCCCAGAAGCCTGGAGCTTTTTCAGACTGACATTCAGCTAGAGGTGAAATACGCTCTGAACATGCAAACAGAGAAACCATAGCCGACTTGCAGCTTCACTACCATAAAGTCTTGCTTTGAGGTGGCTTTGTTCAATGCGGCTGCATCGTGCCATGTGTCATAAGGGAACGCTCACCTCTGAACTCTGATTTTAACAGAATAACACAAATTTATTCGTAAAGGGAAATTTTAGTTTTGTCTTTGATTTCATAAGCTGCTTCTAGTTGACCTATCAAACCCAGAACAGAATAGAAGCAGACAGCAAGAGACCTCCAGGTCTTTGTAAATTTATAATTGGAGCGCACTGCACCTCACATCTGCCTTTTTTTTTTTTTGTAGACTGACTAATTCTGTGTGAGAGACACAGAGTTAAGACACACAAGAAATGTACTGTTTTGAAACCAGGACAGCCTTGATGGGTTGAATTGAGGTTATGCGAGGAGAGGGAACCCTTGTTGAGTGAGGTCAGAGGTCATAGACTGGATGAATACTGCAGACAGTTGAAATAAAGGCCATTTCATGGGAAAGTTGCGTCCTTGAAAACAGAAACGTGTTCTCTCATCAGTGTATGTCTAGAACAGGGGCCTGCAACCTGCAGCTCTGGAGCCACATGCAGCTTTGACCAAAACTAACATAAAACACTTTTATTGGTTGTTATACAAACAACAAAAAGGACTCGTTTTAGCAGTTTTCCTGTCATTTCTGAATACTGGAACAAGTACAAAGAGTAAAACATACTTTTAACTTTATGCTTTATTTTTATACTTAATTAACAATTACATAGCTCATAGTTTTTATTAAGTAAAAAAAGAACTATCCCCCCCACACACACACACACACACACATACACACTTTACAACAATCTGGTCTTTTTGTTTATCTTAAATTGTAAAAATATCAATTGATGTTAAAATTCATGACATTTTTAACTTTATAGAAGATCGGCTCTTAACAGGAACTCGTAGGTGGGGGAGTGGTGGCGCAGAGGTTAGAGAGGTGGGTCTGTGATCTGAAGATCGCCGGTTCACGCCCCAGCCCCGACAACATCAAAATTTTGGGTGGGGTAGGTGAAGCACCCACACTTGCCCACATCCTCATTCGCCCCACTCTGGGCCCATGAGCAAGGCTCTTAACCCCCCCATCTGCTCCCTAAACAGGTCTCTCTTGAAAATGAGTTCTCGTGGCTCAATGACACTACCTGGATCATATTGATCCCGTAGGGGGAGTGGTCGCGCAGAGGTTAGGGAAGATGGGCCTGTGATCGGAAAGTCACAGGTTCAACTCCTGATACCGTCAACATCAAAATGTGGGTGGAAAAGGTGAAACTACCACACCTGCCTCCACCATCATTTGCCCCACCTGGCTCCCTGAGCAAGGCCCTTAACCCCCTTTGCTCCCAAAAATAGGTCTCTCTTGAAAATGAGTTCTTGTGACTCAATGAGACTACCTGTATAAATAAAGGGTAAATTATATACTGTATATATATTATACCAGTTTTATCCTCCCTTCACTGGCTCCTTGTGCATACCAGAATTTATTTTAGAATTCTCCTGCTAACCTTTAAGTGCATAAATGGCCTTGCACCCCCTTTTCCGTCTGTACTGGAACCATATGTTGCTTCTCGGGTGTTGAGATCATCAGATCAGCTGCTTTTGGTTGTACCAAAAACAAGACTGAAGTTCAGAAGAGATTGGGTTTGTTCAGTCATGGGCTCCAATTTTTTTGGAATGATCTGCCCCTTATCATCAGGGAGGCCACCTCTTCTTTTTAAATCTCTTCTAAAAACTCATTTGTTTTCTCTGGCATTTCCCACAGTGTGATTTGATTTATTTAGTTATTTATTTTTTGTTCTGTGCTTAATGTTATTTTTTGATGTTTTTAATAAATTTATATTACTATAAAAAAATAAATAAATTACTCTCATTTGTTTTTTTATTAAGCACTTTGGTAACAGCTTCTGTTTTAAATGTGCTTTATAGTTGACTTGACTTTAAAATGTCACCCCTAGTGGTCACAACAGCCTCCTACAACAAGTTTAAAGTGGCCCATGGGCCACCAGTTGATAATCACAGTTGTAGCAGGTTGTCGTGGCTCTGAACACTTAATTTAGTGAACAAAGGTGTAAAAATGGCTCGTCTGATTCTAAAGGTTGCAGACCCCTGGTCTAGAATAAAAATGCTTCTATCCTTTAAAAATAGGTGTTAGTTTCATAAAATGCTATTTTTTATTACTTGAATCTAATTAATGAATCATAATTATACTCGTGTTACACATTCAGCACAAACAAATGACCCGTTTGAGAGTTTCCACTGTCATTTTCTTGAAATAATTGATAAATCGTGTTTTCATGCTTATCTGTCCCATTTGTTTTCATCCACCCATCTGATCAGATGTGTTCAAGTGGTGCCACTTCAATAAGCACCATGACAAAAACCCAACAAGCTATCTTTAAAAATCTACTTGTCCTTTTATTTTACACCAGAGAAATAATGTGGAGAACCATCAGAGGACACATACCCGTGTTTGAAAATAATAAACTAATACTGGTTAATCAGGCAAAATAAGAAATCATCAAAAGTTTTGGCAAATGACGAAATCTGACGCCAACTGTTTACTAAAGGCAAATAAAAGAAAATATGAGTCATTCAGGATGAGACAGAAATCAATGCTGGGATGTGGTAGTTTGAGTTGAGCAGTGACACACTGTGATTGGGAGACTGGGGAGCTGTGGGTTCCAGTTTGATGCACGTCCACTCACTGAAAGGTTCTGCACTATTTCAACTTGAAGCCGTGGGTGATTTTGAGAAATGTGTTTATCAGAACGTTCATCTTCTCTTAGAGATGCACTTGGAAACTCTTTGTGAACATTATGTCAAGACCCCTCTAAAAAATACAGGCTTTCTGACAACAAAATAACCACTAAAACCAGCTTGGCTAAACAACCAATCACAGCAAAAAAATGGAGCATTCAACCTACAAGCAACGCTCGAGACAACTTCCAGTGAAAAGATGAAATCCCCCTCGTTGGAACGACTTCAAAGTTCCTGCTGCACGTCAGAGTAAAAGTGCACGCCAGCGTGAGCAATTTTTGAGAAACACGAATCAAACCTCCCACTAAAAGTGCAACTGTTTGGCAAACTGTTGAACTGGAAGGATTGGTTTGACAAAAAAAAAAAAAAAAAAGAAAAGAACATGTTGAAATCCATAACAATAATTTCATCATAAGCATCATCTTGAGTCTGTCACAGACCTAAAAGCTGTTTTTAATAAAGCTGATATGTTTGGAGCATTTCAGGGGAGTTCATGTTTCGTAAAGAAGTGGCATTGACTTCATCGGTCTTATGATTAATACAGGGGTTACATAATAATGCGACAGTGTTGGCGCTAAGAGACTTGTGATGTGCTGTCTTCAGCTTTTACTAAGCCTGAGATGGCTCAGCCACAGAAGTCAGCAGCATAACACCATCCATTTGGCATTTCTTTCAAATTACAAGCAAATATTTAGTCTATATTTGATTCACTGTGGCTTTAGGCTGGAAAAATTGATGAGACATAAACACGTGACACCATTTAAAGAGCTTTCCTTCTGTTTATTCAGCGATCCGTAAAGAAACCATCTGATTGTAAACGAGGCTTAAAGTTTAGTGCAACTTTGCCTGAATGCAAGCACTTGAGCTGATGATTCATAATTATCATAATTTTGCATTATCCACAGAAAAGTTTCATTTGTCTTTTAACACCTGGATGAAACTAACCCATTATTTCCATAATGAACTCAACTCATTTGAAGTATTTACAACGTTGATTTCTTTTCTTGTCATCCTGCAATCTCATTTTGTCTCCTTCTAACCGTAATGGTACAAGACTGAAGAATTAACACTTGTAACTTTGAATCTAGAGGTTCTTACACTTAATGGGCAACGACAGCTTGCTGAAGAGGGCGACTGACAGTAATGTCATGGATTTAATTGCAAACATCAGATCATCAGCAGGCATGTTTTGGTTTTAAGGTGAATGAAAAAAAAGGTCAAATGACCTGGAGTAACTTTCATGCAGCTGAGGTTAATAAAACACAACCTCAATCAGATCACAACATCTGCACAAATAAAGTAGCCTTATTATTTGCCACGTGACATTTTTTTTAATTTTTGGTTTGTTTTTAAAGCTGGAAAAAGCATAAAAGACGTCAATTTTATTTAGGTATTTCTAATTTGCTGGTATTACTAATACCTGCTCCTTATTATTCGGGTCAGGTTTTAAAATTAGCCATGAATCATGACCTTATTTGACCAACAAGCTTTCCGTAAATGTGACGTCCTGCAAACAACAGCATCCAGACAGATGTTATGGCACATTTCAGAAATAAACACATATCCATCCATTCATCAATTATCACGCCCGCTTCTTCCTTTTCAGGTCACTGGTTCCCATGTCCAGCAGTCACTGTGCGAGAGGCGGGGAACACCCTGGACAGGTCTCCAGTCCATCACAGGGACGCATGAAGACAAACAACCATTCGCTCTATCGTTACCAGTCAGCCTAACATGCACGTTTTTGGTCTGTGGGAGGAAACCGGAGTACCCGGATGAATCCACGCATGCACGAAGAGAACATGCAAACTCCACCCAGAAAGGCACCCGGCTGGGATTTGATCTGGCGACTTTCTCGCTGCGAGGCGGCAGTTCTACCAACTGAGCAACCGTGCCGCCCCACATAGAACATGTGTTATTTATTAAAATGCTATTCTTGTATTTGTTCTATTTGTTTTTTTTTTTTTCATGTTTATTTATTTATTTTCGTGTGTCAGAGTAAATTATGTTGTTTTTTTTCCACAGGCCAGTAAATAATCTTTAATGGTACTAGTGTTAAAAATAAAAGTAGTTTTTTATTCTGCTCTTGAATGCAATTACTTGGGTGTTTAATGTAACGAATATACTTAAAAACTATGATAACACAATTCTGGAAATAATAGGCTCCGACCCCTTCATCTCCCCCCATGACTGAAACCAGATTTAACATCAAACCATGATGCCTTCACTGAACCTTGTAATATTGTTAATAATGCTTTGCCAATGTTTTTGGTTAATATTTAATTTAAAAAAAAAAACGGTCAGAAACTATTTTTTCCCCCGTACAAACATGTTCTGTAGAACAACAACAAAGCTCAGGCTTGTTTTTTGTTCTATTTCACTGTGTCTTTTCTGAACGTTGTTTTGACATTTAAGTGCACTTAGATTTAGAAATTAGGCGTTTACTCAAAAAATAAATAAATAAATTATCCAATCATTTGCATGACCAGTAAATGTCGACTTCCTTTTTTTTTTTTTTTTTTACTGTTGGAAAATAATCAGTTTGAAACACAGACATTCCTAGTAACTCATATTAGACTTGCATTTTTCACGTCATCGGTTAATGTTTACATTCAACCAGCTTGCTTGTTTTATGTGGTTGCAGTTGAAAAATAGTCTCAATTTTACTGAAAAACATATCAGTTACAACAAAAAAGTCACAATGGCCTCCAAGGTACAGGTCTGATGTTTTGTTGCCTATAACTCTGTCAGTCCTGGGGTTATTTAGTCGCTGAACTGTTAAAAATGTCCCTGATTTTTTTTTTTTTTTTTTTACAAAGCTGCCCTGACATTTCTCAAAGCAGCACACGAGACGCACGCTATATCAAAGGCCTAGCAGTCCTTGAAGGAACGCATGGCGCCCGTCCACAGCAGTTTTCTTTCCTTCTTTCTTTTTCTAAAATCAACTTGTGCTGGTAAAGAATGCAGTTATAGCAGTTTTAGTCAAAACCTTATGCACGTTGTAAGATCTTGGAAAAAGTGATGTGTTGACCACCGTCCTCAGCTACTGCCAAAATTAGATCAATAAAACAAAATTTGACATTAGGTTTTAGATGTGCCCCTAACATTCTGATAATTTCATTAAAATCTATGTTCTTGAGGTATTTTGCTGATAGACAGAGTTGATAATGCCAAAGTTTTAAGCAGGGATACTGTGTGATATCTAGTGCTTGACCAGACGATGCTACTACACCAGATTTCAACTTAAAATCTGCAAAAGTTGTCAGAGTTATAATCATTTTTATGCTTCCTGAGGTCAGTTGGCTGGGGTGGCCATTTTGAACTGGACTGACTGCAAAAGATCTGAGCATTTCAGTCAATTTTGTTCAGATGATGATTTTTTTGCCAATGCAGACAATACACACGCACAGACATAAGCATGCATAATGAGCTAATGAAAACCCTGAGTCCTTTTCACAAAAGGCAGCTGAGGTCAGTGCTTTTATTGGGAATACAGCAGTCCTTTAAAGTTGCTCTTTCTGAAGCAGCTGTTCCAGTGACAGCAGGTGTAATGAGTCTCTTCTCTCCATCGGAACAGAAGGAGGGTGAAAGCAGAGCACGAAATCACCCAAAAAATGAAAAATGGTGCAGTCAGCCATGCAGCTGCTGAGTCTGTTGGCTTGTTAGACACTAAATATGAGGCTTATAGCTCAAAGTATGTCCCAATGTAATAAGCATGCAAGTAGTTTGCTAAACTGATTTCAAACTTTAGTTCAGAAACTCACTTGTCAAACAAGTATAAAACTTATGATCTTTTCTTACTCGTGGTGTTGTACTTCACCCCGTTAATATAAGCAGGGCAGGGTCTCTCCACAATCCTGCCGGTGCTGCTCCGCGGCCAGCAGGTTCCAATTTCATCCGTGGTGGCATTGCAATATAAACCTAAGATGTAGAGGATGATATGAAAGAAAGGCAAAAGATGCTTTCATATTTCCACGATGCACAAAAAAAAAAAAAGTGAACAATTAAAAAAAAAAAAAAAAACCTTACCATCAGTGCTCAGCAACGAGAACGATGCGTTTTCCAAAAAAGAGTCGTGAAAATGCTCCATCAAAGTGCAGTTTAAGTCCCCGAGCTCTCCCAGGATGATCTCATAGATGGTGGCGTCCATCGCTGTGTTTCAGCCGCGCGGAGATCCACTACAAGTTGGAGAGGAGACGCGCGCGCAAATGAGCCCCGTGGTGATGGCGTTCAATGTGAGGCTGGATGTGAGGCAGGCGCGCCTTCTGGGAGAGCGCGTCCCAGCACGCGCCCAATCAGAGGCGCCGACGCGCTCATCCGTCCGCGGGAAAGACAGAGGAGCTCAGCTGACCACTTCAGGGCCGGCTGACATTTCACACCTGCCGCGCGCCTGTCAGCTTCACGCAGCGCGTGTTGGTGGATAGGTGCGCCGGACGCAGTCTGCAAAGTCCGTGAGAGAAAAGTACAGCAGGTGGCTTTAGCTTTGTTCCCATCAACACACAAACATAAAAAGGGGTTATCTCCCGCCGCAGCAGAGCGATAATGTTTTGCCTGTTATGCATGTGTCTGTTAGTCAAATATCTCATGAGTCATGGAACGAATATTAAGGAATCTTTCAGAATGCTGTCACTGCATGAACATCTGCAACTGATTAACTTTTAGAGTCCCTATTCAAGATGGCCGCCATATCTAATCAAACGCAGGAAACACAAAAACAGTTTTACAGATGTTAACTTAAAAGTTGTGACTTAAGTAGCTGAAACTGATCTTATACTCTGACCACTAACTGATCGTGTGAGGTTTGCTTACTAAAACTGTGCTATTAAGTATTGGAGTTATTGGTTTGTCTGTTAGCAAAATATCTCATCAACCACTGGACGGATGTTTTTGAAACATTTATGAAATAATCAGTGGTTGTGCGTAAAAAAGTGTTTACATTTTGGGGGCAACACAATTCAAGATGGCTGCTAGCTGATTTCAGAAAACACAAAAATGGATATAACTAGTATAGTTTTAGAAATATTGAGCTTAAAACTGCTGCAGTGGCGCCGTTGTCCCTTCTGTGATCTTAAAACTCTGAAGCTGCAGTTTTGAGTCCAGGTTGCAGCAGGAAGGGAATCCAGCATCAACCAATTGCCACATCTTTCATGCAACTTTGCTCAATGTGGTGACCCCTGCAAAACAAAAGCACTGAAATAACAACACGTTTAAAACTTGAGTGTAGCTGAGCATCATCCCAATATTTACTCTAAACACTACACAATGTCATGTTTTTGCTTAAACTTCAGTGATAATGCTTGGTCTCCATCTTCACTGTTACCATAATATTTCATAAACATAATCTCGACAGATTAATGAAACTCGTAAATTTTCCAGCGGAGCAAAACGTAATTCATTAACAAATTGTCACACTTTTAATGTGAATACAGTGTTTTATGTTAGAAAATGTGTTAATTATGAGTAAACCTGTCAAATACAGCACAACCTTTTTTTTATTGTCGTCTTCTGTTGCAAAAAACAAAAAAGCATGAGATACAATAAAAGTGTACAGTTAATACATTACGTATCAAATGTACCTCAATGAAAATGGCACAAATTTCTCTAAATTAGAAAATCATCTTGCATGACGGTGTAATCCAACACGTCAAGGGCCCAGTTTAATCTGAATGAACTTTTAACAGTTATCTTATTTTCAGCTGTTTTGTTGTTAGGAGTCACCACAACAAGTCATCCTCCTCCATATCACTCTGTCCTCACTCCATGTCCTCTCTAACTGCTTCCTCATATTTGTCTTTTTCCTGGCAGATGCATTTCTAACATCCTTCTACCAGTATACCCACTGTCCCTCCTCTGAACATATCCAAACCATCTCAGTCTGGTCTCTCTAACTTTATCTCCCAGTTGTTCAACCTGAGCTGTACCGCTGATGATCTCATTCCTAATCTTATCCATCCTTGTCACTCCTAAGGAGAACCTCAACATCTTCATTTCTGCCACTTCCAGTTCTTTCTCCTGTCTTTTTGTCAATGCCAATGTCTCCAGACCATACAACAGGTGTTCTCACCTCGGTCTTGTACACTTTTCCTTTGACCTTTTCTTCCATACATTTGTCACAAATTACTCATGAAACTTTCCTCCATCACTCCATCCTGCCTGGACTCTCTTTTTCACCTCTTTACCACACTCATCGTTTTCCTGGACAGTCAACCCTAAGAACTGCACTTTTGTTACGTCTGCTCCTTGTAGCCTCACTGCTCCACCTGCCTCCCATTCACACAAATGTACTCTGGTGTGCTAAAGCTGACTTTGATTCCTTTTCTGTCAAGTGTATATATTTCACCAGTTTCTCTTCCACCTGTTCCCTGTTCTCACCACAGATCACAGTCATCATAGTCCATGGGGATTCCTGCCTGCCTCATCTGTTAGTCGGTCCATCACCAGAGCAAACAAGAAGGGGCTCAGAGCAGATCCTTGATGCACTCCCACCTCCGCCTTCAAGCTATCTGTCTCTCCTAGAGAACATCTCACCACTGTCCTGCTGTCCTCATACATGTCCTGTACCAGTTTAACATATTTCTCTGCCACTCCAGATGTCCTCATGCAATACCACACCTCTTCTCTCGGCACCCAGTCATATCTAACAATTTTCAGTCAGATCATCTGGACAGTTTCTTTCTTATTTATTTTATTTTTTTGTGCTGAAACATTTCACCTTCCATCCAGAAGGCTTCATCAGTCAAGGAAGCACACAACACAAAACTGATTCTTCCCCCAACAGCTTACTCCAAAAGTGGAACAAACCAGTTATGTTGGTGCTAAGATGGTGTATTTGGCACGCCCCCCTCCTCCAGTGCTGGCCCTCTTCTTCGTCGACAGTCAACTCAAACTGGTTCAAAACCAACAACGTCCATGCTCAATAATCCATGTATAGAATCCAACAATTTTCAGTCAGGTCATCTGGACAGTTTCTTTTTTTTTTTTTTTTTTTTTGGTGCTGAAATGTTTCACCTTCCATCCAGAAGGATTATTGAGTATATCTGTATACCTGGATTATTGAGCATGGACGTTGTTGGCTTGGAACCAGTATGACATGACTGTCGATGAGGAAGAGGGCCGGCACCAGAGTAGGGGGTGTGCCAAAGAGACCATCTTAGCACCAACATAACTGGTTTGTTCCAATTTGGCGTAAGCTGTTGGGGGAAGAATCAGTTTTGTGTTGTGTGTTTCCTTGACTGATGAAGCCTTCTGGATAGAAGGTGAAACATTTCAGCACCAAAAAAAAAAAAAAGAAAGAAACTGTCCAGATGACCTGACTGAAAATTGTTGGATTGTACACCTGGATTATTGAGCATGGACTTTGTTGGTTCATCCAGTCATATGCTTTTTTCTAAATCTGCAACGACACAATGGAGTTCTTTCTGCCCCTCTCTGTTTCTCAGCATGAAGCCGTACTGCTGCTCACAGATAGTCTCTCTCGTCTAAGTCTAGCTTCCACAATTCTCTCCCAGATCTTCATCGTGTGACTCATCATAATTCCCCTGTAGTTGCTACAACTCTGTACATCACTCTTGTTCTTTAAATCTGAACTAATCTCAATTAACTTTGACGGTAATGGAAAGAAGAAAAGTCCAACGTACAAGGGGCAAGATCCACTGGAAAATTTGCTTTGGATACAAACTTTTGCCAGTACCTTCAAACTGGAGAGATCCACATTCATCAAGTTCAAAAGTCACACCAATCCTTCAACAACAATCAGATCAGGCAGGTTGCATATGCAAATTATTGAAGATATTTCAACTGTACTTGATCCACCATACTGATCCCTGTTGATAATTGCTCAAGTCATTGGACATTAGATGTCACTTATTGAATATTTACCCACACAAATTCAAACATTTCTCTGAGGAATACTGTTTTAGGGATAAAATACTTTATGTTTCAAATAACAAATGTGCCTCTTTCAAACTTCAAGATGGTCAGAAGCGGCAGTTTTGACATTTATTACTTTGCCCTGAAATATATTTCAGGCACTTGTAATTTAATTTTTGTAAGTCACAATCTGGGAGTGGTGGTGCAGAGGTTAGAGAAGGTAGGCCTGTGATCAGAAGAGCTCTGGTTCAACTCCCGGTACTGACAACATCAAAATGTGGGTGGGATGAAGCTCCCACACCTGCCTCCACCCTCATTTGACCCACTCTGCAAGGTCGTTAACCCTCACCATCTGCCCCCCTGGGCACCCAACATAGATCTCCGCTCCACACAGAGGGCTGTGGTAGCTCGGTGGTCTGTGGTTGTGTCAGGAAGGACATCCAGCGTAAAAATAATCGCCAAGTCTTCGTGCGACTTAGTTCGCTGTGGTGACCCCTGAAGAAGGGAGCTGCCGAAAGGAGGAAAAAAAGTCACGATCATCATTTAAAAAGCAAAATTTGAATATATAATAATAATACGATGTGTACAAATATGTCCTCACAGTGTTTCAAGTGTCAAAAAACATCATTTCAGAATATTATAGAATAGAAACAGCCTTTATTCTTCCACAGAGGGAAAAATCAGATTCGCACAAATAGTTCCTAAAAAG
>NC_056506.1:38162345-38173749 GCF_014905685.2 Nematolebias whitei
GGTGTTAAGAGCCACACGGATATATATAAAGAAATAAGACAAATAATAACAATAATAATAATATACTATACAATACTATAATAGAAAACGCTGTACAGTTATTAAAATAGGCATATCAAGATGTACTGATAATGTTAGATATGCATTGAAAATTAAGAAGGATGGACCATTATTTCCTATTACATTAATTTATACTATTAAAGTATAAAATGTATACTGTAAATATACTGTATAAGGAAATAGTATAATTTATACTATAGATTATACTACCAGTATTTCCTTGACATATGTCATGTTTTACCAACATGTGCTTCTGAAATGACATTTACTGAGCTGATAAAAGCTTAAATTCATTTTTAACTGAGTGATTGCTACCAGTGCTGCTGTTTTCACAAGCATCTTGGAGACTAATAATATATTTTTAGAAAGTTCTTTGTTCAGAACATTTCAAATGTTTCTTTTTTGCAACTATTCTTTCACATCTTCATAAAAGACTGTATCTTACATTACAGTGACTCTTAGTTTGTGAAAGATTGACAGGTTTTAAAATAGTGTTTCATTACAGCCAGTATGCAAAAATAATCATGACCACATAAAAATTAACATGTAAATAAGCACTTAACGTTTTCCCCTGAAAGCTATACTCACACTGAATGCCTCTTCTCTCTAACAAATAATCGGTGTGCTCCTTTAGTGTAATTTCAACCGAGTATGAGTCACATGTAATTAAAGCCCTCTGTTGCATTAGTGAGTGGATCAAGAGAATAAATGCATGGCAGTAAGTACATTAGAAATATGTTTTTTTTACTTGAATTTAAATTGTAAATCCTGTAAAATAAACAACCTCAGCCCTCTAAGACACTTTATTGTACTTTATTTAAAAATAACACATTTTTCTTAGCAAAATGTACATATGAGAATAAAAGTAGACATTGCCATGCATCTAAAAATTTGATACTGGTAAATAAAATAAGAATAAAAAAAAAAGTGTTTAGACTGGAGAAACATCTCAGAACTGGATCCAGGTGTTTACCTTTCAAATTTTATGCATGACCTTTTCACCATTCCCCCCTGAGAAGGGTGCGGTGTTTTTTACTTTATTTTATTTAATTTTTTTTATTTTATTGCTTTTGTCCTTCAGATCGTACCGGCATAAATCTGTTGAGCGTCTGAATGCTGACTTGGCCATGTGGTGAAGCCCTGCTCTAATTGCACAGCTAATAATAGAACTCTAAAATGTTAATTAATTCACTTACAGCACTCAGTATCACACTGACTTCAGCGATGGTGAAAAAAACATTTGATTTTATTTTATTAACTTTATAAGAGATGACGCGTTTAGGTCTTTGAATTACAGTACAACTTATTTTCTTGTTTTTATATTTTTTTTCACCTGAAGACATCTGGTATAAAGTACTAACAAGCTACTCATTAGCATGATGGTAGTAATTTCCATGACATCCAGCTGTGGTTCTGTAGCTCGTTCTGGAAGTCCCAAACTAAAAGTATCCAGAGAGCTCCGAGATCAAAGATGAGCGGTAAAAGTGCTCCCGGAGTTCAAACCATAAAAAGGTTTATCTTTTAGAGCATATCCTTTATCGAAGGGGCATTTTAATAATGAAAACTTGAGTTCAGATTCCCTCTGCAGCAGCAGTTTCAGCCTAACTCCACGTTTGGTATTCTTTTTAATGATTTCAGGGCCTTTAACCATAAGATTTTCTTGACTACTGTTGTTCATATTCACAAAATATTCATTCATAATTGAAGTTTAATTTTCTATTTGTGTCCTACTTGTAATTTTGGAAACACAAGGTTGTAACAGTGCTGTCAAAACCTGATTAAATAAACAAGTAACCAGATCTATAATAACAAACTAAGTGATTTTTGAGCCTAAAACAAGCAACTTCATTTAGCAAAGTGTGGGGAAGGAGAGGTCATTTCATTTGGACTATTATAGCAACACAGAGCTAAAATTTGTGCAGTAAAATAGACCAGCTTTGAATAAGTTCTGGCATTAAGGGAAAAATTAAAGGAAACTGCTAACAGCAACATTTGTGATCATTTTCTTCAGTCTTGAGCTTTCTTGAAAATTAGAACATCTGTGTTTAGCTCTTGCAGAGTCTTCAGACTCTTAAAAAAATGTCTTCAGATTGTCTTTTTTTGTCAAGTGCTTGAGGTTGAACCCAGTATATGAATCTCCTCTCTTTATAGTCCCCTTTATTGCTAGATATTATATTGTAAATTCATTTTCACTGGCTGGAAGAACAATGTAAAAGTGGTGGTGGATTGAGCAGCTGCTAAAGCTGCCAAAATAAACATTTGCCATGACACCAACCAGGCTGGTGAATGGGAACAGTTTGTGAGAATCAATTATTTTATTTCACCACTTGACATGCTGCTTCAAAGTTTCTGAACATTTTGCACTCAGTACTTAGCACTAGCAGAGGTTTTGAGTCATAACTTGCTTCCTTGTGTTTTGTGTCCAGGCAGCTAGACTTTTTTTGTAATCTTTTAAAGTGGTCTGGTTTTTGAAGATCCTTCAAACTGTGGCTGCTTTTTGATTCATTTTAAATCCAGTCAGTTTTAGTTCAGTATATGACCAATTCTATTTTTATTTTATTTTTCAGAGGGACATATTTTTGGTTTGTTAAGGTGTTTAACTTCGACCCATTCAGGCATGAAAATGCTCCTAAACTCAAGGGATGAACTTAGTAACTTAGTCAATAAATATATATATATATATTTTTTTTAGAACACACACACACACAAAGATTAAAAAAAAAAAGAACAAAATTCCCTCCCACCCCTCCCACACTCGATCAGCCACACAGACATAAACGTCTTAAACAGGCATTGAGATGTTTTCATCATAAGACATAAAAGGCTGCCAAGTGTCCCAAAATCTCCTAACAGAACCTTTCAGAATATATCTTTTTTTTTTTCCAGATGAATATTATACAGGTACATTACTTCTTATATCCAGTGTTCATATGTCAGGGTGTGTGGATCCATCCATCTGCATAAAATAAGTCTGGCTAGAAGAGAGACTAAAGCAATCACATCCTGCTCATACTTATTGAAGGACATATCTACCACCCCGAACAGTGAGATGATTTCCAATAGGTCCACAGTTTTGGACAAGTCCAAAATGTGCGCAACAGCATAGCTGGAGTTTGTCTACACCGATTTCATGCAGGATCCAGGTTGGCTTTGATCTTGGACAGCTTGTCTTTGGACTATTGCAGCCAGTGCATCACCTTAAATTGAATTACAGCATGTCTCAGACAGACTGAGGATGAGTAAGCATTCTAAATGATCTTTCGCCAGACTGAGTCTGATATGGATTCCTCCAAGTCCGTTTCCTATTTCAGCTTAAGGGAGTCCAAAATGGTCTCATGGTATGAACCGAGCAGTGCATCTAGCTAAGGGCCCCCTTGGTATCAGAACTGCATTCCAAAATCTTAACCATAAAATGTTTAGAGGGTACAAAGGAAAACAATCAAAGTTAGATCTCACAAAATGTCTCAGCTGCCAATATCTGAAAAACAGTGACTTGTGAATATTAAACTTTTGTGCCAGCTGCTCAAAAGAGGCAAACTTACCATCAACATAGAGATCACACAGTGAATGCACTCCGCTCAAGACCCAGGCATCAAAAGCTGTATCATCTACTGAGAGAGTAAACATGATTATTTGACAAAGGTGCCAGAAACAGTAACTCTATAGAGATAAATGCCCTCCTGAACTGATTCCAGATCTTGACTGTCCAGATCATAACTGGGTTAGAAGTGTAGGTTGATAATGGCTGTTTGAAAGGCAACTGAGAGCAATGTAATGCAGAAGTGGAACTGGATCTAATCAAGGCCCTCTCCAAAGCCATCCAACTGGGGGAAGGAGTATCCTTATCCAACCAGAATAATAGAGCTCTGATATTAGCTGCCCAGTAATAGTGCATGAAATTAGGAAGTGACATGCCTCCAAGACTGCGGGGCAGATGCAACTTTTTTTAATGGGATTTTTTGTGATGTTGTTGCCTTCAGCTTGTCACAAACATTTTGTTCCAATTTCTTCACATCAATCTACAGAAAAATCAACAATGACACAGTTTTATACATAAATAATATTTTAGCATCAACAAGCTGATTCCCCAAAAGCTATTAGCTGAAACTCTGACATACCTAAACAATGTGTTTGACACAGCCTTCATTCAACCTTTATTTATACCGGTTAATCCCATTGAACCTCGAGGACTCATTTACGAGAAAAACCTGAATATATTTATTTATTTATTATTATTATTTATATTTTTATATTGCATATACCATGCATTCAATACTCTACATTTGAACTTCAGAGAATTACAGTAGGCTTAAACATGGAGCACTTTACCAAGGTTGAGACAACCTGTGCTTGTGTCTGTGAGCCTCTGATGTGGGACCATGAATAACGCAAAAGAAGTTGTCTAATCCCACACAAATCTTCCCAACCATTTCTCCTGACCAGGTTTTCAACTAGTTTGAAGACTAAGGCTTTTATGTGGAAAAGTATGTGCTAGAGTAGGGAAGACTATTTCATTTGGCTTGACAGTTCAAATATATTTACATTTTACAACAAACTGTGCCCCAATGTTGTATTTAGTGTTTACTGCTTGAGAGGCATTAATGAGGTTAAAAATTAAATAGGTTACCTGCATATATATATTTTTTTTTTTCTAAAATGTATTTCCTTTTGTAAAATTGTTCTTAGGAAAAAAATTAATGTGCTTTCATTTCTGCCTCAGAGCAACATGTTACATATGATTAAAAAAACACAAGGATGCAAAATGTGCAACTTTCTAAATCATTGAACTGCATTATTTACCAAATAATTACTCTTAAAAAACATTTGGAGCAAAACCAACCATTGACTAAAAACAGCTAAATGTCCCCGTAATAAATGCACTACATTAAAAGTCGATAGCAGTTTATGGAATATTATGCAGCATTTGATTGAACACAACATGGCGCCTTACAGTAAAAACGAGGGCGAAATGATCCTGAGAGTGAGGCTGAGAGGCTTTACTCAGCTTCAGGGTTTTGTATGAGCTACTTACTTCACTCTGTGAAATGACAGCTGCTGAATACATATTCTCATGCACTGTCGTGCGGGCCTGAAGGTAAGTTAATCAAAGCTTGGCGGCACTCGAGAGCTTGGCTCAGAAATCACACCAAGCCCTGCTCAGGTGGCATAAGTGATAAGCCCTGCTCTACGTGGTCAATTGATTCTGAGTTCATGTGGCTGAGGATGTGGGCAGTTGAGTTTGTTTCTGCAGATGACATGATCTTGTGAGCCACTGTGACATGAAACACTCAAACCTGCAGACACAACATCAAGGACAGTATAGATAATTGGATAAATACAAAAGAGGAATTTTTAAAGGAATAAAGCAAAACTCTGTGTTTCTCTAAAATTATCTCTATATAATTCATTCAGCCTTTATAATGTGTTGTGTTGTCATCATTGTTTGTTCACATACAATGGCAAAATTGGCTCTCTGCATTTAACCCATCCACCCCCAGGTGGAGCAGTGGACAGCTATTGAAACCTCCCGGGGAACAATTGGGGATAGGGTGTCCTGCTCAGAGACACCACGAGATACGCAATGACTGGGGATCAAACCTGGGACTTTCGGGTCCTGGGTCAGCTGTCCAGCCTCTAGCCCATCTCGACCCCTATTTATACAGGTTAATCCCATTGAGCCTCGGGGACTCATTTACAAGGGAGACCTGATTTTAACATAGAGTGATGACAACAGTGGACAACAAAGACAACAATAGACAATCATAAAGGATGCGTACAAATTGAGATTTTTTTTTAACAAGTGAAAATAAAATGGCATTTAAAAGAAAAGATAATTAAAAAAAAACAGCTTTATAATATAATGGTGGTGGTTACCTCGTCACCTGTAAACAATGCTACCCTGACCTCCAGCCTGATTCCCACTTGTGATGCCAAAATACTCTGCAGGCTGTGAACACAACCTGACAAGACTCGTGGTTTTCCGGACAACCAGATCACCATAACAATTCTGCATTAAATAAAATTACTGCAACTTCCCAAAAACCTTTTAGAACTGGAATGCACTAAAACATGTACATCCTCCAAATTACACCAGTCAAAGTTATCAAACTAGGAACAAATAGATCAAATGTAACCGACTGAAAGTCATATTGTAAAGTTTACAGACTGCACTTGTATTGTCGAGACGTGAACTACTCGAGCAGTCAAACTTAAAAGGAAACAATCCTTCTTTGTGTTTCGGCTCAAATCCAACAAAGCCTATGAGCTTAATGAAAGCATCCTGGCTGAAAAGTCTATGAGCTGGGATGCAAATTATTAAAGCTGCACCGAAAATATTTTGATTTACAGAACATTATTATGTATTTATTTATATTTTATTTAACACTATCATTTTTTTAAATTGCACAAATAACTCCTCTCTAGGCTTAGGAAAGCAGCTGTACTGCAACTAAACTGCACAACTAAACGAGTTGTTGCCACTAGTATCTTTGCTGATAGCTGCCTACACTTCAAAGCAAACTCTGCTTGCAGGCAGAGCAAATACAAGGTGTTATCACTAGCAGCAAATGGCACTTGCATTATTGAGGGTGAACTGAATTCCCGTGTCTTTTTAACATTGTTTGGAAAAGCAGGTCATTAAAGTGGGCTTGGAGCAACATGAGAAGCATTCTGTTGCCGCATTACAAATTGCTATGCGGTTTCGCACTATTGATGCTGGCTCTGTGAGTCACTTTGATTCACAGTAAATATTCACCTGCCACGCTGTGAGTCACAAAACAAATTTGAACAAACACATTTTGTTTGCATAAATTATAAATATCTAAAAAAACCACACAAGTATTTAAAGAGAAAAAAAAAACATCAAATTGTTCCCCTGATAAGTGTTTTTCCAAGGAAAAGGTGTTTGTCACATTTTACATTTTATTTAATTTGTGGTACTCATAAACTGTTGGATAATTTAATTATCCTATCATCAATTCATTAAAGAATTAAGCCACACAGGATGCGAGAATATCTTTACAACCCAGGTTTAATATCCTTGCAAGAGGAGAAACAATTAGAAACAGGCATACAAGATGTTACATGACGCCCTGCTCACAGCATAAAGGAGCATCAACTTATACACTTATCAGAAAAGGTAAGGTCAAGACAACTCTGCTTTCCAGCTGAGGGGCCTTGAAGTTTATCAGGTGTGCAGGCTCCACTTTGTTCAGCCAAAACAACTCTAACTCACACGATTCTATATTAATTTGACATTAGTAAGTGAAAACATATTAATTTGACATTAGTAAGTGAAAACATCCATGACCTTTACATCCCCATTAGAAACAATGATTGCAAACGTATCATGGGGCTTTCTGGTCAAGAAACTTGGCTTATGACTGACCAATCAAAGTCACAAAAAATCATTTACTCTACAGAAGGACATTTATTTTATTCAGAATCATCCTTGAAACTTGAAAGGGCAGCACGGTGGCGCAACTGGTAGAGCTGCTGCCTCTCAGCGAGCAGGTTACCCTGGTTCAAATCCTGGTCCGGGGGCCTTTCTGTGTGGAGTTTGCATGTTCTCTCCATGCATGCTTGAGTTTTCTCTGGGTTCTCTGGCTTCCTCCCACAGACCAAAAACATGAATGTTAGGCTGATTGATAACTCGTCCTGAGATGAAAGTAAGAGAGTGAATGGTTATCTGTCTCGTTTGTCTCTATGTGTCCCTGTGATGGACTTGTGGCCCATCCAGGGTGTACCCCGCCCCTCGCACAGCGATTGCTGGGCATGGGCACTGGCGACCCCTGCGATCCAAAAAGGAAAAAGCAGGTAAAGTTAATGGATGGATGGATCCTTGAAACTTTTCTAATATGGATGTCTCGTAAAGTAGCTCAGACTCCCTTTTGATTTAAGTCAGTTTCACTTGGCCTAAGGAATTTAAAATTGATATTTTAGGGTCAGGTTCAACAATCTTTATTATCCCCAATGGACAATTCAGTAGACATATAACATAACATTTTCCAGAAACCTCTTATGAGAACATCACTGTCATAGCTTGGCGTTTTCTTAGAATTGTGGTCATTTAATATTTTTTTCTTAGCTTTTGTGTTCCTTGTGTGTTTTTGTAACTTCTGCCAGCGTTTTCTGTTTGTTCCTGCTTAGCCTGGCATTTAGGGTTTGCTTCTTCAAGTTCCCAGCCACTGTTTTCTCAGCCCCCTTTATTACTTGACCACATCTGTACTTTCTCAGCTGTTGTCACTCAGTAATCACCCTTCCCAGAATATAGCGTTTTAGTTTGTAAGTCAGTTGTCCGATCTTTGTGCATAAAGTAAATTTCATGCTCTGGAAGTTAGTTCCCTGCCTTTTCAAGTTTTTATTTTGAATAAATAGTTATATGTCTTCCACCACTTAAATGACATGCAGAGACCCAGATCTCCACATTATGTAAAGAAAATCTTGATTCATATGGACAAACCGCATTCCTTCTGTGCTCTGTGGTTCAGTTGTGAATATATTACCATCAGATGCAGACCACAGGTCAACATGAGCACCTTGACTTGTCTGCTACGCAACACCCACGCAGCAAACTGAAGTGGGCTGTGTGCTCTCACATCTCTCAATGGGAAATCTTTTTTCAGCCTGTGCTTTCCACAGGAGCTCTGGCCACCCACAACCTTGCTATGGATTCAATGGTATTCACTCCTCAAAAAACAACTTTTGGGAACAGCTGCTGACCTGAAACATCCAGCAGGAGCTGCAATTGTGGAGTTGACTCATCCTTCTAAATATGACTTTTGCCAAGTTTATTTTTTATTTATTTTTTTATGCTAACTCAATTTCATTTACCTTACATAATGTTAACTTCAAAGTGAAAATATTTCCTAATATTCCAACAACGTTCAGTCAGGTCATCTGGACATTTTCTTTTTTGTTCTGGTTGTTGTTGTTGAGACATTTCATCCTTCATCCAAAGGGCTTCATCAATCTGATGAGATGCAAACAAATATTCCCACAAGCAGCACACTCCCATAGTGGACCAACCAGTTTGCTGCATGGTGATAGGCCCCAGAAACCATCTTATCACCAGCAAACTGGTTGATGTGCTGCTTGTGGGATCAAGTTTGTTGTGACTCCTCGGACTAATGAAGTCCTTTGGATGAAGGACGAAACATCCCTGCAAAACAAAAGAATCCGCTCAGATGACCTGACTGAACTTTGGTTGATTTTTATTTTATTTTACCTGGATTATTGAGCATGAACTTTGATGTTTTGAACCACTTTAGCAATGGCTGCCACAGAGGAGTTGTCGGGGGAGAGGGTGGGTATCAGAAACCATCTTATCACCAGTAAACTGTTTGGTCTACTATGGGAGTGTGCTGTTTGTGGGACAGTTTTTTTGTGAGTCCTTGGATTGATTAAGTCCTTTGGATGAAAGACGAAACATTTCAACAACAACAAAAAAAAGAAAAATAAGAAACTGTCCAGATGACCTGATTGAATTTTTTTGGATTTTTTTTTTTTTTTTTACCTGGATTATTGTTGATATTTCCTAATATTCCTTACATAATCTGAAAAGACTTAGAGAATCCTAAAGCGCTAGGAAATTCCTGTGTAGTAAGCAGGTAAAGACATACTGTATTTGTAGCTAACTCCTTCTGCAAAAAGACAAGCAGGAGTAAATGAAACAACACAAAGAAGCTGATTGCTGTGAAACAAGCCACGCATTGAGCAGTAGCGCTCTGTAATTGAAACAAAGCTTTATTTGTGTTGTTAGCCATACTTTCAAACTGTGTTTGAACTACCTGCACATGATTTAGTTTATTTTAGGATTAAGGAAAAAAGTGAAAATTTTAAAATTTCCTTTGTTTCATTTTGTTTAGTGCTTCTTTGAGTTCGCAGAAAGCTTTGAGAAAAGTGACAGCAACAATACAAGTATTTAAATCAGCCCTGAGTTAATTTAAATGATCAAATTAGTCCCACAAAGTATACGTATGTGGAAAACTCAAGTCCTGTAAATACAGCAGAGAATAAAATGTTTTGACCTGGGGGGACTTCTTTTACAAGGACCTTTGCAAACTGAGCAGAACATAAAAAATTTATGGCGTTCAGAAAAGCACAGGATGGTAAACAAACAAACAAAAAAGCTCACTATCAGAAAGAAAACAGTCAACATATACCATAGATATATATTTTTTATACTTGCACAAACTTTATCTTAGTGAAAGTTTAAGAAACCACAAAAAAAGGAAATATATCGATAGATATATCGAAACGGGTAAAGCGAAACGTTTCAGCACAAAAAAAAAAGAAACTGTCCGGATGACCTGACTGAAAAATGTTGGATTGTATACCTGGATTATTGAGCATGGACTTTGTTGTTTTCAACCAGTTTGACAAGACTGTCAACAAGGAAGAGGGCCGGCAATGGAGGAGGGGGCGTACCAAAGAAACCATCTTAGCACAAACATAACTGGTTTGTTCCACTTTGGAGTAAGCTGTTGGGGGAAGAATCAATTTTGTTGTGTGTTTGTGTGTGTCTGATGAAGCCTTCCAGATCAAAGGCGAAATGTTTCAGCACAAAAAAAAGAAACTGTCCAGATGACTTGACTGAAAAATGTTGGATATCGATAGATACTTAAAACATTATGAGAATGAGAGCTATTCTTGCTTAGATGACAAAAATACTTTGAATATTAAGTATTTACAAGCTTCCCTACTAATGAGAGGTAACACCATTTAATTTATTTTATTTTATTTTCATGCAAAGCAGCCGCTCAACGAGTCTGTCTTACCTGACAGGTAATCAGGAATTCTGAGCACCTTAAAATCTTTTCATTTTTCAGCCTGAATTTTCCTGACTCCATCACCACCTGTGGTGTCTGGACTCCGGGGGTGTAGTCAGCTGATTTGACAGCTTCTTTGAAAACATCAAATCACTTTGGATTCTAACTGCCACTCATCACATACCAATACCAAATTTCCATTTTGAGCTGTAGGTGTCCAACACATTCTCTTTTTCTACCAGCTGACCGCACGCTGATGAATATGAACTTTGACTATTTGACTTCTTTATTCATTGTGACACACATTTGTCTTTTCAAGGAAGCCATAGACTTTGAGCTTTCTGCAAAAACATTAGACTTTATTTACTTCAATATTTTATAAATGTATTGAAGCACGTAAACAGTTTATAACATTTTTAAACACATTTTACTCCACAAAACACGCTCATAGCTTTGAAGCATTTAGCATATTTAGAATTCATGCTTTGATAGCCACTGTAACTTGAAAGTTATGTATGTGCAGAATAGTCTGTCTAAAGCTTAAAAAGAAAAAAGTGTTTTAATACACACATATA
>NC_056506.1:38174149-38194035 GCF_014905685.2 Nematolebias whitei
ATATGTGTGTAATTTATTTATTTATAATCTAAAGGAGATTTGGGTAAACAAGGTATTTTTGTACAGGAATTAAACTGTCACTTTTGTGCATTTTACTTGCTCTAACCTGTCATATTTGATGTATTTTCATGGAAGCTGAAAAGACATGTTGATCGCAAGAACTTCATTACTAAAAGCTAATCCCATCAGTGAGCTTCATTGGGATATTACATGCCAGTCCCGCACAGCCTGAGTGCTTTTGTGGAATCACTTGGCAAAGAGGACACCCTTTTTCCGGACATCGGATTAACCTTGTGCAGAACACTTTTTCCTTTAAAATGCAACTGTTTGCGTCGTGTGCCAAAAAGCTGTAATTCTAATTCGCTGTCTCATCAAAAAGTCTAATACTACACAAGTTTCAAGTTAAGTAATGATGTCTTATAGTGCTTTTAAGTCAAAGAAACTAGCAAACGAAGCTAAGTGAGCCATCATTCTCTGATAGATAAGAAATTATTTAATTTCCCTCTGGGATTAATAAAGTATTTTTGAATTTGAATTTGAATTGAAACAAGAATAGATATTGACCTTGGTCACACCCGGCATGAGACTCAAATGAAAACTAGCTAGACATTAGAATGAGTTAAAATTAGGTATTAATGCAAACCTTACCCTTAAGACTTATATATGTATTGTAGGGTGTCTTTTCAGAGTCTGAAGCAGCTGCACACGATAATAAAAGATTTTAAACAAAGTTGGCTTTTGGGGGTCTTTTCATTTGGAGCAACAATTTCACAACTAAAAGTTTTGCTTTCTTCTTCATCACTTTGAAATAAGTCCTCATATATATATTTTTTTTTAAATCACTTGAACTTTCTCCACTAAAATCATCCTTGCTGTATAGCGCTTTGTAATTTTATCTATGAAAAGTGCTGTATAAATAAATTAATTTAGTACACCTCCATCTGGAACACATACCTGTCTGTCCCCAATCCCTGGCACGACACCATCAACCTTTGGTAATCATCGGCCGTGTGCTCAGGTGTTTCTGAGGCTGGTGATTGTTTAATCAAATGTGAACAAACATATAACCATCGTATTTTACGACAGTGAACACCCCTTAAGAGCACTTGAACTTTAAAGCCTAAATGCTTTGAGGTTTTTCACATGGTGTTTTGTCCTATATAAATGTCTTTGGAAATTATTTCTACTGTTAAGATATGGAGGAATTTGAGTGCAGCTGACTGTAGTGAGGATTAAATGATAAATATTAAACACCAGAACAATCTTTTTCAATTAGTAACCTTGAAACCCTGAAAGAAACCCACAAAGTTAAAACACAAATGACTTTATCAGTTTTGTACACAAGAGATTATCCTAATCGCATAAAAATACACCCCCATGAAAGCAGACAATGTCTTGATAGAATTCATAATATAAAATCTGGACAATGTGCTGTGTGGTAGTGTACACATCAGAATCACTTTTTTTTTTTTTTTTTTTATAAATTGTATTATAGAAGTTTACAATTGAATCAGATTTTTTATGTTAATTTAAAGATGACAAAAAAAATACTTTGTGAGCAACAGTTTGCAATCAGAGCCTTTATTTCCACACAGTTTGTTGTTATCATGCACAATGAATGCTGTGTCAAATCAAATAGTTTATTGGACTGTTTTCCTATAAATCAAAATTATATTCACTGAATGCTTTAGAAATATGCAATACACACATCAAACTTGTTTGAATGTTTATTTGTTTTTTGATTTTCTACATTGTTTAGTAATTTTACCATATTAAAGCGTTTTGATTAGCAAAACTGTCATTTCCGCCTCTGTAATTAACAATTCATCATCAAGTACTACAGTATGTATTGAAACTGCTTCATGGACAAAATTGTAGGCAAAACAATGAAATCTGTGTTTAATATTTTAAGACTATACTTTAACAGGAAGTACATTATTATGATGCAGTTTGCACCAGCATCAGTTTTCAGTTCAGGGACGTTGCCAATATGAATTTGGAAAATTAGTTTTTATCATTGCCTGCCACAGAAGGCGAAGGGTCAATAATATTATATAAATTTTTGTTTTGTTTGTGTCTGTTGTGTGCATGTGCTTGTTTGTGTGTACATTTAGTAAAATATCTTGAGAACTGGGATACACATTTTTTATGAAACTCAAATCATTGATTGTACATCTATAATTTTTTTTTAAATCAACTTGATTTAAGATGGTCATCTCAGCTACCAGTCATATTAAACCCCAAAATGACCCTTACTTAGTCACTTTACAGATATTGGGTTAAATATTGCTTTGGTAATCGCAGACAGTGATCCCCAAAGCATGGCTTAAGCTTTAACAGGTCACACAGACTCTGCTTTGAAAGCGTTGTCACTATTGGAGTCAACTCTGTTTGTTGTCTCGTGAACTAGGAGATGGATTGGATGAAGGACCAAATGTTTAAACAACAACAAAAAGAAATCATCCAGATGACCTGACTTAACTTTATTGAATTTTCTTACCTGGATTATTGCGCATGAACTTTGTTGTTTTGAACCACTTTGGCCATGGCTGCCTCAAAGGAGTCGACGGGGGAGAGGGCGGACTGTAGAAACCATTTTATCACCAGCAAATTGGTTTGCCCACCATGTGGGTGTGCTGCTTGTGGGACTGAGTTTATTGTTGGCTCCTCAGACTGATGAAGTCCTTTGAATGAAAGATGAAAGGTTGCAACAACAACAAAAAGAAAGAAAAAATAAAATAAACCATCCACGTCCTGACTTAACTTTGTTGGATTTTTTTTATCTGGATTATTGAGCATGAACTTTGATTGAAGATGGAGTTGAACTTTCAGAAAGGAATCACTAGATGAACATCTACAACTGATTATCTTTAAGGGTCAACCAAGATGGCTGCCAAAGCCAAGTAACCTTAGCAAAGAAAAAAAAAATGGATGAAACTCAATCAGTCCTACAGTAATTGAGCTGAAATGTTTTAGTGGCAGGTAGTGACCCCTAAGTGCTAACATTTCTCACAATATCGCACATGATCGTATAACGCCATTTACAGTGTTTGACCAAAACAAGTCTGTTAATTTTCAATTTAAACTTAGGCTGTGGTCAATTTCAAGGAATGCTCAGCCTTTGATTATATGTTTCTCACAGAGCACATTAAAATGAATTCACATTCAGTCCCACTGTCTGCCACCAATAGCTGTCACCCTCTACACTTTCAGCTGGATTTACTGCAGCACCTTAATTAAGAGCTGACTGACAGAGTCTGGGGTCTGTGCCATCTGAATCTCAGATAATAGAGGTGATACATTTGGCACAAGCTGTCATCCGGCAGGGAAAGCAATTCTACATTCATGGTACCTTTGACCAGATGTCATTATCCAAGAGCGTTCTCCGTGCACTTCAGTCAGAAATGAAAGTGCAGGGGCTAAAATGCTGAGACACACTTGAGAGGATTTTTCATAAAAAGCCGGGATGGTTATTGAGAATGTGAGCGAGGCAACAACAACAAAAAAAAAAAAAGTCAGAGCAGAGTTTAAGATGCTTCATTTTCAGACCGTGTTAAAATAGTACAGCTTGGATAAACTTGGCATGTTTGTGTAACTTATTTTTAATTTTCTGTCCAAATCTCTTTTACGTTAAGAGTTTACTGCTTTTATTTTCTTTATCTTGGTGTTGTTGATCTTTGCATTAACCTCATTCTCTTTGTTCGGAAATCAATTCAACGTATTAACATGTGGCTCCAGCACAAATGCAGAAAAAGGTCAAAATCAATATTTACGCCTGCGTCCTCAGGATGAGTCAGTTTGTGGATTGCTGTGATAAATCTTAACTCCGCCGTCATGAATCCTCTGCACTTAATGGTGGTTTTTTTTTTTCACCATTTCTTTAAGCTCTGCAGAGAAATTAAAGTAAAACTTTTTATTCAATCAAAATATTGTGATTTATATATCTTCAAAAACTATACCCAATATTGATCCGCTGCTTTAAGTTAAACTTGAACGTATTTGCTCAAATATCACAGAACTAGGATTTAATCATCTGTGATGCCATTTAAATTAGGGTGTGGATAGCACGCTAATGAATCCTCTGTTCTTCTCGGAGATGCACATGGTATTATCTATATCCAACTTGTGACTGGAAGATTGATTGTCTTAAGTTTAAAGCTGGACAACTGACAAATTATTTTGTAATCAATGAAGACTCTAAAAAAGTTATTATCTGGCTCTTCCTTTGAGTGTAAAACTGCTAATGACACCCAGTTTTATTGAATTGTGGTCAATTTGCCTTCTGCTGTGTGGTAAGTTAAATGCCCTGCAGGTATTAAAAAGCAAAAAAAAAAAAACAACTTTGTTTCTATATTCCTAAATTTCCCCTGAGATGTCAGGAAGAAGCTTTAGGAAAACATGGCAGCTAAAGATGTATGGTCAGGGGTTTGCATTTATCAGAAAATTTATACCAAATGACATTAAAATGACTTTTTAAAGCCCAATTCCTCAACAAGTAGTGATTCTCAAACTTTTTGGGTTCAGGGACCCCTTACAGGGGAGAAAACGTTTTGGGGACCCCCCTATAACCCTCATGTTTATTAAATAATTTTCTTCAATGTGTCCCTTTTTGTAGCATAAATATTTAATATCTGTTCTTTAAGATAAAATAAGATAAGATAAGATATAACTTTATTGATCCCACAGGAAATTGTTGTGCCAGAGTTTTTGCCAATAATAGTGTTGGAATCAGAGTCAAAGTTTCTTTATTTGTCATATGCACCACATGTGGTACTTGTGGTGGAACGGAACTGTGTACACAGGGTCCCAGTTAGATCCAACAAAAGTATAAAATGTAAAATAAAAACAATAATAAGATCCAAGGTATGAACTAAGAAAAATGTTAACTAAAAATACGCTAAGCAGTAGTAGTATAAAAACAATACGCTGAACAGCAGCACGAACATGAGTCTGTGTGAGCAGATGAGTACGAATGATAATTGTTAATAGTGTTAATACATTTTTTATACTTTTAAACATTTGGTATTTTTCATTTAAGACACACTTAATTAACAACATTTTTAATTTCAACTTAAAAAAATTACAGTTTTGAGAAAATTAACAGTATCAAAAACCACTTTAAAACTATTCACTTAAGGAACATAAATGTATTGCAACTTCTTTAAATTATTACAGAAAACTCTACATAAAACTGAACAGATTTGTGATGTCATACCAACTAGCAGGGGCTTAATTTGTAAACCTGAACCACTGTTCATATGCGCAAAAACCGGATTGAAATGTTTTCAGATTAAATAATTCAAATGTATCGTTTAGATGGGCACAATCTGCTCACGACGAGCGTTTACATGTTTGGTCTGAACAGAAGTACTGACATGTGCAGAGTGGTAAACTCTCCTTAAAAAACACAGAAGAAGAAGTTCTACTTCCAGGATGAACGTAAACAAACCTGAGTGCCCAAAATGGACTCGCGACAGGTTTTAATGACGGTGGAGACGTTGCTGCACTCCCTGACTGAGCTACAGGTAATACAGATCATTTTGAGCTCTTTCAAAGATTCTAGTAGAAATGTTGTCGCTCACCGACCAGTTTTGCTTCCCCGACATGCTAATATTATTAGCATTAGCCAGGAGGAAATATGTGAGGTAGACAGGTCGCGCATGCACAGTCAGGTCAGTTTTCCACAATCGGAAAAAAAATGAACAGACTAAGTGTTTACATGCACACCGTTCAGATTATGAATCGGCATAAACCACCAGTCTCATTCCGATTACAAATTATTTCGGATCGAGCTGAATCGACAAAGAATAATCCGAACGGGGTGTTTATATTATGCATTTTTATTCCGAGCGGTTGTTTAAGCCAATTAAACATAGCTACTGATGCTGGAATGCAAATAGCAGGTGAGGGAGGGGGGTCTGGGGGGTCCTCCCCCAGAAATTTTTGAATACTGGTGCCAATAAAGTTGATGAGATTTCCTGCATTTTAGTGTATTTTAACATGTTGTTAAACATCTAGGTGTTTGTAAAAAATAAAAAAATAAAGTTTTTTTTTTTTTTTGTGGACCCCCAAGCACTGGCTTGCGCACCTCCAGGAGTCTAGGGACCCCAGTTTGAGAACGACTGACTTAAAGGACTTGTCTGTTTGAAGAGTTTGCCAGCTACTCAGACTCTTTTGTTAAAATAAAATCTGCAGAAGAACTCCCCCCTGGTTTGCAGTGACAGCTGCTAATGCTACCATTACAAACAAAAAGCACTTGAAATGCCACCTTCCATGCTTTTCACTCCATCCTTTGTTTCTGAGCCGTCTGGCTCTTCTGTCGCTCTGTCAAACTGAAATTGCAACATCTGCTGTGTGTTTTTAGATTTTTAACAACCACTTGTCTTTTTGGTCGGCCAGCAGCTGCTTTACAAGGTATGAGCAAATATTTCAGGTGATTTTCCATTTGTTGACTGTATCAGCAGACAGAAGCAACCGATGGGAGCAGCAGATGTTATGGGCTGATTTGGACAGTGATACTCGACTCCATTTCTTTCCCATCATTTGCAGAGTGTGTGTGTTTTTGGAGATGGTTTCTGACACACATCTTAATGTAAATGAGAGCCTTCCTAGATTTTCATTTCGGCCATGGACAGCTAGTATCCATCTTTCAGGCATAATTACATTCCAAGTTATATGTTGATTTTAATCACCGGTGGATTCCATGGCTTTTCTCAAATTAGGATTTAAAACTTCAGTCTTAGAAAAGCATCTTACGTTTAAATCTACAGGATCTTAGCTCAAATGTTCTTTTCAACTTTGCACAGTGTTTTCCATCTGAAGAAGAGAATAATGAATTTCATCAAATGTTATAATTGTGTTTCAGCTTGCTTCTTACATCCTGTTCTGTGCAAACTGAATGCATTTATAGTTTTCTGTCATCTGTGATAAACCTTATGGATCCTGTCAGGCCTGTTTCTACATGTCATTCTTTTGGACTTGTGAAGTTCCTAATATTACAAGTTGGTGTCCTCATGCGTGCACATCTGCTCACGGACTCATGTTCATGTTTGTGCTGATGTTCAATGTTTTATGTTATGAGTGCTTAGTGTATGTTTAGTTGATGTTTTTCTTAGTTCATATCTTATATGTTATTACTGTTTTTCTTATACATTTTATTGTTGGATGTAACTGGGACCCCGTGTACATAATTTCGCTCCACCACATGTATCACATGAGGTGCGAATGACAATAAAGAAACTCTGACTCTGACTCAGTCTGGAGTTGATATGATTCTATTAAGAAGGTTTCACTTTAAAAAAAAAATCTTAATTTTTTTATCTCATCGTCTTTCTGCCTGAGGCCCTCTTTTAGCGATCTCTTGGGAAGAGGCAGAGCGCTGTGTGTGTCTTATTTATGTATTTATCTATGCACTTTGTTTCATTTTTTTATAAAGTCTGAAAATCATTTCCATCAACTCACACTCCGCTCTCTTGTTGAAGTCTCTGAGAGGGTGGTGGACTTTAAGGACATCCTCATTTGTGGACTGTCGAGAGTTTGTCGTCGTTTTTTAATTCCAGTTTTGACATCTTTCTCCAGATGTGGCCAACTTGTTGTTCAAGTAGATTATCTGAGGAATGTTTACATAGCTGTGCCTCAGATGGTTTTCTTGTCATTGGGCGGACCTCAGCACATATATGGCTTCTCCTCAGGGTATATTTGGAAAACAACTTTTTTGGGGGGGATGGGGGGTGTGATATAGGAGTCCACAAGGCATTAAATTCTCTATGTATTCTTGTTTCTGAGCAAGGGTTTATGCAGAATGACTTGAAAAGAGCCTTATATGGAAACATCTTGCAACGTAAGACCATGTTTTGCAGTCTTCTGTGTAAAATGGGTGTTTTACATGGACTTTTTGACCTTTTCCTTTTAAGCCCCACTCCCTCACCCGACTCGCTCCCTTCATACTGGTACCAAGTAGACAAGTGCTTGTCAAGAACTGTGTTCCCTTCTTGTGCCAATGAACCCCAAGCACCACAGCTCACACAAATATAACATAAACGCATGCATCCATGCATTCATTCACTTTCTGTAGAGTTACAGTGTATATCTCAATTAGGTAATGGGCAACAGGCAACATTAGCCCCCAACGTTTACCCATCCATCACAGGGCCACACAAAGACAAAAAGCAGTATGAGGTTCAATAGAGCTACAGGTTTGATGTTGTTTTGGTGTTTTACTTTAATTATTGCTTAATATTTTATTGTTTCATTGTTGGTTTTAACTTATTGGTTGCATTATAAAACATGAACGTTGTTTTTTTATGTGCTATAGAGACAAAATTGGCACTGACTTAACCACGCACACACAAATTACAAGGGTAGTTAATATTATACAAGGGTTAATATAAGGGTATATTAATGTTGGTTAACATTTCACAAATTAAAATCAGAACAATCTTCAGAATGATGTAAAAATGATCTACTTTGTTAGATTCAATAAAAAAAAAAATTTTAAAAATTAAAAACGCATGGAAAAATACAATTGTATGCAATTGTCTGAATAGAAGTCTGCAGCTGCATGTTGAGATTATTTGACACTGACAAATACAAGTACATAACTGAAAACTTTAATCACCACTGAATATTTAGTGTGATAATTGTAATTGTGTCTGTTGCTGATTAAAATAACCCTGTAATCATGATATATTTGATTTGTGTCCATTTAAACTTTAAATTAAATATAAAAAGAGTTGTCCATTAAGTAGGTGTTATTTTGACAACAAGAAGTGAACACAAATAGTACATTTTATACCATATGATTTGAACATAATACTGGATGTAGTTCGTTTCTTATGTCCACGTGCACAGACCAGTAAACTAAAGGTCACAACATCTCTTGCATTTCAAATGGTGGATGTTATGGATTTTACTCACATTTCTAACCTAATTAATGTCCTGCATCTGTAATTCAAAAAAAGAAAATAACATTAAGAATTGACCCTGGGATTATACACAGTTGTATTCTTTACAGTCTGCTGCACTTTATTAATTTTGGGAAGAGCACAGCAAAGGAGGATCAGGAGGAGACTGAAGAAAATATGTAAGAAAAGAAAGTTCCACTTCCCTGCAGTTAAAGTTGAGCTCTAAGCCTGCAGACATTTGGCGTAACATAAAAGCTGGAAACGAGCAGCTCCGCTATCTTTTTTTTTCTTATTCTTTTTATTTATTTATTTTTGTGGCTTAGACAAATAAGCTTCATGGCATGAATTGCAAGTTTTAATGACACTGGATGGATCCTGCTGTAGTAGCTTTGTTTCCAGACTTAATGAAAAAACATTTTAGCATCGGGATGCTTAAGATCACAAGCGATTTCAAACCTTTTTATTCCACCTCAAAGGTGCATTTTTACATTTACTATAAGCATGCATAAGGAAATACAATATTAATATTTGTCTTTTTTTTCTGACAACTATGTTTACATTGGGAAACAAAGAATGGGGATAGTAAATTGTCAACCTGTCAATTGAGAACCATTTGTATGTGCGCAATATCGTTAAAACTATAACAACTGCAAAAATCAAAAAAGTCCATGCTCAATAATCCAGGTATACAATCCAACAGTTTTCAGTCAGGTCATCTGACAAAAAAAAGTCTGATGGGAATTTTTTCACTTCCAACTCCTACATGTGTCCAGTTTTTCACTTTTATTGTCTGTCCAAACAGGTCTCACTTGTAAATGAGTCTTAGAGGCTCAATGTGACTTATCTGTTTAAATAAAGGTTAAAAGAAAAAAGAAAAAGGCTAACAACCACTAATAAAAACACTGGGTAAAAGATAAAAGTGGCTAAATGCGAGCTAAAAGTTGCATATGTTAGTCGAGAGATAAACGTATTAAAAGACTGGCTAAAAACTAATAGAACAGTAGCTAAAAGGAGTAAAGACTAGCAAAAAACTACAATTATGAAAAGGCCAGCTAAAGTAGCAAAAGGCCATTAAAAAAATAAAAGTGGCTAAATGCGAGCTAAAAGTTGCATGTTAGTCAAGAGATAAAAGTATTAAAAGACTGGCTAAAAAGTAATAGAACAGTAGCTAAAATGAGTAGACTAGCAAAAAACTACAATTATGAAAAGGTCAGCTAAAAGTAGCAAAAGGCTAGTTAAAAGATAAAAGTATCAAAATGTTACTTAAAAAAAAAGTCAATGCAGTTTTCAAAGAGAATGATTTTGAAGTATTTGAATACATCTCTTTGTATTTCATTAGACAAATAAAAGTTTAAATATAAAACTGACACATACTAAAAGTCATAGCACTGATTTCTTGAATGAGCTAAATCTTTATTTTATTCTTTAGTTTTCTTTCGGCTGCTTCATTCTTCAGGGGTCGCCACAGTGAACTAACTCACACGAAGACTTAATGATTATTTTTACCCTGGATGCCCTTCCTGATGCAACCACAGACCATCGAGCTACCACAGCCCTCTGTGTGGAGCAGAGAGCTGCCATCTAGGGCGCCCGGGGGAGCAAATGCTGGGGCCCTTGAATGCCTTGCTCAAGGGCCCAGAGTGGGGCAAATGAGGATGGCAGGTAGCTAAATGACTGCCTGAAACTACACTGAAGTAGATAAACTGCAGACAATGGTACAGAAAAGTTCACAATAAATAAAAACTACAGGGAAAACATTTGTGTGACTATCCAACTTTTACTTCTAAAATATTTTTTTTTCTGTCAAATTCCCTTCTGTCCAAAAAAACGGAGGAAAAAAAATCCCCTGCTTTGTCTTTCAGAGCCCAGGATGTTTTGTAGTCCTCTTAGTCTTCTGTTTCCTCTCCCTCCGCCTCGTACTGAAATGTGTAATACCGTTGATGATTTATCTCCAGGACATGAGGATGACCTTTGTCCTCCTGCTCTGACGATAAATGAACAATTTTGTCTCTACATGTGAGCAGACAGTGCAGCCAGCTGGCCAAATTTAGCCTGTTTATCATTCTTTTTGTGTTTGTTTTTTTAATTTAGACAAAAAAAATTAGACAACCAAATGTAACAGATTGAATTACAATATATTCCTTATAACTGAAGATTGCATTTGGTACAAAACCGTTTTCGGTTTACATCTTTGTTCCATCCTGATTTACAGGAGGAAACAAAAATCTTAAGATCTTGACTGAACCAGGCACAAACACCCGCCTGATCAATAGGATTAAAAATAACATTTGTATCCAATACAATCCAACTTTATTTGTAAAGCACTTTAAAGCACCACAGCAGGCCAAAGTGCTGTGCCATCAACAATAAAACCCAGATCACTCAATATAAAATACATTTATAACACACGTAAAGTAAAACAGTAAAATACATAAAAATCTAGTGTCAAGCAATAACAAGAAATAAAACTATAAAATATATCAAGTTAAAGATTAGACAAAAATCCATCAAATAAACTCCTTTACAAAGTATTAAAAGCCAAGGAAAAGAGAAGAGTTAGGTTCTACAAACAGATAATGAAGAGTCGTGTCTTAGATGGAGGGACAGTTTGTTCCACAGAATAAGAGCTGCTACAGCAAAAGCAGCTTCCAAGGCAGCCTAAATTATTTTTTGTCTAATATTTGATTTCATAACTCTTGTGAGAAGAAGAGATAGAAGTAGAGACTTGTCTTGTTAAACAAAAAAAAAAAAAAACAAACTGCAAAATCTTAATTCTGATCTAAGTCTAGCTCATTCTGTGTTACATTCACAGTTCAGTCCACTGATAAGAATGCATCGTTCTTTTCAAAATAATTGTTGAGGCTTTTTTTATGTAATGGGAAAAACAAAAAAAACAATCATTGTTTCTATGGTCAGTCTCCCCCTGGCTGCAGTAAAGAAGTAATCTCAGTACTTCGCTAAACTCACAAGCTATAATTGTTTATGAGCCCTGAATCCTCCATTACCAGGAGCTGTAATTTGACTATAGCACCTTTCTGGCATGGGACTTACTGTGGCATTTATGCCTCAGTAAATCTTTTGAAGTGACTTAGCTTTATTATTCAGGCAATTTACAACTCGCTTTTTCTTTTTCTTCATTCAGATGTATCCAGAACAATAACCCAGATCATTGAACTACAATATTCACCATTTGTAATATCGAGGACAAATAAAATATACATTTTCTTATAGATTTTTAAATATTTTGTACATTCATATGACCAAATTACAAAATAAATTGTGTTTCCATCCACAGATGGGATACTTGGGATGACTAAACTGTGTTATGTTTGATTTAATCTGAATGGAAGTCAACTGTTCAGCCTGCCACATGTGTCAGAGGAGTGGCTGCAGCTGTGGCTCATCCCTAAAAATGGTTCACCACTGCAGAGCGTCTAGCTGTTTATAAGACTCAGGCTATTTGATTAAATTGTTCCTACACAACTGTTCGCAGCAGCATTTTATTAGTACATTTGTGATACTTGTATTACACCTGAAGATTCCTTACAAGTAGAGCCAATGTTGCTAACACTTGATGTCTGTTCTACATTTTTGTGGCATAACTCCCTCATTTAAACTGACATTTTCACACAATCTAACAAACTGTCTTCCTTCAACTGTTTCAGAGTTTCACTCTTTCTGAAGCAGCTTCATTTTCCTCAACTTGGAGGAAGCGTTTGGTTTCCAATTGCCTTGTTAGTCGGTTGGCAGCAGATTAGCAAGAAGCAAATCCTCCCTGTAGACGATGCATTCTGTTTGAGGGGTCTTGACAGCCTCTGTCTAGTTAAAGGCAAAAGACAGCTAATTTTGTAAATGCTCTCTGCTCTGTCGTGTTTTAGTTGGATGGGTTTTCTGAACTCAGGGTCAATTGCAGTTTGCACCATGAGACATCACTTCATTCATTGATTTCCCTCTGGATGTTGGTTTTCTCCTGGATGTTGATCAGGACGTTTTGCACAAATAGGGGGTTCTGCAAAAGGCCTAGGATTAAATTTGAAGTGCATTGTAAAATACTTTATTTTTAGGCTGTTTCATGATTTTTAAAAAAAATAGTGTTTATATACATTTGTTGTTGCCACAGAATCCCATGGCACATCTGGACTTGTCTCAGTGCAAACCTCTTTTTGTATGTCGTTTGCTGTAGTGTGACAAGATGACAAACTGCACCGTTCTAATTGCATGTAATTATAAAGATCTCCAGTCTTCTTTCCCCAGGTCCGTTTTTGCGTAATGAATGGTATGCAGATTCCTAAAAAGAATGAATAAAAGCTCATTTCAGCTTTGTGATGTAGAATGTTTGCACGATATATAGGCTTTTTCAGACCAGTTTAGCTTAGAAATATTGTCATTGGGTCTGCTGGAACTGTCGCGTCGCTGTGAAAAGAATTGGTCGTTAGTATATTGAGCATTAAAATTAAAAGTCAAATTAACTGGGGTTTTTTTTGTTTCACTGCAGATAATTTAAATAGTAAAAGCATACATGTAAAAAAAATAATTGGTGCTTTTTATATTGGAAACAAGACAAAGGGAACTTATCTACAAATAAACTGAACAAATGAGTTGCGTTCACAGAATCATTTATTTATTTAGGGTATCCTATTTTACATTTGTATGTTGTATAGACTCCTGCTTCACTTTGCCCTGCAAAGTTATGTCTTCTCTGCTGATTACATTGTGCATTCCAGATGTTGGCAATGTGGGGAACATAACAGAGCAGCCTGTAAGTGCTTGACTACTGTAATAGCTTTATTTAATTACATATGTTATTTTAAAAGCATATAAGCCAAAGTATGAATCTCATTTTTTTAATATCCTAATTGTTGCAAATTGACTCGTGTATTTTTTCTAAGAGATTATAGAGTTATAATGGGCTTTGTTAGACTGCCAAATGCTTTGTGCCACAGTCAGTTCATGCTCAGGTCAAAAAGAGATCAGTGTAAAATGTTTTTTTAGATAAATGGTTTGAAATCTGCTCTTCTGTTCACAGTTAAGCAGATAAACACCAGAATCCCTGGAAGAGACACAAAATTCAATATGAGTGAAATTTAAATGATACATCATTGCTTTTGTTTATCACTCTCTCAAACATCTCCAGTAGGGTTGCTCAGTTGGATATTACAGTTAAGCTGTTAATATAGCTTATTTTTCTATCATACACTGTTTAGCAAAATATGTGATCCCTGCTTTGTCGTCATATCTACTTTTGATTGAACATAAGAGGATCTGCGGTGGAAGTGGTCTCCAGCTACAAGTACTTGGGTGTACACATGAATGACAACCTCAGCTGGAGCAACAACACCACCAGTCTGATCAAGAAAGCTCATCAGAGACTCTACTTCCTCAGACGGCTGAGACAAGCTGGTCTGGGAAGCTCAGTCCTCACCTCCTTCTACAGGTGTGCAGTGGAGAGCATCCTGTCCTCCAGCATCAACGTGTGGCAAGAAGGCTGCACAGCTGCAGAAAGAAAAGCTTTGCAAAGAGTGGTGAAGGTTGCACAGAAGTCTGTCGGAGTCGGCCTCCCCACCATCACAAACATCTACACCTCCATTTGCAGGAAGAGGGCTACCTGCATCATGAAGGACCCCACTCACCCAGCACATACACTTTTTGCCCCACTCCCCTCAGGAAGGAGGTTGAGAAGCATTAAGTGTAGAACCACTAGACTGAGGAACAGCTTCTACCCTGAGGCTGTTAGACTCATGAATCTCTAACTAGAATAATCACTGTGAAAAATCACATCATGTTGCTGCTGATCTGTTTCATGTTGCTGCTGATCTGTTTCAATGTTGATGTGTTCATGCGTGCACATCTGCTCACAGACTCATGTTTGTGCTGATGTTCAATGTTTTTATGTTATGAGTGCTTAGTGTATATTTAGTTGATGTTTTTCTTAGTTCATATCTTAGATGTTATTACTGTTTTTCTTATACATTTTATTGTTGGATGTAACTGGGACCCTGTGTACATAATTTCGCTCCACCACATGTACCACATGAGGTGCGAATGACAATAAAGAATCTCTGACTCTGACTCTCTGATTGTATGTTTTTTGTGAAAAGACAAATATTTTGTATTTCTTTTTTAAGTTATCTGATATTGTCTGTTTTATTAGTGTTGCTTTGGTCGTCAACACTCTGTCCAAAGGTAGTACACCCTACGCTGTCCTTGCACACAGTTTAAACAATGCCATACATTTTTCTGCCTTGCTTTTTACATCACTTTGACTTCCCATTGACGTCCATTTCTTTTTAAATTTTTTGTTCTAGAAATGCTCTGTGTCACTGTAATGGTTTAAGCTGTCAATCATTCTGCACTTTTCCCACTGACCTGTTGACCCAAGCCAGAAACTTGGCAATTCTCCTGGATTCAAGCTCGTAAGAATCTTTGGACGGGGTCGGTAGCCGAACGTCTCTTTGCCAGCTGAAGAGTCCAGCAGCAGTTTAATAGCTCACAAAAGCCCTACAGAGAAATCTGTGAGCCTTTTGCAATCAGCAGGTATTGTTCTGCTGTTATTCTATCTACCTTCCTTGGAGAGCAAAGAGGAATCCCTGCAGGGTTCTGAGAGAAAAGTGGTAAAAAAAAATAATAATTTGCACCAACAGCTTCTCTTCAACCAGTTAAAATTAGCTTCAGATCTTTCTGTAATGCATACAAAGACCATGTTCAAAAGAAAAGGCAAAGTGGTGTTAATTGGAAATTTATCGACATGCTCCAAAATTCCTCTCTCTGACTATGAAGTGTTTGTCTTTGAGCTAATCTGTTTTACGTTAAATCCCATAACTGTTTTACGACTCCATGAATCCATGCCGCCTCGTCCACTTGTTTGTAAAATTTTCTTTTAAGCACCACTGCTGCACCAGTCCACCTCGTGCAATGGTTGGTAATAATCTCCTTTGTGCTGCCTTTTGTAGAGACTGCTCAGAAGTGCTGACATCATTCTGGCAATATTACTAGCTTTTTTTTATTTTTATTATTAAACACTTGCACAAAATAATTCTTCCACTTTTGAAGTCTTAAACTTAAAGAGCAAAACATCTGCCTAGAGTTTCACTCACATCAGCACATTTTATGGAAACATCTGTAAAGCAGTTGTGTTAGGCACGTGTGAACAATTAAATGATATAAATCTTCAAATTTAAAACTATTTGTTATGAATAGCAATGCTTTTTCAATAAAGTATTATGCGTCATTCCCGGCTGTTGAGGAAATGTGTGCACTGCTGAAACAAAAGAAAACCTGACAGGACTCAGACTGGACTTGAAATAAAAGCCAATGTAAAGAGGTGACTTTTCAGACGGGATTCAAAAGATTGCATCAACTCCACGCTGTGAATCTCAAGTGGGAGGTTGTTCCAGAGTCTAGGAGCTGCCACAGCAAAAGGCTTGTTCCCACTGCACTTTAATTTCGACCTCAGCTGCACTAAGAGCGTCTGGCTGAAGGATCTGGTCTTTTGGGCTTATAAAAGTGAAGCAAATTATTTAAATAATTAGGTTCAAAACCATTAAAACTTTAAAAAGAAAGGGAAAAAAATTTAAATCTATAAAGCAGACCAGCAGCTGGTGTAAAAGTTGCTAATAAAGTAATGCGATGCCCACTTCTAGTACTTGTTAACAGCATTCTGGACTAACTGCAGGCAGCTATGTGGTCGATAAAGACCAAAACATAAAGCTGCGGTAGCCAAGTCTGGAGGTGAAGAAAGCATTAATATTTTTAAGGTCAATTGCTAAATTATAGTTTGGCAATTAAAGAAACTGCAATCTAATTTTAACTAGTGGTGAAAGACAGATTGCATGCTGACTTGATAATGCTTCTCTCACATGCACATTCGTTTATACTTGTCCTTTCCTGTAATTGGTTTCTTCTCGTCATCATGCCTCCTATTAGCTTCATGACATTTGTGGTTCTAATGTTTGGGTGTCAGGATATTAATGCAGTAATATTGAAAAAAAGAAGCTGAAATTTATACACAGTGTTCAGGCCCAATACCGATATTGGTATCAGTACTGAGCCTGATATCCCCAAAGCTTGTACTTATACTCATAAAAACATCCAATACTTTGGATCTACACCACTTTTATGATTTGTGACAACATTTCCACTTTGCAAGTAACTGAGGACAAAAAATAATTAAAAAAATGTCAGTAGTTTAGAGATATTTTAGGATGAATTCAGGTGATGTTAAAACAACAGACTGTTTGTTGTGTTATAATACATGAAATGTGTTTCTATAGTCATTGTGTAACATTTAACTCACTTGGTATTGGCACTCAGTATCAGCAAGTTCTCAAACTGAAGTACTTGTGTTCAGTCTGAAGTAAACTAGTGTCGGGACACCCCTACACAGTATAAATCACCTTAAATTCTGAAAACGGACATTTCATGTCTAATGGGAATGCTGTAGCGATGGAGCTTTAAATCAAAAGTGAAACCTTCTGAATGTAGTGAACATAATAACACATGATAAAACTGAATACAATGTAAGTATAAAATCCATCCATCCAGCCATTATCTTTTACCCGCTTATTCCATTTTTGGGTCACGGGGTTCGCTGGTGCCCATGTCCAGCAATCACTGTGCGAGGGGCGGGGTACACCCTGGACAGGTTGCAAGTCCATCACAGGGCCACATAGAGACAAACAACACAAACAACTATTCACTCTCTCACTCACACCTAGGGACAATTTAGAGTTACCAATCAGCCTAACATGCATGTTTTTGGTCTGTGGGAGGAAACCGGAGCACCCGGAGAAAACCCACGCATGCACGGAGAGAACATGCAAACTCCACCCAGAGAGGCCCCTGGACCGGGGTTTGAACCAAGGACCTGCTCGCTGAGAGGCAGCAGCTCTACCAGTTGCGCCACCGTGCTGCCCAGTATAAAATCCTGCGTGTGATAAATATTTTTAATCCTGAATAAATCTAGAGCTTTAAATTTTAATTATCCAGATACTGTATGTTTTAAGCTCAGCCTGGCAGTGCTGACCATAGAATTTGGATGTTTGGAGTCGCCATTGAGACGTACAAGTAGAACTATAAGGCAGACGGAAATCAAGTAGAGTCGACCTGACCCAAAATAACTGTTATCTGGCTCCCCCGTTTCGGCCTTGACTTGACCAACTATCTCAAACTCTCCTGGATGTTATGTGAACAAGAAACTCTGGCCCCCACCTACCTGCTCCCTTCCCGAGGACATCTGTGGGCCTGTATCAGAGCTGAGCCGGCTGATAAACAATGCACTATCTCTTATCAGGACTATGGGAACTATCTGACAGTGTCCATGCACAAACTCATCGCCTTCGTCGGCCGTACTTATGCATGTATTATGATGTCATGAGTATGTTGCTGTTTCTGTGCTGTGGTTTTTTTGTCAGCTTTTACACTATGTCACGTCTAGGGCAGTGTGAGATATGATTTTTTTTTATATCTCCCCTTCCCCCATGTTTCTCCTTTCCCTTTCTAAATGAAAAAGACAGCACCTCCCGTAAGGCCATGGCCTCAAACACCTCTGTCTCCCCCATGTCTCTTTGTTTATGTTTTACTCGGATGGGCTATAGTGAAATGTAATTTTGTTGTGCTTTGATGCACTGACAATAAAGCTGATTCTGATAGTTTTAGAAGTTTTACCACATCTGTTCAAGGAATTTCACTCTTAAATCATTACTTTTGGTTTTGCACCTGAAAATGAACCATTTAAAGTGTCTAAATGATTCAGTAATGGCCAAAAGTTGTCTGCTGCTGTATTTGATGGGGATAGAGATCAAAGAAGTGTTCATTAAAGGCATTTTGTGTTTCAAACATGACAGCAAGCTTTCCACAGCATCCTGAGTAATCACAGTTAACACAGGAACAGTGAGTTCCTGTTTTCACATGAACACCAACCATTTGAGCCAGTTCTAGAAAGGGAAGAGGACAAATGTAGACATTTGTGATTGCATGGAGTACTGAAACATTTCACCATCCATATGCAATCAGAAACTGGTTTGCAACTCATCCTGGAATTATTTCACTTTTCCTTTTTACCTCCCTTGTCGTTTCTCATTTCCATTGAGCAGTTTTCTTTTCTGCCTGCATGGTGAAAAGTGTATGATCATTGGCCACATGACAAAATATCCCTCTTTGATGCAACGACTGCTGGCTGCTGGGAGATCTGAAAGGATAAGCTGAAGACTGCGGGGGTTGGATGCCAACGGCGTCTGTCCATGGTCCAGTGGAGGGGACAGACTTAGTTATCATGACCAAATGTTCAGAATGGGATACTGGCAAATGACTGTATTTTGTGTATGTATATGTGTGTGCGTGTGTGTGTGTGTTTATTTTTTGTTAGTTTTGCTGTAGTAATCATTTTCAGAAAAAAAAAAAAAAATTGGTGTGTAATGAAAAATGCAACTAGAGTGCTGATTGTATGGAAAGTTTTCTGCACAAAGTTGAGCCAAATGGCAGATTTGCAACATTGATGTTTGACAGGAAGTAAAGGTCAAAAGCCTCCAGAGATGACAGCAGAAGGGAATGAGAAAACGAATTGCATTTCTGAACTGGTAAATCTGATATCACCGAGTAAAATAATGTGAATTCCGCCCAGAAATTTTCTGATTTAAAAATACAAGAAACATCAAGCAACACTTGATTGATGGAGCCTGCAGCTGATACCTCTGCCCGTGGAGATCATTTATGGGTCAGTGGTGAAGCTATCACATAAAGAGACAAGTCACACTCAAAAAGAATGAACCTAAACACAACACGAAAGTCTTTATTTTCAGACTTTGCACCGTTATTTGTTTCTCTAATACATATGTGCTTTGGGTTGTTTTGCGATGTATGCATTATTTCTCCATGCAAAAGTGCTCCTTAATACAGTAGTCCCTTGTTTATCATGGGGGATCCGTACGCTGAAACCCCGTGATAAGTGAAAAACTGCAAAGTAGGAATAGATCATCCGTAGGAGAA
>NC_056506.1:38194435-38207130 GCF_014905685.2 Nematolebias whitei
TCTCTCTTGTAAATGAGTCCTCGAGGCTCAGTGGGATTAAACTGTCTAAATAAAGGTTGAATATATATATATATATATATATACATATACATATGTACCCCTAATGCAGGGAGCAGCTGAAAGAAGAAAAAAATAAAATGTTTTATATATATATATATATAATAAAGTGCTATGTGTTGTCATCATTGTATGATCCCGTACAAAGACAAAATTGGCTCTCTGCATTTAACCCATCCACCACCAGGTGGAGCAGTGGTCAGCTATGTAAGCACCCGGGGAGCAATTCAGGATTGGGTGTCCTGCTCAGAGACACCATGAGGCGTGCAATGACTGGGGATCAAACCCAGGCCCTTCGGGTCCTGAGTCGGCTGCCCTGCCCCTACACCATCTTTGCCCTATATATACTGTATACATATCTATTAAGGCATTTTTAAACCCTTCCCACACTTGCAATATTCTAAACAATGTTTCTAAACTTTAAGTGCTCTGAAAGAGCAGAACATGTCATGATTTCAGCTTTCTGCTTCCGGCTGCACTCTCGGCCACACCTACTTGTCTGCTCTGCACGGAGATCAGCTGATCAGCTGAGGAGGAAGTTCCTCCCACAGCTGTGGGCTGCACACAGGTGCTAAATCATCTTCAATAATTTATTTTAAATTTAAAAAAATCTGTGCTGATTTGCAGCTCATCCATCAATCAGCCTTTCTGTGTCATGTCCAACTTTGAAAAACCGCGATAGAGCAAGTCCACAAAAAACAAACCGTGAAGTAGCGAGGGACTACTGTAAGCAGTGAAAGAGCCATTAATATTATGTTACTACATCTTTCTATTTTTAAGTAATTTATTGAAAGGTATGCAGCTCCTCCTACTTTTCGATGCTGATTCTGATTTTATTTTTTATTTTTTTTCAATCTAACTGATTTTCCTCTTTTGCAGAGTGAAATGGGGGGATTGGACATTCTGTCCATCCATTTGTCCATGTTGTGAGCATGATAACTTGAAAAACAAGTGAGGTACTGACTTCCATATTGGTGTGTGGCTGCATTTAGAAGTAAGAAAGTTTCATTTTTAAATAAAATGTAAGAAAGGTCACGATTGAAAATTGGGCTGTCTCATCAAAATCCAAAATGTCCACCTCCATATGTAAACCAGTGACTCCAGTCATTTAAGGAAACTGTGCTATCTAGTTTTTATATTGCTTAAAAATATTCTGTCTACCTTACTTAAATGATTGGTGTGGTCCTTAGCAGCCACCCCCTAGGTCCACCATTGTGCTTGGTGAGGATAAAATGCTTCCTCCACTTTCCGTGATTTGTTCCTCTGTGCTGCCTCGGACAAGCAGAAAAATAAAAAACTACCTCTCTTCTTATGCACACTGAACTCCTACAAACTTGAATATCTTGCACAAAAAAACATTGTTTACTTACATTGCCTGTTCAATTCCATCCATCCATCCATCCATTATCTTTACCCACTTATTCCTTTTTGGACTGTGGGGGTCGCTTGTGCCCATGTCCAGCTATCACTGTGCAAGGGGTGGGGTACATCCTGGACAGGTCTCCAGTCCATCACAGGGTCACATAGAGACAAACAACCATTCACTCGCTCACTCACACCTAGGGACAATTTAGAATTAGCAATCAGCCCAAAAACATGTATGTTTTTGGTCTGTGGGAGGAAACAGGAGTAAGTCTTTCAGCCTTATTGGGAAAACTTGTTATTTATTCTTTTTTTCTGCTAATTTAAGCTTGTTCTACCTTTTCAGCTACAGTTTTAGCTTTTTTAATGCTAATTTCAGCTGTTTTCTGATCAATTCAAGTTTTTCATTGTAAGTTTGCTACTTTCAACCTAATTAACTTCTTGATGCTCATTTCATCTTGTTAGACTCCTTTCAGCTTTTTTCTGCTAGTTTCAGCATTTTCTGCTATTTTAGCTACTATTTAGCTAATTTGAGCTTTTTCATCTCATTCCACATTTTTAGCTCATTTCAGCTCTTCTCACTTCCTTCTAGTAGTTTAAGCTTCTTTCTGCCTTTTCAGCTACTTTTCGGCTATTTTTTTTTATGTAATTTCAGCTCTTTGGCTATTTTTCTTCTTTTGTGCTTATTTCTGCTTATTTAAACTTAATTCAGCCAGTATGTGTTGTTTCTGCTTTCTTCTGCAAATTTAGGTTTGTACTTCCATTTCAGCTACAATCCAGCGTGTGTTAAGCAAATTTCAGCAAGTTCTTCTGCAATAAGCACTCACACTGCACTTTTGTAGGAAATGCAACTTCTCTAGTTTGTTGTTGCTTTTTTAAAGGAAATTCTAAGTAAAGTTTGTCATGAAGACTTCATTCCTTATAGGCATAGACTTTTAAAAAGATCCGTGCATATACTTTGTAGTCCAAGTTCTGTTTATGTGTGTCTCCTTCTATCACACACTTATCTTAGCAGTGCTTTTTCTTGAAGGAGACAAATGACAGCGGGTGAGAAGAACAAGCAAACAAGAAGGAAGTCAAACAGGGAGAAGCACCAAATTTAAGCTATAGGAGACGAGCAAATCTGCACTGCAGTAACCTCTAAAATACAAATGAAAGAAGTCCTCACACTAGGAATGTTTTTTGTTTACAAGTAAGTTCCCTTGTGTGGCACTATACATCCCTCTGGTTATTATTAAACCACATAATTAAGTAAATTCTACATGCTGGGGAAATTGTCCTGAAGACAAACATGAAAAAGCTTTAACCACACGTAGCAATAAGCTGATGTCTTTTCACCCATCAGCTCTAATTATGCATGATCTCTGCCATAGCAGATCATTCTACGCGTCTTCTTTTTATCAGGTTTGTTTTTTTAATAGAAACAAAGATTGGTTGGCCAATGGAGTGCACTTTGTGAGCCTTTGCTTTAAATAATAAACATGTTGCTTGACTTGCATGGACTACTCACATAAAAATAGGCTATTTGTTCCACCATAAAAGTGGTAACTTGAGTAACAGGTGGCAGGATACAATTATTAAAATATAGGTTTATAGCTAAATAAATTGTTTTAATCCTCTAGGACAAATTTATTTCACTTTAATATGATTTATGATCTTATGATACAATATTTTTTCTGAGGAAAAACGATTAAATTAACTATATAACAACACCCCCCCCCCCCCCCCCCAAATAAAAACCTAATTATTTTGCAGAGTTCACACAAAAAGCACCTATCATATAGAGTTCAAAACACACCGAGACAAAAATTAAACATGATGTGAAAAGTTAAAACGCAATCTTGTTCTGTAGTTAGCGGCCAAAAACGTGTTTTATACACAAAGTTTGTTTTCTCAGTCATCCAGGTATATAACAACAAAAAAGGTTGAATCATGTCATCTGGACTTCGTTTTTTTGTTAAAAAGAAACGTTTCGCCCCTCATCCAAGAGGCTTCGTCGGTCTGAGGCCTAGCCATCTGGTATTACCCAGAAGCCACCCTGACTCTTGTGTTCCAAGCCTGCCTCAGATACCCCTGAAGTCTGGCCTTTTCACTAATGGTTTCAAAAACACAAAGTTTGTTTTCTCAGTCCAGATGACATGATTCAACCTTTTTTGTCGTGTTTTATACAGTTTGTAGTGTGGATGTAAGTATGATTTTTAATTACTTGCAGTAAATCAAATATGTCTAACTTTATTTTTTTTCCCAGAGTTTTTGCCTTCTAGCAGTGTGACAGAACTTGCTCTACATTTTCACCACGGCAACTCAGCAATGATATTTCTTTCATGAGCGTTGTGATGTTTAAACCACCATGTTCAAATCTGAGTCAAGATACGACTGCCGGCTGTGTCTCTTCCCAAGTTTCTCATTTTTGCTGCTTGATTTTTTAATCTTTTTTAATATAATTTTCTTTCATTTATTCTTCTCAGTTTATATGCTTTCGTTTACGACTGTCTACTGTTGTCATCATTCTTTGTTTAAAACAGGTCTCTCTTGTAAATGAGTCCACGAGGGTCAATGAAACTAACCTGTATAAATAAAGGTTGAATGAATGTAAAACTATTTTTTCCTTCTTCCTCCCATTGTCATCCTCATCTTTTCTTCATCATTTGCTTCATTATATTTGTTAATGTTCTCTGACTTTAATAATTGTATTGACAATAATTATTTTAGAAGTTTCATTTGCAGCCTTGTCTGTCTCTTGATTTCCTTTGAATCCGTAATAAACTGTTCCCCATAAAACTGGATGCTAAAGCATCATATTGTAAAATCTTTGCAGGAACTCAGTCAGGGTGAACAACCTGCTTAATGATGAGCTTAAATCTCAATGAATGAATTAATTTAATTGTAAATAGTGGACATTATTGTCAGCTTTTCTACCTTGTGCACTGAAAGTCAGGGATCTGTCCCTACTTTGACCTGAACATGTGGAACAATTAATCACATTTTATTTAAATTGCTTATACTGTTTGATGCATCTGTGTAAACTTTGGCATACATGTAGAATTTCTTGAGGTACTGTTGTACTGCATGCAAGTATATTTTAAGGGTGCATTCACACTAGCCCTGTTTAGTTCGCTTTAATCGAACTCTAGCTCGTTTTCCTAGTAAGTCTGGTTCGTTTAGGGAGGTGTGAACGCGCCATCGAACTCTGTCACAGAACAAAATGGTGAACTATGGCCCGGGCTAAAACCTAGGTCTCGGTCCGGTAGAAGCGAACTCCAGCGCGGTTCGAGTACAGTGTGAATGTAAACAGACCGGACCGCTCCACAGGGTAAACAAACACGCATTTCTCTGACTTTATATGGAGCCGTCAGCTGCCTTGTGTGGAAAAACAATATTCTCCATGGTCTTCTGCCTCATCTTCTGCTCATGCTAAGTCCATTTTTGAAAAATTACAAAATATAACTCCTAAAACTGCTAAAACTTGATGCCACTTCGTTTTTATTTTTATTTACAGAAGAAGAAGAAGACGTGTCTTCAGAGGTTTTTGTGTCGTTTCATTCAGTAGTTCTTGGTGCAGCGCCCCCACAGGCGAGCGGGGGAATAGGTTGGTTCAACAGGTTGACTCGACTGCACAGTGCAGTGTGAATGCAAACTCTCCAGATCAAATGTAAACAAAAGCTCATGAATATTGGTCCCGAACCGAACCGAGTCTACTGGACTATCTGGTGTGAAAACAACCTAAAATTAAACCCAACTAATAATGTGAAATCTTCAGTGGAGCATTTTGGTATCACAGAGTTTCCCAACCACTGGGCCAAGGACTGGTACCAGTCCATGGATCATTTGGTACTGGGCCATAAAAATGTCCATATTAAAATCAATATAAATATTTTGGGAATCGGTACCTTAGTCAGCAGAGTAATTTTTAAATGAGTACATTAGGTCACACTTCTTTCTTGTGCTTCAGTTTTTTTATTCATTCATTTAATTATTCACTCAACTGTTTTATTTTTATGGGCATACTTTAGCTTTTTGAACCTTCATGTATCAAAACATTCCGCTTGTTTAGGACATTATGAATAAGACTTTTCATGTGTGTAACATTCTTCTTTTATTATTTAACTTTATTTGTATTTTTTTTTTCCTCTTGGGAATGCATTGAGAGCTATTTAAATCTACTGGAGAGAAATATTCTCACGTCATCTCACTTACTCAAAAGGAGCCGAGCCACACTCGACAGCAGGAGAAGATTTTTAAACGGTATTTTACTTGCAAGGACAGATTTTCAGGACAGATTACGCAGATATACAGGAAGTACACACTTGAAGCCCAGTCACAAGAATTTGCCACGGGCAGCGTGTGAAGCTTGTTTTTATACACTTCTCAGTTCAGACGAGCCCACAGACTAGAAGGCGACCTTGGAGCGAGAGCTGCACTCAGCTGCCTCTCTCAGCTCGTCATCCAGCTCTCTCTGATAAGCCAAACATATGGCTCATGGGCAGAGTTAACATTCTCAGCCATACTAGTTAAAAACATCCATAAACTTGGACCAAAAAATCCCTAACAAAATCCTTGAACACTTTTGTCCCCTTTGAAATCTACTTCAGCATGCCAGCTTCATTAAATGCTTTTTTGCTAACGTTTTAAAAATGTTAGCTTTTCGCTAAAGTTTGGCTAATTTTGGCTTTTGCCTATTCTGCTGGATTTAACTTCTGGCCACTGCAATTATTATTATTTTTTAATTACATCTTTATTTAGCCAACTTTATCTTTTAGCTACTATTTGGTTATTTTTATATTTTAGCAACTGATCAGCTAATAATCATTTAGCTATTATTTAACTAATGTTTGCATTAACCATATGTCAGTTTTAGCATTTATTTTTTTAATTAACTAATTTTGTCTTTTAGCTTTTGTTTTGCTAACAGCCATTAGTTTGTTTATAGTTTTTTTTTTTTTTGTTATTGTTGTTACAATTCTTTTTAATTTCACCCGCTTCAAAAATGTTATCAGCCATTAAATGGCCTATTATTAGTTGTTATCATCCCCATATGTAGCGTTCAGACTGCCCCTCCTGTACCTCCTAGTGGGTTTAAAGGTACATTGTTAGCGCTGTTAGCACTGATAATAGCCTCATGTGTTTAGGTTCAGAATAAACGGTCTGGAGGTTAGGTTTAGGATCTGGGTTAGGTTCAGGCACAAGGGTAAGGGGGTTAAATTTAGGGTCGCTACTCTGAGTCAGGTGTAAGGTTAGGCTTATGAAAAGCTGACAAAAACACTTCCTGTTTTACCCGTGTGCGACGCTGCATATAATCAGCAATACAAATGAAACTAAAACTGCTAGGAGGCAGGAGGGACAATAACTTTCACTGAATGGGCTGATAACATCTGAAGCCGCTGCTGTTAATTTAAGAATTTAGTGGCAGTTTTTTTTTTTTTTTTTACCAAATTTCAGTAAATTTACTCAGACTGCATTTTCAATATTTTTTAAAACATACTAGGAAACTTTTCCTGAGAAATTCTTTTTTACCACTAGTGGTACAAAAAGTTACAAAATTGTTTTGTATGAAACTAGTCGGTGACAAACGGCCCTAAATGGCTGATAGAAGGGTGAAGCTGGTGAAGAACCTCTTTAATTAATTTAGACCAAAAACATGCACGTTAAGCTGCCTTCAAGCCCAGGCCTCCCTTGCAAAACAGATCTGTGATCTCAGTGGAATTTGTCTGGTTAAATGGAGGTTAATAATAAAAATAATTAATTGATAATAATCTTGTCTAATTTGAATTTGATTGCTTTTTTACTTGCAGTCCCACAAAATGTAATCTTCTTCGGCATTAAAAAAAAAATCTTCTCTATGGGTTACAGCTACCTTCCAAAGAGTGAAGGCAGCCTCTTGATGATGTGGCAACAAGTCCCTTTAAAAATGACTGACACATTGTATGTCTGGACCCAAACTCAGAATATTAAACTGATTCCAGGTGGAAAATTTCCAAACTTTGCCCTTGAAATCTATAGACCATACTCTGTATGCAGAGATACACCTTGAGTATTGTACTCAATTAAGAGTTTACGCTTTAATGCTTGATCTATAATTGTGGCTTACAGCAGCCACGAGTGACGATAATCAGTTTTTATGCCTTGAAGACACAATATGTCAATCACATTATTTCTCCAAAGAAGAGAAGGACAGATGAGTCACAGGAGTGAACCTGAAGGGCACAAAAGTGATTACTTCACACCACTTTTTGTGCAGTAATTGCAGTATTATTGTTGCACTCGTTTCAGCATGCAGCCACACATCAATGTAAGGGTGTGTTGTGTTTAAAACATCCCATGTTCTAAAAATAATGTGGTTTTTTTTCAATAATTTTATAATGTCACTCAAACTCATGACAGTTCAAATGATCTTCCATCAGCAATCCATGTTTCTGAAAAACAAGGAAGTAAAAACAAGTCTTCTGATTACATAATCAATTATTTATGGGCACCATAAAATAATGTTATTCCACAGTATTTATTTAATTTGTGGGCCATTAAATCATTCATTTGAAATAATTTTTATCCTTTTTTTTTTTTCTAATTAACTCTTTTTGTGACTATTTGGAGAGTAAAATGTTTAACAGAACATGCCATCAAAAGTTTGGTAACCGTTTTAAGAGTTTGATTCAGAGATGTAGTTTGATGGCCAAGATAATTATTAGTTAGAGCAACTTTTTCTCATCTAAAAAAAATAGAAATAAACCGTTTCTAAGTAAAAGACTGAGGTCAGGTCACAGAGAATTTTTCAAATCTCAGGTTTTCAAATCTGCACAGTTTCAGACTGTTTAATGTTTTAGATCTTCAGCAAAGATTCTTAGTGAATTTTTATGAGAGACCAAATGAAGCGGCATTCTCCTTCAACACTTGAAAATGAACAATCTTTAATTTGATTAGGAAGCTGCAGGTATCTTCGGTCAAATACATCAATTATTCCTTTTTATAGCCAAAAACCCTATCAGGCTCATAATTTACCAAATAAAAAAGAGCTAATTAAATTGTATGTAAAAAGCATGTGCTGCTTCTCTCTTGCATCTCCCCCTCCCCCATCACCCCCAGTTCCAGCAGGTATGGGGCGTTTTAATTTGGGACAAATTGAAGTCGCAGATTGGTCAGTTGATGACAAGCCTACTGGATTGATTGACAGGTGGTGAGGATCCGACTCGTGTCAGATCAATCATAGACTGCAAAAAACACATAGACTGATAAAATCATAGATTTTACTGGCCTGTTCAAGACTGTCATTCAATCATTCAGTCAAGCGTGTTATTCCATATTTATTCGATATTTATTCAATATTTTGGTGAATGTAAGATTTGAGAACTTAGTTTCCTTACAAAATTGCAATAATGGTTTATTCATTTTTCAGGGCTGCTGAGTTAAAATTTAGGGGTGCTTGAGCACCCCCAAAAAGAAGCTAAAATCCCCACTGGGGTAAAGTATGGATGGATGGATGGATGTCTTTTCTAAAAATGTTCTGTTTTCAAACATTTTATAACAGTTTTTGCATGTCTGAGCAGCAAAAAGGTCACTGTTGCCTAAATATTTACCCAGGCACATCTGAAACTGAACATAAATCTCAGGAGAATGTATAAAAAAAGGAACAAAAATAATAGAAGAGGCGGTGAATGAGATGTTTGGCTCTAAGGGAATAACTTTAATCTCTTTGTTTATCAGATTTTCTTATGGACTCATTACACCTAATCTCATTTCATTGTCATAACCACTGATCAAATCTAAAAATAACGCCATTAGCGTAATGAAATTTTCCTCAATAATTGACTTGCAGAGTGAGGACAGTCGCACTTTAAGATGCAAAACTAGCTGAAGACCACAAGAGAGATTATATCAAGAGAGATTTGTACAAATATACATAAATTAAAAGAAAACATTCAAACCTTAGAGGGAAGGGCTTGAAAGCTTTCCACTTATTTTTATCTACAATCAGAAGAAAACAAACCCTTAAATTTAAAGGACTTTAATAAAGCAAATGCAATTTTGATTTTAGGAACATAAACCCTTTTTAAACCTAAACCTTGTGTTACATAAGAGAACATCCTTATATTCAGTACAATTGGGATGATGACAACATTTAATGTAACTTGGTCCTTTCTTTACAAAGCCGTGATTTTATAATTAATTTGTAATACTTCAGACGATGCCTTCAAACTTTGATCCATTTGTATGTTTTTAGTTTGATGTCCTCTCCGATTATTAATAACATTTATTGTGTTTAGTGTGTGCAGTGGCTTAAAGGACATCAGTGAATTTATGAACCAGCAACTGGCTGATGCCAAGCAATTACAGATCCGCTGTAACTGGAGAAAACACACCTTTTATTAATGGCTGGTTATGATTCATTTCATCATCCGTCTTTTTAAATGGGATCACAAGGTGGCAATTAGCGCAAACGTTTTTATTCTTTGATAAACAGATCTAAATCAATGCAATCATAAATTCTGACAAACGGTCAATCATCTGAGAAGCGCCTTCTGCAATCTGCATGAAAGTTGATGTGCCCGGAGCTGGAACGTCACTGGTAGTCTGCATTTACTCGTCACATAACGTTGCTGTGTTCGCTCAGCGCTTTGCATCGGTAGATGATGCACCACCTGCTACGTGTCTCAAACTTGTACTTTACATTCTGGATGTGGCTATGTTGTTGTTCAGTGACAGGACTGTGAGAGCCTGATTTAGAACAGAAACCAGTCGCTTTGATGGAGGATGACAGAACATTTTAGCTGATTAGCTTTGCCTTTTGGCCAGATGCTTTCTTCTAAAGATTCATGTGGGAGAAATAAAACCTGTGTGTGCAAGTATTTGTGTTGACACTCTACTTTTTGGTGTAATTTTTGTTATTTTGTGAATCAAACACCTATAAATTCTTACATGGTTATGTTAGCTATTATTAACGTTTTTGGATTTATTATGTACTTATTTGTTTGTTTATTTAGGGGGAGGTGAGAGGGCAAATTTGGTTTGGTTATTGATTTATTTATTTTTGTTTGTTTCAGTGCTCAATAGTCTAAAGTTTCTGACAGCTTCAAAGAACTCTTGCTTGTTGCGATGAAGCCTGCAATTCCAAAATGCATTAAAAATCTGGGGAAAAATGTTTCATTAATATTTTGTTGTTTTTATGAGGTTATAGTTCAAAGCACAGCAGAATAGCAAAGCTACTTGAAAGGCTTCATTCCACAGGTTGAGTGTAAAAGATCGAAAGTGACATTCTTCATTGGTTGATGCGTTAACATCCTCCTCAAATTACCAGCTGACTGAATTAGCAGGGTGCATCATTAATTCACGTGATATCACGGTGTTGTGTGATGCACTGGGGGAAAAACAAACTCAAGCTCAACCTCAGGAGGCATCAGGGTTGAGAAAATAATAAGCTTTTATTAATAAAACAAAATGCTGTGCAGTTGCAGAAAATCCAAGGAACAAACAGATGGGCTGAACATGACACAGATGAAAACAAGACTTGACATAAAAAACGTACAATGCAAATGGGATGAGGAAGTGATGAGGAACAACTGCAGAACAGCCATTATAGTGAGGAAGCAAAAGAACAACGCAAGGCAGGTTATGATATTGAGAAAAGTAGAATGATGTGTAAAGAGTTGGAACAGACTAAAGGAAAGCAGATGTGTTAAATACAAAAGAGCAACAAAACCTAAACGTTATATTCTTAACTAAACCTAACATTGACTCATGAAATATATGATGATAGAAATCATGGCATGGTCACAGAAAATGTTAAAAGAAATCAGACAAAACATGTAGGATCACTTCAACACTTGCTCTTGTCAAGGGCAGACATATTCTCCTCCTCTCCCTCTCCGCGTTGCTTTTGCTCTGTCCTGTCTGTGAAACTGCTTAGAGCCTCTCTTCTACAAATCTTCCGAATCATAATTTATGGATTTGTATTTGGTCAGTTGGTCCCTCAACGCAATCGATAACATTTCTTAGAAGAGAAGACAGGCTTTAGGTGAGCCGATTTGCCCTGTTGGCACGCACACAGCTGGATATCTCATCTACTTGGAAGACTTGATGACGTGTCTATCTCTGCTGCCATTTGTGGATTTTTAAGGATGCATATATAATTGGATTTATGATAACTGGTTCCTGCTTTTTGGATTTGGCTGGTTCCTGGTTTATCACTCCTAAGGAGAACCTCAACATCTTCATTTCTGTCACTTCCAGATCTTTCTCATGTCTTTGTGTCGGTACCACTGTCTCCAGACCATACAACATAGCTGGTCTCACAATTGTCTTGTAAACTTTTCCTTTGACTTTTGCTGACACCCTTTTGTCTCAAATCACTCCTTTTACTGACATATTTCAATTTTATACCACTAAACTGTATTAGTTTATGTTTGCATTACCTTACTGGTCTTGTTGTGTCCATGTGTGAATTAATATAAGTCCATGCTGCTGCAGCACAACATCTAAACTGAAACTGACTGTGTGATAGTTACAGTGAAGTGAACTGATTTAATAAAAATAATTAAATGTATTGATCAGTGCCACTCAGGCAATGCAACAACCTGAGGAGCGCAGTTCAGAAGAAATCTGCTGCTGTGATAATTTTCTATCACTTTCATCAATACAACCAGTTTGTGATGGCAGAGAAGGGGTACTTGGCAATTTGAACATCCACTTTAGGTTTTATATGCAATAACACTTCAAGAAATTGTCAGAAGGATCATTTTGTAGTTAAAATGAAAAATCCGATCATGTTGGTTTAACTAGGTTTATGGGTCTCACAGGAGAATTCAAAATGTTTTTACAGCGCTTATATAATCTCTTAATTTTGTAATTTAGTGAATAACACATGAGAGAAAGATGTAGAGTACTGAAAATATCTGTATAACTTGCACATTATTATTATTGTCAGTTGTACAAAGTACATCTACAACTGATTAACTTGATTTAAGATGGCTGCCACAAGTAATTGACCTTAGCAAACACAAAAATAGCCAAAACTCCATCCATTTTACAAATACCAATTTGGAACTTGGTGTGGTAGTCGCTGAGACTCCTTCCAACACATATTTGAAGCACCAACAAGGTTGGGTGGGATCTCCAAGTGTCAGGGGCAATTAAAAATAAAGGTATCCTGATGCATGCTCAATAATCCAGGTAGAAAAATCTAAAAAAGTTAAATCTGGTCCTCTGGACATTCAAAAAAACAAAACAAAGCAAATCAACAAAAAATGTAGAAACGTTTCGTCTCTCGTCCGAGAGACGAAACGTTT
>NC_056506.1:38212130-38240158 GCF_014905685.2 Nematolebias whitei
GTGTGTGTGTGTGTGTGTGTGTGTGTTTGTGTGTAATTCAACAAAGAAAATCCTGAAATCGAGTCTAAACAACAGCTGTGTTTTTCTTTAATGCTGTATTTCTCACATTGTGAACAAACACGGCGTAATGAATTAAAGTGTGTTCTTCCATTAAGAGCATTTGCCACTTGTGTTTTCTGATGCCAGAAAGTAAAGAGGCTCTCATGAATCTCTTCAGCACCACTGGATTCATGCTCAGTGCCTGTAAAGTGCCTTTCAGAGCTTGTAAATGCTTTGGAAATAATCCCCCAAAGTCAATTATAAGCAAAAAGAAACTGTGTTAAAAGCAGCCTTGAAGCCCTGCACTTTGACTTTATATACAAGAGTAGAAACCTTTAAGGTTTCTTACATTCCCTGGTCCCTTCCCAATCATATAATAGTCTCAGTCTAGTTAACACATACATTATAAACCTTACCAGACCCACGTTACATAACCAGGCCAGAAAATATTGAACTTATTAAAAATTAACAAGAAAATCTGCTCAATTATTAAAACAGACAGACTAAAATCAGCTCTGTGAATCTCATCATACATGTGCACCTGCAAAAATGTTGGAATGTAATGAGTTCTGAAGGTGTTTTATCATAAATCAAAGTATTAGAAAAATTAATATTATTACTAATGTAAAGACTATTAAAGCAAATTTGAAATTATCTTTAACTATTTTTCTGTTTGACCATAAAAAAATCAGATTTTTAACAAAGCTGATTTGCTGAAACATCCGTAGATTTACAAGTCACAGACAAATACTAGAAAAAGGTGACCAAAAAGTATAACATGATATATGTAAAATGTGTTTTTTAATTCACAATGAAATAATTAGCAGATCTGATTCAGACAGTAAACAACCACAGTAGCAACATTTATTCTACCACATCTAGTTTGTGCACAATATCTTTCTCAAGGCTGATTTTATGTTGGTGGCAACTACGATAGATCATTTTCACAGCTAGAGTGAAATAAGAAAACACATCTTGCTGTTTTATTAGGGGAAAAAAAAACGCTTCCTCACTATGCTCACAAGAGCAATAGGGACTTTTGTGTTTAACTATATGCAAACTAACGTGTTTATGTGCATGCAAGTGTGTGTCTAATCGCTGTAATCTGCTAAGTGTGCAGAGAAAATGATCTGTTTTCATGTGCTTTGCAAAGCACTGCGTATGGCACCAAACTGGATTAGCATTTGACGGAGCTTATCCAGTCGTCTTAAAGCAGATAGGTGTGAAAATGGTTGACGAACAGAAGCTGATGGATGGAAGGATGGAGTCAGTCACAGATTATATCATTCTGATTAGATATGCAAAAAAAAATATCTGAATTTAGCAATAAAATGCAACCGTGGCCATGATAGAACCCTGCAGCGGGTAGAAGAGGGAGGAAGTTGGATTACCATTTGCAGCATGAAATTCCTGTTTTAATGGCAGAAGTGCAAGAGATTATGTGCTGTTTCAAGGCTGTGCATTTCATCACTCACAGTAAGCATCATAAGTGACGTGATGCTCATTTCCTAATTTGGATCACATCGCAGTAGAAACCTAACATATGTCATCATAATCTATAAACTCAGCTCATTTAAAGCTTGATGAAAAATAAATTTGACCACAATCCTCACTTAGACACGATAACATAGAAATGTGTTCCAGTCATGCTCAAACTTAAGGTCAAAGAGAAAATTAGAGTACAGTATTATCATTTAATTTTATTAGAACAAATCAGCATGAGAGAGAAAATTGTAGCAAAAATAATTGTTAATGCATATGTTCATTTTCCTCTCCCCTTAATATGCTTAGTGCTAAAACTGAAATCATTTGAACTGCATAAGCCAAAATATGAATTCATATTTTTTTATCCAAATACAGCCCTAATAGCATTTTATACTTTGTAGTTTTAACATGCAGTTACTTATGAATTGACAACCAAGACGCTTCCAAGAGAGAGAGAGCGAGAGATTTGAAAAGTTGAAAACATTCCAGTTTTGAAAAGATGCTTTGGAAATAACTTTGGGAATTTTCTAATGACTAATACGTTAAATATTCACAGCCTTTTCCATGAAACTCAAAATTGAGCTCAGACGCATCCTGTTTCCACTGATCATCCTTGAAATGATTCTCCAACTTAAACGGAGTCCATTTATGGTAAAATCAATCGATTGGACTTCATTTGGAAAGGCATACACCTGTCTAAATAAGGTCCCACAATTGACGTGCATGTCAGAGCGCAAACACCAAGCATGAAGTCAAAGGAATTGTCTGTAGTCCTCCGAGACAAGATTGTCCTGAGGCACAAATCTGGGGAAGGATACAGAAAACTTTTTGCTGAATTGAAGGTCAAAAATGAGCACAGTGGCCTCCATCATTCATAAATGGAAGACATTTGAAACCACCAGGACAATTCCTAGAGCTGGCCACGATAGTGTTTGTCTGTGGAGAATGGAGAATCTTCCAGAAAGACAACTATCTCTGTAGCAATCCACCAATCAGGCCTGTATGGTAGAGAGACCAGACTAAAGCTGCTCCTAAATAAAAGGCACATGGCAGCTCATCTGGAGTTTGCCAAAAGTCACCTGAAGGAGTCTCAACAATGAGAAACAAAATTATCTCGTCTGATGAGGCAAAGATGAACTCTTGTGTAAATGCCAGGCGTCATGTTTGGAAGAAACCAGGCACTACTCATCACTAGGTCAACACCATCCCTACAGTATGGTTGTGGCAGCATCATGCTATGGGGATGATTTTCAGCAGCAGGAACTGGCAGACTAGTCAGGATAGAGGGAATGATGAATGCAGCAATGTACAGAAGCATTCTGGATGAAAATCTCCTCCAGGGCACTCTTGACCTCAGACTAGGGCAATGGTTCATTTAACAGCAGGACGACCAAAAACACATGAACAAGATCTCAAAGGAATGGCTTCAGGACCACTCTGTGAATGTCCTGGAGTGGCCAAGCCTGAGTCCAGACTTGAATCTAATTGAACATCTCTGGAGGCATTTAAAAATGGCTGTGCGTGGACTTCTACCAGCCAACCTGATGGAGCTTGAGAATTACCGCAAAGAATAATGGGAAAATACTGCCTAAAGATAGGTGTGCTGAGCTTGTGGCATCATATTCAAAAATATTTGAGGCTGTAATTGCTGCCAAAGGTGGACCAACAAAATATTTAGCAAAGGCTGCGAATAATAGGTAAATGTGATTTCTTAGTTTTCTATATTTCATGTTTGCAAATATCTCAAAAAATATTTTTCTCATTGTCATAATGGTGTAGAGTTTTGAGGAAAGTTATTAATTAAATATAGTTTGGAATGAGGCTGTAATATAATAAAATGTGTAAAAAGTAATGTGCTATGAATACTTTCCAAATGAACTGTACCAGATGGTATGCATTCTGGAGTTCAAGCTTTGTAAACACAGTGTCTTCATGGAGATGTTCAAAGATGGAGTCGATTAAAGGGAGAGGATACTTGTTCTTGACTGTAATTTGGTTAATTCCCCTATACGCAATACAAGGAAAGAGGATCTTGTCATTTTTTACAAAGAAGAATCCAGCTCCCAAAGGAGAAGTGAAAGGATAAATGATGCCGGGAGCTAAATATTCCTCTATGCATTTCTTCATAGTCTACTTCTCAGGGCCTGAGAGGTTGTATAATCTATTGGAAGGTAATGGTGCCCCTGGAAGGAGTTTTATAGTGCAGTCATATGGGTGGTGAGATGGAAGGGAGAGATCTTTGTGTTCGAAAAGCCAGGACCAGATTGTGATAATTAGAAGGGATCTTGGTGTGATCATGTCTTTTAGGTGAATCTAGTTCTTGAGCACAAGGGGTAACCATTGAGTGAAGACAGTTTTTGAGACAAGTATTGCTCCAACTGTCCAACCTCTTGTCAACCCAATTTATCATGGGATTATGTTTCATGGTGGGATTATGTTTCCTTAACCATGGGTAACTAAGGATTATGTGAGATGTGGAAGAAGAAAAAAACTCACTCTCCTCATGGTGGTTTTCCAAAATGACAATGTGGATGGAATTAGTCTTGTGAGTGATGGTAATCAGGGTATATCCTGCAACTTCAGCTACAGTTAGGGTAGTTTTCAAAGGAACCACAAGGATATTAAGCAGTTTGGCAAGGTCAGCACTGATAAGATCTTGTTCAGCCCCAGAATCGATCAAAAAAGAAATAGGGAGATTAATCTTACCAACTAACTATCAGAGTGGTTAGGAATTTTAACATTTCCTGATGAAGTACATTACCAATGTCTCCTGAACTGCTGGTATGCTAAATATTTTTTCCCTCACCGGACAATTTGCAATGAAATGGCTGAGCTTACCGCACTAGATGCATTCATTGGCTGTGATCCGATGTCGTCTTTCGTCTGGCGTTAGATGGGCAGAGCCAATCTGCTTTGGTTCATGTTTGTTTTAAACAGAAAAAAAGAGTCAAGACTGATTTCCGGATGAAGAACTCTGGGGATTGCTGGGAACCAGAAGTGTTGATGTTCTGGGGTTGGTAATTTATCCTGCTGTCATTCAGATAATCGGTTGTCAATTCTAATAGCCAGATTGATCAAACCGTCCAAGGTCTCTGATTCATCGCAGGTAGCTAATTGATCCTTGCAAGTCTCAGTGAGGGATTTTACAAAATATATTTTAGGGCCTTTTCATTCCAACATATCTCCTCCTTTCTGACCCAGAAGTAAAATGAGTATTCGGCCACAAACCGTGTACCCTCTGGAACAGATAGTAACTTCTTTGCTGCTTTGTCACAGTGGAGATGATGATCGAACACATAAGAAATCTTTAAAAAAAAATACTTTGAAAGTCAAATTTTCAAGATGGTGAAAATTCAAATAGGCCTTAAACCACTGAAGGGTAATTCCGCTTCGAGAACTTACTTTAAAGATTATACAAGAGGCACCTGAGGTGTAAGCAATAGGAGCAGGGCTAATGATCAGTCTACAATGTACAACAAATCATCCACATTGTTTAGATTTACTGTCAAAAACCTTGGAATACTGAATATCATGTTCCTTGATAGCCAGAGGGTTTGAGTTGTTTGTGGGACAAGGTTCAGGTGGTGGAGAAGCTGCAGCCTGAGTGACATGGTAGCCAATTTCTTGTCTAAAGGATACATCATGCATCTTAATTCCTCAATGATAACCTTCATGGTATGTTGTTGTTTAAGGATCTGTTAGAGTATTAGCATTTGGCTGGAACATTCTATCACATTTTTGTAAGTTTTAAGTACTCAGAGAACCAACTGAGCACACAAAAGACCAGACAATCGTAGGTAAAAGGTAAATGTTTTATGTAAAGTGAGAAAAGCACAAGAGCAATGTGGAGAGGGAACTTCAGGAAGAGAACAGGATGGTGAGTGGCTCGTACTGTTGTCTGATGAGGTGGTCCAGATGAACTTACTTGTTTCTTTTCTCTTGACTGGTTTGGAGTGAGGATTGGGGGATTCAAGGGAGGCATTGAATGACCCAGAGGAACAGGTAGGTAGAATGAGAGGATGGAGAGTGGCAGAGTGGACCTTAAAGACTGAATGGTAAGATGTTTGGATTATGTCTCAGTGTGGTTTGTAAATGACAGCTCTGAAGAAAGCATCTAGGTTAGCACAAGGAGATGGATCCTGGTGATTCTAGGACACTTGAGGAGCAAGGAGCGACCAGCATGGAGCAGGGAACTGGATCACAGGAATTACAGGGAGCAGAAGGAGAGCAAGGTTAGTAGGTTTTTTTTATCTTTAAGTACATCAATAGGACCTGACACTGTACCAAAGTATGGACAATGTTCTAGTGGAGACTGGTAAATGCAAACAGCCTTAAGTTCTGAAGTCTCCTCATCAGCAGACAGGAGACAGCTGTGTGTAACTGGCTCCTCCCTGCCACTCAGGAGTTACAACAAAGTGTTAAAGTGGAAAAAAAACAGAGTCCCCACATTATCTATAAACTACTGTGCTGATAAACAGTGCTTTATCATTAATGCATGTTGTTTTAAATACCACTAATATAGCTCTGCATAACTTTATTAAACTCTTGAATTTAGTGATTTGATAAAGGGCTTGAGTTTTCTTTTACTGATTTGATTTTGTACATTCCCAAATGAAAATTAAAACTGAAAAAGGATTTCCAAACAAAAAATAAACAAAAATCTTATTAGAAATGTTTTCCCTGCTGAAAGTTTCAAAAGAATAGAAATGAGAAACCTGTGGGAAATTAACCAAAAGCAGACAATTTTTTTTTTTCAGGCACCAAGAGGTCGTAGAGACAGTGCCAGGCAAATAGGGATGCCATTATCCACAAATACCAAGACTAATTGGAATAAATGAACATAGAGCACAATCAAATAAAAACATGCAAGGATGTGAGCACTGATTTGAGTTTTAGAACTGAGGAAATTGATACGTTCATCTGCTATTGCCCTCTGCTGGAGAGCAGCGTTACACTCGACAAGTAATCATCTCACTTTGACAACAAAAGCTGGATATTTTTTCTTTTAATTAGATTCATATAGTTTCCAAATTGAACAATTCCATATAGATTGTGTATCATTTTTGAGTGTATTTCCATGTGCAGGTGTGTATTTCACGTTTATACAGTTACTGCACAGGTGTAAAATCAGGCACCATGTGCTCAGATACAATCATAATTCTTTATATTAATCAAGTTTGACTCTTTTGTACAAATGTAGTTATAAATTAGTTTTGTTTGTTTGTTTGTTTGTTTTTTGTATTTTTAAGTCATTAGTGCCAAATGGCAATGTTGCATGTGTCAAAATGACTACATCCCAGTTGGAACAGATAGATATGAAGACTCTGTGGTTCCATGTGAACTGATGATAAAACTGAACCTAAATATGAAACATGAAACTTACAAATAATTTCTAATAATTTTTCATCAGATAAGGAGGAGGCTATAGTCAGTGATAGTAACAAATATACACAAACAACTAATAAATTAGATTGGATGTTAAAGAACCACAAATATGCATGAACCTACTTAGACCACAATGCATTGCAAAATACTGTCCTTGAGGGTGTTAATTAGTAAAGGTACAAAAATCAACATATATCTCAATGGTTTGATCATATTGGTAAAATTACATGCGTGTTAAAATTAAACTACATGCATCTGTTTGCATCATTTGTACCTAACAAGGTCCATTCAAACCATAAAACTACATGTTTTTCGTGTGTGTTATAAAATTAACTTCCAGACATCTGAGGCCTATAAAACAGACTTTACAGGAATAAAAATGTTTGATGTTGTGCATTTTTGCAGTTTGCGTTTTTTTGAAGAATATCTCATCTAATGTTGACACCGTTTGAATAAAACAAGCTTCCTTTTTAAGCAGATGTCACTAAATTCCTGCTTCCCATTCTCAGTCAGTCAGTGGTTGTGTTTACTTTGAGCAGAGTTGTGACGCTTCATGTCTTCCATGACAGTTTTGACAGGGTCGGAGGAGTGTGAAGTCACTCAGTGTCAGTGAAGTGTTCTCCTGCTGCATATATCTAAATGTTGTTTTTTTTAGTAAGTATGGCATCAACACAGATCATGTCATTTGTTTCTCATCTCACTTCAGTGGTTTACTCCTGCCATGAAGTTTTCTGTGACTAACATGGAAATTCAGTCACTCATAATTTACACAAACAGACAAAAGACAAATTAAATCAATTTCACGGCACGCTAATGCAAAGCAATGCCGCCAGAATCATTCAACTCAACCTGTGGCAGTTTAACAAACCCTGATTGATGGCTGTGTAAAGACCTTTGATTCGATCATCCACATTTTGCCACTTGGTATTTAATGTATGAACAACAGGTGTAAATGAAATTTGCATGCTTAGAAAACAACAGCTGTTATCCGGTTTGGGCTGAAGTTTGTGTGGTATGTTTTTTTAGTGATAAATAAGTCAGCCTGTTAATAAAAAGGGCAGTGTTGGCGTAAATGTCAGGAAGCCAAATTAGAAACTCAGAACTCCCACAGAAATATGTCATCTATACAGAGACCGTCCAGAAAACAAGTAACTTCTATGTTGTAGTTGTTATTGTCGAGTGCATAGGTGTCGCATTGATTATATGTGAAGGGGACTTGTCCCCCTTACATTAAAACAAGGTAGATTGCGCGAGAGAAGCGGAGCGTGTTCTATTCCCATATGGAGAGTTGGTAGTCTTGTTGTGCCATCTTCTCTAAAATAGTTAGTGATTCAAGGGTTTACTTATGTGGGTAAACTTAGATGTTTAACAACCCGTTAAAATATATCAGAATGCAGGAAATGGCATCTACTTTATTCAACCCCCCCCCACACACACACACACACACACACACATTGCAAATGCTTGTGACGTCATTGGTCAGGTGTGACTTTCACTCCAGCTACTTTTGTTGGTAAATATATCCTGTTTATTGTTTATAATGCACTTTCTTTGCAAATGTGTATGGTGAGATTTTGGTGAAACATTTGGTGACTTGCTTCTTCCTCCTTTTTTTTTTTTCTTTCGGCTTTTCCCTCTTCAGGGGTCACCATAGCGAGTCATTCTCCTCCATCTCACTCTGTCCTCACTCCAACTACCTCCATGTCCTCTCTAACTGCATCCATATACAATATCTCCTCTTTGTCTCTTTCCTGGCAGCTGCATTTCTAACATCCTTCTACCAATGTACCCACTGCTGGACATGTCCAAACCATCTCAGTCTGGTCTCTCTAACTTTATCTCCCAGTTGTTCAACCTGTGCTGTACCTCTGATGATCTCATTCCTGATCTTATCCATCCTTGTCACTCCTAAGGAGAACCTCAACATCTTCATTTCTGCCACTACCAGTTCTGTCTCCTGTCTTTTTGTCCATGTCTCTGTCTCCAGACCAGCTGGTCTCACCTCTGTCGGTCCATTTTCAGAGTTTATCTTTTTGTTTTGTTTTGTTGTTTAAGTCATTAAACTCTAGATTTACAATCATTCAGATATAACATCTCCTAAATTTGTCCCATAACAGACACCTTAGCAAAACGTAAATTTTAACTTGAATCTTTGGGCACGTCATTATTTCCAGTCTGTTGCAGAGATACAGTTTGATCCCATATCTTTAGCTAAATGTACTGTATGTAAAATACCAAAATGTGACTAAAAATAAAGTAATGTAGCACCAGCTGTGTGATTTCTACAGAGGATTAGTCAATAATGAATTGAGGGACGATGCATCTCTCTGGTCCTGTGGCAGATCTCTGATGGACTTTTTTCTGTTCTCAAAAACATGATTTCTTTTTATGTCCACTCATCTATTTTCTTTGTTTTCAAGCACATACAGGCAGTTAACTTTCATAGTGCACTTTCAGGCCATCATTACCAGCAGCGTTCCCTCAGTGTGGACTGAACTTGGCATAAAGGCCATTTCTTACTCTGCTCCTGTAACTGGAACACCTTGCAACAAGATCTGAAGCTGTCCACTTTGATTTCTTTACGGGGTTTTAAACATTTGACAAGGTCATTAGAAACATTTAAGCAAATATGTTCTTTTTCTTAGTATTTTACCTTATTTATATGGCACTATTTTTATTTTTATTGCTTTTTATTGTTGTATATTGATACTTTATGTTGTCTGTCTAAAACAGGTCTCTCTTGAAAATGAATCCTCGTGACTCAATGAAACTACCTGTATAAATAAAGGTAAAAAAATAAATTAAAAAAAAGTCAAATACATGGACTGGTCACTGAATAAGTAAAAACGAATAATAGTAATCTACCAAAATAAAAGAAACTCTCAAAAAACAGAAAAAGTTCTCCAAAAACAGGAAAGTCTGGAGAACTCCTGATGAAGACCACTTTCAAAGTTTAATAGAAAGTTTGGCTGCTTAAACTTGTCAGCTTTCACTAGAGGGCAATGGTGAGGTTCGAGGGTGAGAGTTAAAGAGACCCTGAAGTTCAAGCACTCATTAGGCATCGTGTTTTGTTTTTCCATCATGTGGAAAAGCGCAACACAACTGGAACTTTACTTTAACTTAAAAAAAATAAAAACTTGTCCAATATTCATAAACATGTTTTGACATCGGATGAAGGAAGTTCGTGCATTCAGCTACTTAAAGTTTTTGCACCGGAGTAAACAATGAGGCCTTTTCAGCGCCAATTGTTTGGAGCATTAGATTCATTATAGAGGTGATGGGAGACAATCTGACCCGTGTCACACATACGAGCAGCACTATTGTATCCCATTTACGTTGTACTTCAGACCCCACCTTGTTGTTAAGAATGCCTCCATAGACTCCAATGGCTACACCATCTGGTGAGGGAGGGGGACACATTCCTCCTGCCTATTCCCCAGTGTGCACTTTTAGAAGCAACAAGGAAATGCACATTTCTGTCAGGCTATATGAGGTTTGTGTGTTTGTTTGTTTGTTACTGCTTCAACTTACTCCGTTTTTTTATAAAGCAAATGCACAGACTGTGTTGGAGGCAGCTCATCACTGCAACAGAAATCAAAGGTTAAAATGTTGCTTCGAGCAAATCACAATGAATCACGTGTGAGAACAGAGTGGGAAAACATCATTTTAGAGTTCTGAGAAGTTTTCAGATATTTTATATACTTGTATCGTGTTAAACTGAATGCCAAAGAGGCATTTTAAGTTGGACACAAACTTTGCATTTGATCTTTACTCCCATCAGGACTTCCTGGTCATGTTTGCTACCAAACGTCCACAACATCTAAAAATAAAGGCTTTTAATAACAATGTACCGGTTTGCTACAACAAATCCAAGAACAAATGTTTTAATAAAACTTTTCTCATTGCTTTTTCTTTTGATAATAATTTTCATTCCTTTCCTCGAAATTTCTTGCAATTTGTGATGTCTCTTTTTTTATCGGCTCTTAATTATGGTGTTAAAGTGTTTTGTTCTGTTACTTTTCAAGACAACTAATAGGTGTCAAGTGATCAAAATACCAACTGCAGATGTTAAGATCTTCCAGAGAACAGGAGCATCCTTTTGTCTTTGAAGGAAAAAAAACATTTTATTTGCAATTTATACTAAATTTAGGCTAATCAAACACAAACTTAGCCATGACCGAACATTCATGTTTTATCTTACACAGTAATAAACAACAGTTCATGATATACACTTGTCTCACTTTAGCAGACTAAAAATATCCAACATCGTGACCTTTGTGGGTCAAACGGGCTTCTGGAGAATGCATGGCATGTTTGAACATCATTAAAGATAAAATAATCTCTGTGTGGACTCCATGACCTGTGAGACATCCTTTTACGGCGTATTTGGGTTCAAATAATCATTTTGGTTTACTTGTAATGTCTCTAAGTACTATCTAAAATAAAAGTGGAATAAACGTGGAAAACACGTTTATTCCTTAAAGAACATCTTTATAACTGAACACTAACTCCATATTGATGTAACTATTGTACGTTCCCCTGTTGGTAAATACAGAATATTTAAATTACAGGCTTATTTTTAAATAATTTTCCCATCCCATATTTGAATGGCAGGATACTAAGTTGTCATAACATGATATTTTCCTTGTTTTGAGTCCAGCAGCGTGTTTCACAAATATTTGTACAAGTGCTTTGTCAGTGGTGATGTTTTCTGTCCGCCCATTTGACTTTCCCTCAAATATCAGATGAGAAAATGGACAACATGGAACAAACAAAAAGGCTGTGGGTTTACAGACATTCATTTGTATTTCATGCTGTGCTTTTTCATCAAAACTTAAATAGCTTTTAATTCAAAGAAGGGGGAACGTTGTGATTTGCACCAATCTTAAAAAGTGTAAAATACTTCCTTGTGCTCAATTTGCTGTTTAAAGTCACAACAAAGACGTTCAGTAATGACTAAATATCACACTTTTTGTAGTTATCAAGATACCTGGAGTTGCAGAAAGACACAAGAGGCCAAAGAGCAGATTATAAAGGTGTTTATTTACAATGTGTGGATCTCAGGAACACAGGAGGGAGCTGCAGGAGAGGAGATAAGGTGAGGATGGTTCCTTGAGGATAACCTTGTAATTTAGAAATATTATTAGTCAAGCTTACTTGTCTCTTCTTCTTTCACAGGTTGAGACGAGAGGGGTGGAGGTCAGGGGATCCCAGGGCGACGGAGCAGACCGGGTACATTGGAGAATGAACCTTAAGGCTGGACTCCAATTAAATTCCTTTCACTTAGACAAGCAACAAACAACTCATCATCCAGCCTCAAGGTCTGATCTGCCACTCTCAGTGCTCATTCTCCACTCGCCTGGCCTGCTCCATTTAATATCTCATGGAGGATGTTGCAGATTCCTGGAGAGGGGTCCAAGAAGCCTCAGGCAGCAAAGGCCAGAAGCTGCAAGAAATGTTAGGGTGTAGTTCGGTAGACTCGGTTTGATTTGGAAACAAAATTGTATTGTTACGTTGTCAGCTGGTGCAGTTCACATTCACACTGCAATGAGTCAACCGAGCCAAACCCTTTGAGCAACCTGTTCCCCCCCCTCGCCTGTGGTGGCGCTGCACCAAGAACTACTGAAGGACACGACACAAAAACCTCTGAAGAAGACACTGAGCGCAACTTACTTCTTCTGGAAATAAAAACAAAAACGGAGTGGTGTCAAGTTTTAGCCGTTTTAGGATTTCTGTTTTGTCTGTGGCACATGTGCCAAACAAACATTTTTCAACAATGTACTCAGCATGAGCGGAAGATGAGGCAGAAGACCATGGAGACCATGCGTGTTTGTTTTGGTTGTATTTACCCAGAATGCCCTGCGTTGTAGTCCACTTTCTGCTTTTGGAGTAGTCTCCGGTCCGCTTGCATCCAATATGCATTCAAGCTGCGCTAGAGTTCACTTCAACCAAACCAAGACCTAGGCTTTAAGGTGGACCAGAAATTTTGATTTTTTGATCCACATCAGAGTTCGATTGCACGTTCACACCTCCCCAAACGAATCAGACTTTCTAGGCAAACGGACTAGAGTTTGATTAAAGCGAACTAAACAGGGCTGGTGTGAAAACACCCTTAGTGGTGGAAAAACCCAGAATCCCCACACTAAATGCTTTACTGTTAGCACAATATTTTTGTCAAAAATACTGACGGTTTTCTCGCTCAACAATATGAAATGTTTGTGTGGAACAAATAATTATCAGGACTGATACAGAGTGTGTCTGGGTGGCTCTGAATTAAAATGGCACCATTATCTGATGTGAAAGAGTTGTTGCTCTAGCTGGTGCAATGGAGTTGTGCACGGAAACTTGATACATTTTTATCTGTCCTCTTGACACTAAAGAAAGAAATTGGTTCAACAAGGAATATGGTTTGTGGACGAATGCGTGACATTATTTATCTGTTTTAGGCCGGGTTGAAGACAAAAATAAAGTTTTTTATGGAGCGTTTAGGAGAAACAATTGTATTTTTCTTCCAGAAATAGATGATGAACTTGTTTTTTTTTTTTTCTTAGCACAGAAATAAAATGTTACCAGTAACAGAAAAAGCTTATAAATAAGCATGCAAAGAACACACTGTGTACACACTGAAGCAGGATGCAGCACAACTGGCCCAGTCTGGAAAGCATGTTTTGAATCTGGCAAATGGCACAATGACTAGCCTTGTGCCAAATAAGCCAGGATTTGTACACAAACTTTGCTTTGTTGCTGCAAAATGTTACATGGAAAATAACATTTTGGTCATCCCTAATGGTGCATTGACACATCAGCAAACTGTGTGCAAACTTCATCGTTGAAATGTTAACATGAAGTGACTTTTCTATTGCTCATGTCTGAACTGAGGAAATTGATTGAACATTTTAAAAGAGCTAATGGACTTGGATTGAGGTTGCTCTTTTCAAATCAGTCTGATTTATTTGTGTTAACTCCTGTCAGCCTTAAAATGAGTCCCATTCTTTTAAGGAAACCCAATGAGAAATCACTGTGGATATAAAATATGTCTCTTTATATGAGTTTTAGCTGTGCTGCCCTTGCATGTACAACTGTTGCTGCAGAGAACTGAAAACACACCGATGTATTTTCATAGAAGAAAAAAAAAGTGTTCCCTTTGGATTTAGGCTTTAATATTGTTCAGCCCCTTGGCAGTACTCTCTCATTAGCATAGGTCTGAAACAACCTTCTGCTTGTGTGTTTGATCCTAATTCAATGAAGGGGCCTCGCATTAAAACTGAACCAATAGCTTTTATTTCTCACCATGGAGTCGGGGGTTCAAGGAAAATGCTAAATGAACTGTGTAGAAACTTTGATTGCTGTAGTTCAGGAGAAAGATCTACTGGTAGCTTTGACTCAAAATACTAGAATTACTCATCGCAAATACTATTTTATATACTTTGCGATATTTGTTTTCTAACTTGTGCACCAAAGTGCACCTAAGCAGTTTCGCACCCTTTAAAATAACTGTTTCAAACAAATTTTCTCCACAACTCGAAACACACGTATCCTTTCACGTTCCAAATATAACCACCTGAGTGATTTTTACAATGAGTGCTTCCACCGAGATTAAAAGGTGTGACATTTAAAGTAATGGTTTTAAAAATTGACCCATTGGACCTCATTAAGCCAGTGAGGGGACAAAAAGATGATGCAGTGATTATTCATCTGTGGAAGTGAGGGGTAGGTTAGTAATTATGACTGACAACTCTCTATGTAGCCAGCCAAGTGCTAAAGAATACAAACTAACGGTTGCACAAGTGGGACAGATCTTGTAGTTTTACCCCTCTCTGTCCAAGGAAAGCCTTCAAATACACAAAAATTACAGAAAAAAAGCATAGGTTGTATTATGAATGTCTGTGTTTCCTACCATACAAATAAATACATCACAACTGTATCAAGTTATGTTTTATTTAGAAGCTGTAACAACTTCAGGTGCAGGAACTGTAGAAAGAATAAAGGGGGAGAAATGACTAGTGGCACATAAGGAAAATTGAAGTAAAATTGTCTTGACTGCTGCTTGGATTTCTCTATTAGCCATAACCTGTAGAGTCAAACAGAACAGAACAGGTGAAAATTGTTGGAGGAGCAAAGCTGTGAAACATAAAGAGGGAGATCAATGAATGTAGCACTCTGTATTAAAGGCTAAAAGTGCCTTAGAAAAAGCTGCTGTTGTGTAATCGTTGCACACTGTGAAAAAAAACTTGCTTTAAATATGCAAATCTTAAAATACTTCAAATAAATCATGAATATAAATTAAACTAGCCACTGTTTGCTGAGTTAAAACCATGAAATTGTGTGTGGATTGGAATAAATGTTGACTGTGAACATATCTCAAAGAAATAACTATAAATAAAGTATTTCTTTTAACAAATTCTGGAAATACCATTTGTGTACTTTTATTATTTGCAGCTTATTATCATAACTTGCACTCACATCGTTCTTATCAGCTGGGTTTGTGTAAGACTCAGCCGTTCATCTAATTTCTGTACAAAGTTGTTTTTTTCTGTTAAGGGTTTTCTCTGCAGCCTTTTCAGGGCATGCATGTTTTTTGGACCGTGACACCAGACTGACCCTGCTGCAGGAACAAACTGTGAAACGTCACACAAATCCACCCCACTTGAGATTCAAACTCCTAAAGCACCTTCAAGCTGTAAGGCAGCAACGCTAACCCTTGCATCCCATGCGGCTTTCGTAACATGAACATTGAAGAAATGAACATCGGAACATTTTTGTATTGAACGTTTTTTGAACATGAACAAGACTATTGGTAAAAATTCCAGTTTATCTTTTTCTATTTGCAACATACAAGACATACAAAACTACTGACTGGTGTTAAGAGATTATGTTTGTTCATTTTATCTTTCCCTATATCTTTAAAGTGTGGTTTTATCCAATTATAAGCTACAAACATCCAGTTAACTTACAACTCGTAAAATCCCAATATAGGAAAATATTTTTAAAAGCTCTATAAAATTTACTTTGACTAAGGTCAAGTCATTTTTACACGTTTGTTAAAGAGTTGAATATGGGTTTCCTGAGCTATCCCTTAGTTATGCTGCTATAGGCTTAGACTGCTGGAGGACAAACTGACCACATTTCTTCGTTATGCTACTGTCTTTACTTGCTCTACTCAACTTGTTTTGTATTTGTAATTACAACAAAGTTCATACTCAATCATCCAGGTACCAAGTCCAAGAAACTGTCCAGATGACCCGAGTGAGAATTATTGGATTATTTGTAATTACTTTTTCTATCCTTGACATGTGTTTTTGTATTTCAGGTACACCTACATCTGGACCTGCCATCCTGTGTTCGTTTGTTTCTCCTTCCTGTCCTCTCAAACCCAGCCGGTCAGAATACAAGAAAACCTTAATGTTTGTGGTGCAAAATATTCAAGTGGGTAAGTGTTACACTGTGAATAAGATCAGAGGTAGTGTTTTTGTTAGATTTTTTTTTTTTTTTTGGCTCTGCCATTGTGCTTGGTCATGGATAAAACTGCTCTCTCCACTCGCCGGTGTTTGTCACTCTGCCTTAGACAAGCACAAAAAACTAACTTTTAACTGATAAAGCAGATAATTGTACAGCTATTAAAAAAAAAAATCAAAAGTTGACTTATTAGGAGTACGCTCTCAGAGGAAGACAGCCTCTTCAGCTCAGCAGCAGTTCGGCATGTCAATAAATAGTAAACATTAACACTGTTTTCACCTTTCAACATGTTAAAGTGCTCCTAAAGGCTTTGCAACATAAACAGCATAACTCCAAAGTAGTTTAGCTGGTGAATCACCTTCTTGCTTTACTTACCCCCCCCCCAAAATAAATCCCTGAGATAAGAAGTTTTATTAGTTGCTGTGGTGCGACAATATGGCACTGCTATACGCAGATGAATGTGAAAGGACCATCTTTGTTCCTCTACCAATTTGGCACACTTAGATTTTGGCATCGATCTTTGCCAGGAGGGGTGAATAGATTTGCCTCTTGATATGCATCTACACAACTCTGTAGTTAGACAGACTTAAGGTGGAGGGAAAACCGTTCATGGTCAGAGAATGAAGTGGCACCCATGTTTTTCAATTATATTAACTTTGTTTCATGGAGCCTTTAAAGTTACTCATGAGAAGGATCAATTAAATAATATATTTTTTAAATAATGCATTTGATCAGTTAGAGGGATGCTGTTTCTGTTTTTAAATTAAGTCAGCATCTGTACACCCATTTTCCTTATAGATTCATGCAGTTAAATTACTTCTGCATATTTGTACTATTTTAATTATTCAAATACCAAAACTTTAAGAGTGACCAGAAATAGTGCCATTACTTTAGGTTTTTGTAACTTTGATACATTTCATGATATTTAACATAATGTAAAATAAAATTCCACATAGACATTAATGGAGCTCTACATTCCTGAGAGCTGGGCTGGAGGTTATTCTATAAAACTAACGTCCGGTTCAGGAGGTTAGAGCAGATCACTGTTTCAGATGGATGAGAAAACTGATAAGGGTGTAATTTTGTAATTGCACTTAATGTTCAGTGAATGCTGCACTGCTCTCCAAAGCTTTGTAAATAAATCTGAACTACACCTTGGTCTGTTTGGGAACAATATTCCCTCTAATTGTTCGTGTGTCTGGGCAAACACACAAGCTCCCTGAGCATCTCTCTGCATCCTCTGTCCTCCCTCCAACTACCTCCATGTCCTCTCTAACTGCATCCATATATCTCCTCCTTGTCTTTTTCCTGGCAGCTACATGTCTAACATCCTTCTACCAATATACCCACTGTCCCTCCTCTGGACATGTCCAAACCATCTCAGTCTGCTCTCTCTAACTTTATCTCCCAGTTGTTCAACCTGTGCTGTACCTCTGATGATCTCATTCCTAATATTATCCATCCTTGTCACTCCTAAGGGGAACCTCAACATCTTCATTTCTGCCACTTCCAGTTCTTTCTTCTGTCTTTTTGTCAATGCCACTGTCTCCAGATCGCACAGCATAGCTGGTCTCACAACCGTCTTATAAACTTTTTCTTTCACCATCCAGATACAGTAAACACCGAGCACTACTGTTTGCTAACAGCATGATAAAAACGGCTACAAGTCGTGGGATAAGCTTACTTACCGCCTTTGTTTAACGTCACACAACCATAAACTTCTGCGATTAAATCCACAACGCCAAATATTATTCCTCGATATGCGATGAAAATATGCAGTACAAAGCTTGGAAAAGTTAGAAACCAAAGCTGCTTGTAGCGACTTAGCTTCTTCGCACATCAGCGCCAAAACCCCAGAAGACGCTGATTGGCTGGAATGAAAGTTCACCTATGATGTCATTGGTTGATTTTTTTACCTCTTCGTAAACTTCCGTTGTCGCTAGACAAATCACATGACACAAGCCTGTTTTGACTGGAGCGGGGGGGTTTCTTCCTCCACTCTGCACGCATTTCAGACAGGTTGTAGAAACCACTGCTCTCAGGATGATGGCCAGTTCACAACTGCGCTGCATAGATTGCGCAGGTGAACAGCTTAGAGGGAACATTGTTTGGGGAACTTTTTTTTCCACGACACTGTCTCTGGGTATACATAACATGCTCATTCTAACTAAAAGCTACTGATCATTTAGCTTTTCACTTTTCTAGTCAATTCAGCATGTACTCTGCTCGTTTTACCTTCTGTTCTGCTGACTTTTTAACTTTAACAACTCAGTTTCTTCAAAAAATTTCAGCAAAGTCATTCAGCCCTCAGCATTTTCACTGCAGTCAGAGAAAATGCTTTTTTGTGTTCCTAAGTTACATTTTACTTGTATCGTTTTATCTCCATATAAGCTACTTTATACCCTCCTGTTGCATCTTGAATCAAAACATTTAGTATTCCTCAAAAGCACTGGCCAGTGCACTTTGAGCCAACCCTGTGGCAATATCTCACTCTACTGACTAATTCAGCACCCTCTCGCTAGGGTAAATAATAACACACAATGCAGGGAAGCAGCTCCCAGATTGTTTCCTTCCCTCGATAAGGCCGTGGTTACTGCAAAATAGGAGGCAGGAGTCACTTTGCACCCAAGAGAGCAGCCTTCTGTGAGAAGATCCTGTGCCTATAGAGCCAACACCTGATCTGCAGACACCCACGAAGCTCTGATTCAGTTCTCAGTTCACCCCACACTGATTATCAGTCCTCACTGGTTTCCACAATTCACCAAACAATGGTTTGCAGGGAAGATTTATTGCTGTCAGTGAGGCATTTAGGAAACGCTTGCAATGTAATACAATTATCTGTGTCTGGTGTTGGGAGGATCGCACAGTTGTGGCAACTGTTTTTATGTAGCAGATGTTTTTTTGTCAGTCATTTGCATTTGTCACATGTATATAAATACGTAATGCATGTGTATGGCAAACTGACCTTTTCCCCTCTTAATAATACTGTAATAACACTTAATAACACTGTTTTAATTTATAATGCAGAAATAATACCGGCATGACTGTGGCAAATTAATAATGTAAAATTATACAGGTCCTTCTCAAAAAATTAGCATATTGTGATAAAGGTCAATATTTTCCATAATGTAATGATAAAAATGAAACTTTCATATATTTCAGATTCATTGCACACCAACTGAAATATTTCAGGTCTTTAATTGTTTTAATACTGATGATTATGGCATACAGCTCATGAAAACCCAAAATGCCTGTCCCAAAAAATTAGCATATTTCATCCCACCAATGAAAGACAAGTGCTTTTAATACAAAAAACGCCAACCTTCAAATAATCATGTTCAGTTATGCACTCAATACTTGGTCGGGAATCCTTTTGCATGAATGACTGCTTCAATGCGGCGTGGCATGGAGGCAATCAGCCTGTGGCACTGCTGAGGTGTTATGGAGGCCCAGGATGCTTCGATAGCGGCCTTAAGCTCATCCAGAGTGTTGGGTCTTGCGTCTCTCAACATTCTCTTCACAATATCCCACAGGTTCTCTATGGGGTTCAGGTCAGGAAAGTTGGCAGGCCAATTGAGCACAGTAATGCCCTGGTCAGTAAACCATTTACCAGTGGTTTTGGCACTGTGAGCAGGTGCCAGGTCGTGCTGAAAAATGAAATCTTCATCTCCATAAAGCTTTTCAGCAGATGGAAGCATGAAGTGCTCCAAAATCTCCTGATAGCTAGCTGCATTGACCCTGCCCTTGATAAAACACAGTGGACCAACACCAGCAGCTGACATGGCACCCCAGACCATCACTGACTGTGGGTGCTTCACACTGGACTTCTGGCATTTTGGCATTTCCTTCTCCCCAGTCTTCCTCCAGACTCTGGCACCTTGATTTCCGAATGACATGCAAAATTTGCTTTCATCCGAAAAAAGTACTTTGGACCACTGAGCAACAGTCCAGCGCTGCTTCTCTGTAGCCTAGGTCAGGCGCTTCTGCTGCTGTTTCTGGTACAAAAGTGGCTTGACCTGGGGAATGCGGCACCTGTAGCCCATTTCCTGCACACGCCTGTGCACGGTGGCTCTGGATGTTTCTACTCCAGACTCAGTCCACTGCTTCCACAGGTCCCCCAAGGTCTGGAATCGGCCCTTCTCCACAATCCTCCTCAGGGTCCGGTCACCTCTTCTCGTTGTGCAGCATTTTCTGCCACACTTTTCCTTCCCACAGACTTCCCACAGAGGTGCCTTGATACAGCACTCTGGGAACAGCCTATTCGTTCAGCAATTTCTTTCTGTCTTACCCTCTTGCTTGAGGGTGTCAATGATGGCCTTCTGGACAGCAGTCAAGTCGGCAGTCTTACCCATGATTGCGGTTTTGAGTAATGAACAAGGCTGGGAGTTTTTAAAAGCCTCAGGAATCTTTTGCAGGTGTTTAGAGTTACGTCGTTGATTCAGATGGTTAGGTTAATAGCTTGTTTAGAGAACCTTTTCGTGATATGCTAATTTTTTGGGACAGGCATTTTGGGTTTTCATGAGCTGTATGCCATAATCATCAGTATTCAAACAATTAAAGACCTGAAATATTTCAGTTGGTGTGCAATGAATCTGAAATCTATGAAAGTTTCATTTTTATCATTACATTATAGAAAATAATGACCATTATCACAATATGCAAATTTTTTGAGAAGGACCTGTATAATCAGGAAAATTATATATCACTTTAACATTTTTGGTGTTATTAAATGTAACAACAAAAATAAGACAAAAAGCTGTCTGGTATTTTTTGTTATTCCCAGGTTACAAACATAATAATAGCTGAAAACAGTGCTGTGCTACTTCCACTGAACCTTAGACTTTAGAGCAGCAGCGGTATGAAAAACACAATGATAGATTTTAAGTAATATTTAATTGACTTCCTTCCTCTGCTTCATGCCCAGGCTGTCAAAAAGAAAGCTCTTCCAACATCCGCATCCCAGCGCAATTTGTCTGTGCTTGTTAAGCGTGTGCCTTATTGTCTTCTGTATGCCTCTACGTCATGGCACGTCTCCCCTGAGTGTCCAAAGCTCTTGGTAGATCATGGAATCAGGAAAGTCCTTGTGGAGAAGGTGTTTGAAAGTTTTAATTCTCTGAACAATTTCCAGCGATTGTACGGTTTGTCTCGATCAGATCAGATAATCCCAACGTGCATTTCCAGGTATTAAATAGTTTGTCATTCTCTGCGGGGAAATTTGCTCGCACTCGTGTCAGGCCCGGATCTGGCAGGGATGTGGGACCTACTATGACTCTAACCAAGTACGTCAGATGCTCATAAACACAGATGGTCTTGTCACTTCACCCATACGCCTCAGGGGCAGTTGTGACTCTCTTCCTTGCTAAGAAACTTCTACTTGGAAACTTGACATTGAGCATTACCAAGAAACTGGTAGACAGCATGGGATACTGCCCACAACAGAAGCCTTCCCCTGCATTGTTCTAACAGTAGCTTTTCAGCAGATCAAAGAACCGACACACCTCACCATCAACAGGATCTCCTGCAGAAGCTGGTGGGCATGGGAAGGGAAGGAGGGGTCCTCTGTCATTTCCCCACAGACAGAAATGTCTATTTGTGTGTTGGGAGGGTTAAACCGAGCAAAGCAAAAATATTTATTTATTGATTTATTTTTATTGAATACGTCAAATAAAATATTTCTTATTTGAAGAACAGATTAGATGAAAATTATTGGGTTTGGCCAGTCTCTGAATGTGAAACTTATTACTTCTCCGGCAGTCTAAATTATCAGTCACCGAACATGGCGTAACAGAAAATGACATAAAATATTATTAGTGAGACCAGAGAGGAAACCACAGCCCTGAACAAAAATTTCTGAACTTTATGTGTTTCCATCATGCGTATCTCTCCTCAAAATCTACAATGTTGTGTCTCATCAGTTGTTTCTTGTCTTATTATTGTTGGAGTGTATTTCTGATTCCTGAAAAATGAAATATGAAATGACTTGGGTTTATTTTATTGATACAAACAATTCAAGACATTGTAACTGTTTCAAAGATTTTAAGAGTTGCATAAAAATCTTTGTGGCACCTCACACTTTTCAGTACTGGCAGCTGTGCTTTTGTTGTCCTATAGGAAAAAAGAACCAGATCCTCCTTCTGACGTAAATTTCCATTGTACTAACTGATCTTTTGGTGCCATAAAGATCTCAGTTCTTGCACATCTGCGTCCCAATTCCTTGTATTGTCTCTTGATCAGTGGGGTGACATCCCTTGCTCGGGTCAAAGCTGTGAAGTCATCCACAAAGTGAGATTGACAGCTTGACATTGCCTTCAAGGCCAACTGTGCCTATAGGATAGGGAAAAAAATGTATTAATAAATCAAATAAAATGTCTAATTGCAAACTAATTAGTTTTTAGTCAACGTGGAGGCATCATCATGTGGTAAAGTTTACAACCGTCTGAGTCAAAGTGACAAAAATATGTCAAGCTCGAAAGAACAACATACTTCTGATAGTTAATCTCAGATATTTCTCTTAAATAATAGTGTCTCAAACATTATTTCATTTAGGCTCAACAAACATTTACAAGAGGACACATAATTCAATGCATTTTAATTATATGTGGGTGTCTGAGCGATCTACACCAAAAATGTGGATCATAAGTTTACACTGAGGGCGATCGAGCTAGCTGTTATGCGAACAAAAACCCACAGAAATACATGTAAATAATCTTAATTCAAAGTTATTGGTGATGTAAATCTTTATAAATCTCCAACAGTGTAAACCACTATGATTTTTTATTTTTTTTAGATTGAAATTAATTTAAGATGGCCACTTTTGTCTTGACCCCACTCAGACTAGCTGTTAGCTCATCAAAACAGAACGCTCTACTTCATTTCTCCCATCTGAGGTTGTTCAATCAACTGTACAACAGGTAAGATATTATTTGTTCATAAGTTTTTCACAAAACCTCTACTCAAAATATCTGAAATATAATTTAAAACCTTAAAATGTTCAAATTAGCCTCTTCTTTTTCTTCTTATCTCGCCACAGGATCTGGGTGGCTTGCTCTGTCAGTGTAATGATCTGTCCTTATCTGTCCCTGACCAGTTCCTCTGGCCTAACATTGTTTCCCGTCTGCGTCCTGCTCATGTTATATTGCTCTTTCACAGTTTCCACAGTTTGCAGCTTCCTCTGTTTCTATCGCCAGTCTCAGTGACGTGTCTTTTGTCCCTATTCCTTAGAATTTGCCTTCCTTCGCACTTTGCATACGTTGTGACTGCGCTGATGGTGTCACTAATCCTGCACGAACGTTTGTTCCCTGCTTCCTCTGTAATTGTTTTCTAATAGTTTCTTGATGGGAGACTCTGCATCATACCAACAGGATCTAAAAGGTTCTCCTTATCGTTGTAGTATCAAAGCGTCGTGATAAGTTGGATGTCAGCTTACTGAGATTTACTGTATACATAAAATATCTGACTTTTAACCTTTTTTATCGGGAAGTTTTGCATTTTTGTGTTTAGCCTTTATATAAGATGGTGATATGTTGCAACACTTATGTTTATTATTTTATGCAAATCATATAGTGATCTAATTTCTTAGATGAAGGATTCAGTTGAGCTGTTTGTGAATAGTTTAAATAAACAAGCCTGGTTTAAAGGTATGAATCTTTCCTTTTGCAGTACAATAAAGTCATTCAGTTAGCAAGATCTTTTGCTCTGAAATAAAAATATTGATCTATGCGTCTTATCAATGCATACTGTATATTGTATAAAATTAAAAAGAAGTGGGTGTATTGTATTTTCTTTTTACAAAAATTACAAAAACGTAGGAGGAATTAAAAAAAATGTCTGTAATAAATTGTGCATAATGTTAGTTAAGACAGTAATTGCTTTCTGAAGATGTTTTTTCTCAGCTTTGGAATTAAATTTATGGATGTTTTTATGTTGGGTGGGACTCAAGGCTGAACTGTGGACTCTCTTTGAACTTTAAGGCCATGACCTCAACATGCCGCTGACTTCACCCTTTTGTAAAGATTTATAATTTTTATTTTAAGGATTTCCACACAGCATGTTTGACCAAAAATCAGCTTTGCCACTAAATAAATGAAGACTAATCCTGGTCTAATAATTTACAATAGAGAAATAAAACGTGAGGAGCCATGTTCATCAACCACTGCAAAAATCGATCTTGGACAACTGAAATCAACTCTGTCTGTGTGTTAGTAAAATATATTGTGAACTACTGGATGTATTTTAATGAGACTTTCACAAATAAATTATTGGCTGTTTTATTAAAACATATGATAGAGTCAGTTCAGTTTAAGATGGCCACCACTGCTAATCAAACATAGTTTACATGAAAATGATTATAACTCAATGAATTTCACAAATATTAAACAAAAATTTGTTGTAGTAGCAACGCCCTAATCTGACTTACAGATTTCATGTTTCCACTTGTTCTATGTATGATTTATTAAATTTCACTCTGTAAAATGGAGTCACTTTTATTCCCACTATTCTGGATGCTCACGTCTTGTCTTTTTGGACAGCTTCTAATTGTTCCCATCTTAGCATGACAACAGATGCTGGTACAGACCCAGAAATAACCTCTCACACCTTCTGCATCCCGACACACTGAAGTACTGGATCGTCATCAACGTGCGCCGCAGCATGGCAGCACTGATGAGAGCTCCGCTTCGACTCTCACTTTTTTGTGCATGGTTGTTTTTGTTTTGTCTGTTTGCACGTGCACTGCACTCCCACGCTACGGGTATGACTGCAACGCACTTTTGGAGTTGTGATCATCAGTGAGCGGGGACTTTAAGCCAACTTTTGGGGACTCTGCAGAGGACATTTTCCCCTGGGTCTTTTGTTTACTTGGGCGCCGTAAAAGGAAAACACGGAGAGGGAAGTGAAACAGTGTTTTGTGCAGGACCTGCCAGAGACACAACAAGCCCCCTCTCCCCTCAGTCCTGCTTTCAGGCATTCAGTCTCCGAGGAATAGACTGGATGACCTACGTGCATGAATTTATTGCGAGCAGAACACGAGGAGCTGTTTTGTCTTTGTTTTTACAGAAACATGGCTGGAGCCATCCATCCTCGACTGTGCTGTGGCTCCGGACGACTTCTCTGTCTACCGGTTCAACAGAACTGAGTCACATATCAAGGATTCTAGGATCCAAGGTTGTTTATTTGTCATTCACACCACATGTGTACACAGGGTCCCAGTACATCCAACAAAAGTATAAAATGTAAAAGAAATACAGTAATAAGATCTAAGATGTGAACTAAGAAAAACTTTAACTAAAAATACACTAAGCACTAGTAAAATAAAAACAATATGCCAAACAGCAGCACGAACATGAGTCTGTGTGAGCAGATGTGTACGATGAATACATCTGGGAAACCTAATATGATTATTGCTGCTGCACTATGTGGCTGTATCATGTGTGTCGCTGCCTTGACATCGTGGTTCAGTTCATCTCAGTGTTGCTCACTGCCTGTGCAGTGGCCTGTCACACAACCTGTGTGGTGTATGTGGTGTGCAATATGCATCATGTGCATTTCAAGTTCAGTTCAAGTAGTGTCGTTCTCACCACATGTGGTACATGAGGTGGAATGAAATGATGTACACAGGGTCCCAGTTACATCCACCAATAGCAAAAAATTAAGTGTAAAAAAAAATCAGTATATAAGGATCTAAGATATACACTAAGATACATGCCAAACAAATGCCAAACAGTACGCTAAAAGATCTAAGATATACACTAAATACTAATAATGCAAAACAATATGGCGTAACTTAAGATAAGATAAGATTAGATAAGATAGAACTTTATTGATCCCGCAGGAAATTGTTGTGCCAGAGTTAACAGTGTTACAGTGTTGTGAGGTGCTTGTTTGTACTCATTCATCCTACATGCATCGTTGTATTCTACCATGTTGTTTACTTCTTTTGGACCTTGTACATGTTGTATTTCTTTTTCACTTTGGTGCTTTGTTTTGTACTTTTGTTGCATGTTTTGGTATTTCTTGTTATTTTTTGGCGAGTCGAGGTGGTTCTTCTTGTCCTGAGCATTTCATGGCATTGTTGACTTTGTGTTGACATGCATATGACAAATAAGCAATAAACTAAACTAAGTATTGTAAATTGACACCAGCCAAGTCTCTGTGAGCAGCAGGGGATTTAACAACTCATCTTCTCTTAACATCAAAATGCACCCTCACATAAAAACTATCAAGAACACAGGTATTTTTGGTTTTCATTAACAAGACAAGAAATAGAAGAAGGCAAATAAAGATTACACAAAAAAATAGATGCAATATATGTCAAGGTTTGCCATTAAAATTAAAAAAGTCAAATTGTCAAACTTGACAACAAATACAGTGAATGAGACTGAAGATGCTCAACATGTTATTGATGATGGATCATTTTAAAATTTCTTATAAATGATGTGAATTTCTCAACTTTTGAATACTTGCTTGTTATAGCCTTAGTGTTAAGTCATTCTTCACACAAACGTTTTGGAAGTTGTGCTTGTTTTTTTTCTTTTTTTAAAGTCTGATTTGATCATCCCTACAGACGCTTGTGTGTAGATGAAGATGCACTTGGAAATTGCAGCTGTACTAAATCTAGATTTATCAAAGATTCTTGAAACAGTTTATCCAGAATCAAAAACGAATGTTTTTCTAAAATCTGTTTGAGTGCAACACACTTGAATGTTGATTTCCCCACTTTGTTTTAGCTCCCAACGCTCATAGAAACTTCTCTTACTTATCTGAAGCATATAAGAGTTACTGGGATTATTTGGGTTTAAAAAAAAGATTGCAACATCGTTTTTCACCTTTAAAATTGACTTTGGCTTAAATGTTTATAAGGAATTCCACTTTGGCCTGTTAAGGCCTTGCTACAAATAATGTGCAGTGCAATAAACTCACTGATACAAATCTTAACTCCCATCAACCATATTGAACCAACTCATTTAGGAGCATGATTTAGGATTTGGGGAGATCCTAATAAATAGCTGTAGAGTTATGTTTGGTATGGAAAGGTCACTCTGAGACATTTTTGTTGTTGTAAACTAATGAAAGGAGATTATCTGCCTTAAAAGCAGCAATCAATCAAATAGGGCTTTACACATTCTGTAGGATAACTGTGAATCTGTTCAAGAAAAGGTTGTTTTTACTAAAGTCAAGTTTTCCCAGATAATAATCACATTCTACCTCTCCCTCTTGTTACAAGCTTCAGCTTTACTGTTTGCTCACTCTTGCTCCCTTATCAGCGTTACAGCTGCGGCAAACAGATGTTTTCAGCAGAAGCACGCTGATAAACTGATTCAGTCTTGCCTTCTCTTTGTCCCTCGTCGCAGAGCAAAGAGGGGAATTGGAAATACCCTCCGTCTGTCTTGTGAGCTGGATAACTTGAAAGTAAATGAGGTGTGGACTTCCATTTTGGTGCGTGGCTGCATCTAAGAGTAAGAAAGACCACTATCGAAAATTGGGTTGCAACATCAAAATACAATGTGGCCATCACTGTGTTTGTGTGAGTGTATATATATATATATATATGGTAGATAGATAGATAGATAGATAGATAGATAGATAGATAGATAGATAGATAGATAGATAGATAGATAGATAGATAGATAGATAGATAGATAGATAGATAGATAGATAGATATGCA